>NC_132780.1:3903242-4233030 GCF_048418805.1 Vulpes vulpes
AAAATGTTTCCAATCACTGAATCATGTATTGGTTCTAAATTTTAAATACAAATTAATTAAAATGAAATAAAATTAAAAATGTAGTTCTTTAGTTGCAGTAGCCACATTCCAGGTGCTAGCTTTTTGGAATTACAGCTCTAGACTCTTATGACTCAAAGTATGGTCCGAGGACCAGAAGAAGTGATATCGCACCCAGGACCTTGTTAGAGATGTAGGGTCTACTCTATCTCAGAAGCTGGTTTTCTAGCATTCAAAAGCACATTATAACCCAAAAAGGATACTCTGGACCAGTGGTCAATAAACTTTTCCTATAATGGGCCATATATTTGGGCTTTGTGTGCCACAGACAGTCTTTGTTGCATATTATTCTTATTTATTTATTTTTTTACTAAAATTTAAAATGTAAAAATTATGCTGAGCTCGTCGGCCTGTAAAACAGGCTACAGGACACCCTGGCAAAAACAGGCTGTAGGCCACATTTGACCCACAGGCCATAGTTTGCTAATCCTTGTCTAGACCAAAACTGATAAAAGAACAAAAGAATCTGCAGTCCTTTCTGGTGACCCAGTTACCTGGTATATTCTCATTATAACAAATGTGATTAAAAAGATGTCTTGAATTTCATAGGGCAAATTTGCCATTACCTCTCCAAATATAACTATGTGCCCCTTGACCCACACATACCACTTCTAATCCTCTATTCTACAGAAAAAATACAATTACACACACACACATGCTTGCACACACAATGTAGCAATTATACACATTCGAGGATATTCATTGCAGCATTGTTTGTAGAAGCAAGATATCAGAAATATTGTAAATATCCATCAATAAATGTTCTAATAAGTTATGACACCTTCATTACCACAGAACACTGTATAGTTGTCAAAAGAAATGAAGTAGATCTATATACAAGACCATGAAAGTATGTCCAGGTCATATTGAAAATAAAGTTACAGGGGCACCTGAGTGGCTCAGTGATTGAGCATCTGCTTTTGGCTCAAGTCGTGGTCCTGGGGTCCTGGGATCGAGTCCCACATTAGGCTCCTTGCACAGAGCGTGCTTGTCCCTCTGCCTGTGTCTCTGCCTCTCTGTGTGTGTCTCTCATGAATAGATTTTTTTTAAATTTAAAAAATAAAATAAAGTTACAGAATGGTATATTCTCATTTTAAAGATTGAGAACACACATGGACAAACATGCACTCACACAACCCAGATTATTTCAGTGATCACCCCTCTGAAGTAAGAGCTGGGGTAAAGGGGGCAGAAGGGACAGTGAACTTAACACTGTTTGCTTTATTCATTTCTGTATTACATTAATATCTTAATAGGGGTGCATCATTTCTGTAATAAAAGTAATTTAAAAGGTGATTTTGATTTTTGGGTGTCGGACCACCATCTTACTCTATATTCTTTGCTGCTATCCCTATAGAAATGTGGTAAGCATACTGAGCATACATCTAAAAAATTAATCACATCAGTCATTTCCATTTCTGATAATGTGGGCCAGAATCCTAGAGAGGAGGAAGGAAGTTGAGATGAGCCCAACATTCTGCAGTTCTTTTCTCCTTGAAGTATTTCCTAATTCAAAATGGTATGAAGGTGGGATAACCAACAGAAATCAGTGACTAGGAATCTGGACTACCAAAAATTTAAACTTTCACTTAAAATCCAGGAGGGGCTACACTCAAAAAGGGTAAACTGGAAACAAACACTCCTCTCAAAAAACTGAACACAAACTTATACATCTTTCAATACCAAGTGGATTAAGGTGATTACCTCTTCTCTACTTGCCTGCCAGGAGGAAAAGTTAAGTCCTCTTTGTTTTGTTTGCTTATTTCTAAAGATTTTATTTATTTATTTGAAAGAGGGAGAGAGAGCCAGAGAGAGAGCACAAGCAGAGGGAGCAGCAGGGGGAGAGGGAGAAGCAGGCTCCCTGGACCTGGGATCACGCCCTGAGCCGAAGGCAGATGCTTTAATCGACTGAGTCATCCAGGTGCCTCAAATTAGTCCTCTTTGAAGGATGGTAACATTCACCAGGGTGCCAAATTATTTACATAATTTGTCATACATGATAACTTGTATTCAATCTAATATTACCAGGATGTCAGGAGACAGTATGAAATAACCAAAACCAAGAGAAAATAGGTAGCATATAGAGATACAGAAAACGATAAATAAAATTTAAAAACGAAAGAAAAAATAGATAGGAAGCAGTGTAAGCAGATCCTCAAGTGATCCATATATTATGGATTATCAGAAATGGACTTTAAAAAAACTGATTGAGGTCCTAGCTAGAACAATAAAGGAAGAAAAGGAAATTAAACTTATAGCTATAGGGAAAAAAACCCCATAAAACTCTTATTACTTATAGACAACATGATGGTGTATGTAGGAAATTCAAAAGAATCAATAAACAAATTATTACAATTCATACGTGACTTTTTTTTTAATTCATACGTGACTTTAAGGAAAGTTATACAGTTGAGTTCAATATAAAACATTTTTGTATGTGTATATCACCAATAAATAAAAAGTCACATGCAATAGCATAAAAACATCAAACTACCTAGAAAGAAATCTAATGAAAGATTCCAAGTGTTATAATTTTACCCTCACAACTACAAAACATTACTGAGAAAAAATTTAAAAGATCTAAATATATGAGAAGCTATGAGACACTCATGGGTTAGAAAACATAGGGGCACCTGGATGGCCAAACTCTTGGTTTCGGCTCAAGTCATGATCTCAGGGTCGTGAGATTGAGCCCCATGTCAGGCACTGCACTCAGCATGAAGTCTGCTTGAGTTTCTCTCCCTGGCCCGCTGCCCCTCCCTCATGCTCTCTCTGTCTTTCTAAAATAAATACATCTTTAAAAAAGAAAACTCAGTATAATAAATATTTAATTCTATCCTATCGTAATCTGTAAGTTCAGTGTCATCCCAGTTAAAATTCCGGATTTGTATGTGTGAGTGTGTTTACTAAAATTGGTAGGCGTGTTCTAAAATTATGTGGAAATGTAAAGGGCCAAGAATAGTCAAGGTAATTTTAAGAATGAACAAAGCTAAGGACTTAACATTATTAAATATCAAAACCTATTTAAAGCTATAGTAGTTAAGACAGTATGGTATTGGCACAAGGACAAATGAACCAATGGAAAAGCATGTAGAATCCAGAGACAGCCACACATACCATCAACTGTTTTATGACAAAGGCTGTGGAGTATTGCAGTGGGGAAAGAAGGATTATATTTTCTTTCTTTTTTTTATTTTAAAGATTTTATTTATCTATTTGAGACAGAGATAGAACAAACAAGAGAGAACACAAGTGGTGGAGAAAGGCAGCGGGAGAGGGAGAAGCAGACTTCCCGCGGAGCAGGGGCCTGATACAGGGCTCGATCCCAGGACCTTAGGATCATGACCTGAGCCGAAGGCAGACACTTAACTGACTGAGCCACCCGGGCTCCTCAGGAAGAATTATCTTTTCAACAAGTGATGTTGGGCCAATCAGCTATCTATACAGAAAAAAAAAAACCCCACAATTTTTATCTCACCCACATGAAAGTCAAATTCAGATGAATTGGAGATCTAAATGCAAATGTAAAACAATGAAGCTCTTAGAGGAAAATATAAGAGAGTATCTTTATGACTTCAAAGTAGGCATGGATATAAAAAGGACTAACCATAAGAGAAAATAATTGAGAAATTTGACTATATTAAAATTTGAAATAAAGACAGTATTATAAGAGTGGCAACACAGAAAAATGGAGAAAGATATATGCTATATATCTCTGTAGCGAACAAACTCATATCCAGACTATGTGAAGATCTCAAAACCAGTAAGAAAAACCCAGACAATTTAACAGAAAAGTGGGTAAAAATACTTGAAAAGAGAATCATGAAAGATGAAATCCAACTGGTCAATAAAGATATGAAAAGATGCCCAAGTTCATTCAATATCAGATATGCAAGGACTTTGGGAGAATGGTCTAGCAATATCTGCTATAGCCAAACATGTGCATACCTATGGCCCAGCAATTCTCCTCCTAGGTACATATGCATCAGAAATGCATGCAAATGTTCGCCTGAAGGTATGTACTAAAATATTTCCTAACAGCCTTATTTGTAATAGTGCCAAGCTGCAAACTACCAAATGCCCCTCAACCAATGAGTGGATAAATCAGTGAAATAATATACAGCAATAAGAATCAATTATCCATAACCAGACAAACATTATGAACAAACTTCGCAAAAGAAGCCATACACAAAAGAGGACACACATAGTACGGAGAAACAAAGCTGGTCCTCAATCATGTTTGCTCTCTGGTATTCATGCCCTTGGTTAGTCACCTCCCCACTTCTGAAGTATGGACTGGACCTTGTGACTCACTTCTAATGAATAAAATGTGACAAAAATGATAATGTCAGGGGTGCCTGGGTTGGTGCTTAGTTTGTCAAGTGTCTGCTTTCAGCTCAGGTCATGATTCCAGGGTCCTGGGATGGAGCCTCTCATCGGGCTCCCTGCTCAGCTGAGTCTGCCTTTCCCTTTCCATCTGCCTCTCCCCCCGCTCAAGCTCTCTCTCGTGGTCTCTTTCTCTTTCTCTCTCTCTCTCAAATAAGTAAAATCTCTAAAAAAAAAAAAACAAAAGAAATTTAAACAATGTCAAAAATGTCGTTTCTGATATTAGGTTGCAAAAGACTGGCTTTCATCTCAGGTTCTCTCTCTCTCTCTCTCTCTCTCTCTCTCTCTCTCTCTCTCTCTCTCATTTTCTCACCATGAGGGAGGATATTGCCATATTGTGAGCTGCCCAGTGCGGCAAAGAACTGAGAGAGGACTTAGTCCAACAACAACTCAAAGATCTGAATTCTGTTAACAATCTGCTCCTGGACTTTGATCTTCCCCCAGTTGAGCCTCCAGATGAGACCACAGCCATAGCTGACAGTCTGAATTCAGGAGATAACCCAGATAAGCCATGTGTGGATTCCTGACCCACAGAAACTGGGAAATCGTAAGTGTTTGTTGTTTTAAGCTGCAGAACTTTGGGTTAATTTGTTATGCATGGACTCAGAAACATGGGTTCCCACTCACCAAGGCCAAACTGGCTATGGGCATCACTGAGTGGCCAATCTGCCAGCAGCAGAGACCAACTTGCTACAACACTATCCTCCAGGGTTGTCAGCCGGCTACCTGATGGCAGGTTGATTTCATCAAACTACTTCCAATGTGGAAGAGGCAGTGTTTTGTTCTTACTGGAGGAGGGGTGCCTGGGTGGCTCAGTCAGTTAAGTGCCAGACTCTTGATTTCAGCTCAGGTCATGATCTCAGCATCATGAGATCAAGCCCACATGGAGCCCTGCATTGGCATCCAGGCTCAGCATGGAGTCTGATTGTCCCTTTTCCTCTGTTCCTCCCCTTGTTCGTGTTATTTATAAATTAATTAATTAATTAATTAAAATCTTACTGGTGTAGACATTTTCTCTGGGAATATGGCTTTCCTTTCCCAGCACACAATGCTCCCACCAAACCTACCATCTGTGGACTAACAGACTGCCTTCTTCACCATCATGGTATTCCACATAGCATTGCTTCTGATCTAGGAACTCACTTCATAGCAACATAAGTGCAGTAATGGGCCTATGCTCATGGGTTTCATTGGTCTTGCCATGCTTCCCACCATCTTGAAGTAGCTGGTTTGATAGAATGGTGGAATGGTCTTTTGAAGACTCAATCACAACACCAGCTAGGTGGCAAATCTTGCAGGGTGAGGAAGGGTAAATACTCTGAATCAGTAACCTATATATGGTGCTGTTTCTTCCACAGCTCGGATTCACAGGTCCAAGGAATCAATTCCTTGCTTTCTTTGTGGGAGCAAGGAAATGGGAGTGACATCACTTACTATTACCCCCGGTGACCCACTAGCAAAATGTTTGTTTCCTTGCTCCCACAAAGGTATGCGCTGCTGGCCCAGAAGCCTTAGTTCCAAAAGGAGGAAGGCTTCCACCAAGACACACAATGATTCCATTGAGCTGGATGTTAAGACTGCCACCTGGCCGCTTTGGCCTCCTTGTTCCTCTGAATCAAAAGGCAAAGGAGTTACTATGTTGGTTGGGGTGATTGATCCTGGTCACCAAGGGGAAGTTGGACTGTACTCCACCAGGGAGGTAAGGAAGAGTATGTCTGGAATAAAGGAGATCCCTTAGGGCGTCTCTTAGTATTACCATGCCCTGTGATTAAGGTCAATGGAAAACTACAACCCAATCCAGGGCTACTGATGGCCCAGACCCTCCAGAAGGGCCCAGAAGTGAAGGTTTGGGTCACTCTACCAGGTGAAGAACCATGACCAGCTGACATGCTTGCTGAAGGCAAAGGCAACACAGAAAGAGTAGCAGAAGAAGGTAGTTCTAAACACCAGCTATGACCATCGAGCTGATTACAGAAATGGCTGTCATTGTCATGAGTATTTCTGCCTTATTTGGTTATGAATAGGTGTGTGCATGCGTGTGTGTATGTGCATGTAGCAAAGATCTTTGTTTTCCTATTATTCTTTTTTTAAATATTTTATTTATTTATTTGAGAGAGTGACAGAGCAAGCATGAACAAGGTGTTGGGGGGATGGTCAGAGGGAGAGGGAGAAGCAGACTCCTCTCTGAGCAGGGAGCTGATGCGGGGCTTGATCCCAGGACCCTGGGATCATGACTTGAGCCAAAGGCAGATGCTTAACCACCTGAGCCACCCAGCCGCCCCTATTATTCTCTTTAATGTAACGTCAGGTGTATTAACTTTGTACCATTTAAATACTGTTCATTTTAAGTCATAGTTTTTAAGTTATAGGATATCAGGGAGAAGAGTAAACATCACTCAAGGCCTTTACCTCCCCTTCTGGGAAGGGGATTCACATGTTTCTGTTGTATGTAGAATAGTTGTATCGTGTTAGATGGAATTTTTTTTTTCTTTTCTTTTTTTTTTTTTTTTTATGATAGTCACAGAGAGAGAGAGAGGCAGAGACACAGGCAGAGGGAGAAGCAGGCTCCATGCACCAGGAGCCTGATGTGGGATTCGATCCCGGGTCTCCAGGATCGCACCCTGGGCCAAAGGCAGGCGCCAAACCGCTGCGCCACCCAGGGATCCCCGTGTTAGATGGAATTTATGATTGTCTTATGTTGAAGATTCACTATGGTTTTAGAGATGCCGTGGGTGCCAAGTTGACAAGGGGTGGACCTGTGATGGCTAATTTTATGGAGAGAGAGGGAAAACATAGAAAGCAACAAAAAAGACATGTTGAAAAACGTTTAACATCATATAATTGGGGTCCCAGAACAAATGGAAAGAGAGAATGGATTTCAAGCTGGCTATATGCAAAAATAATAATAATAATAATAATAATAATAATAATAATAATAATAATTACATAAAATAAAAAAGCCACACCTAGGCACATCATAATGAAGATGCTAAAATTTAAGATGATGAGAAATCTGAAAAAGTAGCTAGAGAAAAAAAGACCTATTATCCTCAACCAGAACCATAAAGTTGATGGCTTAGTTTTGTTTTGTTTTTCCTTTTGGTTGGGGGCAGTGGGAAAGAGAGAATCATAAGCAGGCTCCATCCCCAGGACAGAGCCCAACACAGGGGTTGATCTCACCACTCTGAGATCACGATCTCAGCTGAAGTGTCAGACCCTTAACCACTTGTGCCACTCAGGCGTCCCAACAACTTAGTTTTTGATAGAATAAAAGTCAGGGGGGAAAACCCAAAATAATATCTTTAATGTGCTGAAAGAAAATAATTGCCCACTTAGAATTCCACATCTCATGAACTTCTTCTGAAGTGCTTCTGAAATGAAGGTAAAGTGAAGAAATGTTTAGACAAACAACAATAAAAACTGTTTAGACAAATGTTTAGAGAGAATTAGTCACCTGTCTACTCACTGTAGTAGAAATGGTAAAAGGTGTATTCAAGCATGAGAAAAATAGTCCCGAAGTTACGGGTGGAAATTCAGGAAGGATTAAAGGGTGGCAAAGAGAGAAAGTGTGCGTGTACGTCTAAGTGAATGTTGGCTGCGTGAAACAAAATAATAATGATCGATGGGTTTCATATACACATAGAATAAAAACATATGGCCACAATACGGTGAAAAGTGGGAGGGGAATTCATCAGAGCACACGAGAAACACAGATCTGAGTTCAAATATTGATTTGAAAAGTTTACCCAGATAATATCATTGCGGGACAGAGGAAGTGATGTGGGGAAGGGAAAGAAAAAATGAAGTGTGCATAATCCAGCCATTTATCACTATGTGTAATTGGAGCTTAATCCTGCCTGGAAACTCCAGGACCAGAGGGGAACAGGTACCTCCGAGTTAATCCCACCCGAGGGGCAAAGATACAGGATATTTGCCTACTACCTCTGGTCAGTAATCGGTTGAGGATTACTTCGGAGAGTTTTAAATTTCCTGGCACTTTTAGCCTACTCTGTACCCAGCATCCAAAAATGCCTCAGGCCAGGTTAAGTCGCAGATGCTGGAAGTTGTACATTGAGCCAATAGGCTTGGAACTGGTAAATGCCAAGGGGGTTTAGGTGGGACAAAGAAAGTACTACAGAGAAAAGGTGAGTTCAAAAATTCAAAATTTATTTTTAATCATCCAGGAAAAAAACCCCAAATGAACCAATTTATATTAGACTCTAATCAACAGAAGGTGCATAATATTATCTTCAGATGTTAAAGAGTAAAAATTATATGCATTTTACAGGTTAGTAGTAGAAAGGAAAAAGGATTGGTAAAAATGTCTGGATTAATCAAAAGGAAGATTTAAAAAAAAAAGTTGAAAAGATGAGCAAAGAAGAATGGAATGAATGCAGGACAATACCAAGATGGTAGATTTTAACCTTGATGTATCATTAATTTCAAACAATGTAAAAGATTTAAGTATTCCAGTTGAAAGAGGAAGATGATCAGATTGAACAATAGAGCACAAGACAACTAAATGCTGCTTAAAAGAGACACACTTTCAGTACAGGATCCAGAAAAACTGAAAATAAAAAGACGGGAAATATAGACACTGTAAACAACAACCAGAACAAATTGGGTGTGGTTCTATTAATATCTGACAAAATATATGTTAAGGTAGAACGCATTACTAAGGCAAAAGAGGATTAGTGAGGAAAGGGTCAGTCACCAAGGAGATAGGACAATTGCAATTTGTAGGTATCGTAATCACATCGCCTCCGCGTGCATAAAGCAAATGAATGGAACTAAAAGGTGATTCACATTCGTAGTGAGAGATTTTTAGCACATGTCTCATTAACTGAGAGGACACACAGAACCAATAAGGATATAAAACATGTAAACAAGATTATCAATCTAATTAACATATATAAAATATTGCTCCTGACATCTGAAGAGTACATATTCTTTTCAAGAATGCTGTAACATTTACCAAAATTGGCCATATCTTGGGCCAAATTTTAAAGGACTGAAATCATACAGGATATGTTTTCTTGCTATAATGGAATTAAACTAGAAATCAATAATAATTTAAAAAAAACAATGCCAAATCCCCCAAATATTGGAAATGTTGAAACACTTTTAGAAACCTAACGAGTCAAAGAAGTTGCAACAAAAATTGAAAAATATTTTGAATCGAATGATAAAAATATGAGATGATAATAATATGATTGGATGGTGATAAAACTGTGCCTTCTATATATAGCCTTACATGTTAATATTAGAAGAGAAGGCTGAAAATCAATGAAATAAGTATTCATTTCAAATCCTAGAAAACGAACAGCAAGTAAACCCAAAAAGAGAAGAAAGGAAATAATAAAGATTAGACTAGAAACAATGAAATTAAAAACAAACGTATATTAAAGAAAGATAAAAATAAATTCTTTGAAAAGAATATTAAAATCTATAAACTCTTGGCAGGATTGATTGAGAAGAAAGAAAAATCACAAATTACCATTGTGAGACTGACCAAGAGGATATCACACCCATCTTCAGACATTAAAAGATAAGACAATGAATTTTTTTATGACAATGAATTTGGAAATCTAGATGAAATTTAGAAAAACAAAAAAAACAAAAAATAACCTACCAAGAGTGACAAAGAGGGAAATAGAAAAAATTTGAATAACCTTGTATCTATTTTATATCAAATTCATGATTAAAAACCTTCCTACAAAGAAAACTCCCAAGTCCAGAAGGCTTTACTAGTGAATTCTATTAAACATTCAAGGAGAATAAATATTTATTTTCCAGAGACTCTTTAGAGAGAAAGCACTTCCCAGCTTGTTTTATGAGGACAGAATAACCTTGATTCTAAAACTCACAAGGATAGTACAAGAAAAGTATAACCCAATCTCTCCTATAAATTTAGATGTAAAAATCCTGAAGAAAATAATATTAGACTAAATCCAGCAATATAGAAAAAGATAATATATGATGACCAAGACCTAAATAAGTGTAGGGATATACCATGTTTATGAACCGGAAAATTCAATTTTGTAAATGTCAATTCTCCAATTCAATACAATCCAAATAAAAATCCCAATAGGTGTTTAGGGAAGTTGGCAAGCTGATTCTAAATTTATATAATACGAAGTGGTACAAATTGCCGAGACAGCCTTGAAGTAGAGTGAGTTTGGAGGATTTATATTGCCAGGTATGAAGACTTATTATAATACCGGCACAAAGATAGACCGATGAACAGGATAGATAGTCTGGAAATCCAACACACATGGGTATCTAATTTATGATAAACATGACAAATGCAGAGCTGTAAGCAAAGAATGGCTTTTTCAACACATGATACTAGATCAGTTGGACATCTTCATAGGAAAAACAATGAATCTTGACCTCGGATCATATATGAAAATGAATTCTTGTCATATCGGTGATCTAAATGTACAAGTTAGGACAATGCTTTCTGGAAGAAAATGTAGGAGAAGGCCTACATTACCATGAGGTAGGCAAGGCTTTCCCAAACAGAGCACAAACCATAAAGAAGAAGGTCGATAAATTGGATTATATTAAAATTAGGAATTTCTGCTCATCAAAAGACGTTCTTGTAAGACTTATTAAGGCAAGTCACAGAATGGGAGAGGATATTTGCTGACTTATGTCTGACAAAGGGCTTATAAATAGAACATAAAAAGAACTCTTACAAAAAAGAAAGAAAAAAAAAAAAAGACATCCTAATGGACAACGATTTGAACTGGCGGTTGACCAGAGGATCTCCAAATGGTCGGTAAACATGGAAAAGGTTGCTCTGTTTGATCAGGTATCAGGGAAATGCAAACCAACAGGATAATGAATTCTCACTGTACTTGCCCCCACCGCCACTGAACGGCTAAAACAAAAATGCAAAACCACGTGTTAGTGAAGATGTAGCGCGGAGTACGTTCTTCTAGTAGGGCTGCGGTAACCAGGCACCTCACACTGGGCGGTTTAAACATCAGACATTTATTTCCTCACGATTCCAGAGGCTGGAAGTCCAAGTGTGAGCTGCGTTGGCTTCTCATGAAGTCCTCCTCTCTCCTTGGCGTATAGAGGCCCTGCGTCTTCACGTGCCCTTCCTCTGTGTACGTCTGTGTCCTAATTCCTCTTCTTATAAGGACAGTCCTATCGGATCCCAGGCCACTCTGATGACTATTTAATTACCTCTTTAAAGACTGTTTCTAGGGGACACTTGGGTGGCTCAGTGGTTGAGCATCTGCCTTTGGCTCAGGGTGTGACCCCGGGGTCCTGGGATGGAGTCCCACATCGGGCTCCCCGGCTGAGAGCCTGCTTCTCCTTCTGCCTATGTCTCTGCCTCTTTCTGTGTTTCTCATGAATAAATAAATAAAATCTAAAAAAAAAAAAAAAGACTCTGTCTCCAAATCTGGTCACATTTGAGGTACTGGGGGTTATGACCTGGAGCAGCTGAACCTCTCACATACTGGGAGTGTGAACTGATGAAGCTCCTTTGGAAAATGGCTGGGCACCATGTGCTAAATTTGAACGGACACACATCCTGTGGCCCAGGGACGTTTCCATTTCTAGGTGTACACGCAACAGAAATGCAGACATGGGCACTTCAAAAGACATATTCGAGAATGGTCACGGAGGTATTCCTAATTGCCCCCAACTGGAGACAAACCAAATACCCAGTGGATAAGTGGATCGATACATTTGGGGGTATTTCATACGATAGACTTCTATCTATTCTGCCAGGAATACTAAAAATGAGCTATCTGTTGGCCCTCCCACCGGAGGGGAATCTCACGAGCGTAATGCTGAGTGGAAGGAGCCAGATACAAAAGCGTACATTCAGCACATTGCATTTACCCTACGTTCAAAAATAAGTAAAACTACTCCACGGTGTTCCAGGAGGAAGAAGGACAGCAACTGGGCGTCAGGAAAGACGAGGGGGTCTGGGTGCCCCCCACATCCCTTGATCTGGGTGCCCACCTGGTGCAATTTCATCGAGTCGGCACTTAGGTTTGTACAATTGTCCTCGGTGTATCAGTTCATTAACAAAGATAAAGCCCCTAATGCAACCCGATTCTGATCAGCAACAGGTTTTATTTATTTTTATTTATTTTTAACGATTTTATTTATTTATTCATGAGACACAGAGAGAGAGAGGCAGAGACACAGGTAGAGGGAGAAGCAGGCTTCCTTCGGGGAGCCCCATGTGGGACTCGATCCAGGGTCCCCAGGATCACGACCTGAGCCGAAGGCAGATGCTCAACCACTGAGCCACCAGGTGTCCCTACAATGGATTTTAAAAAGCCACCTAAAAAAAAAAAAAAAAAAAAAAAAGCCACCTTTTGTCAGGCCAAGGACAACGTCCCTGTTTTCTGTCCATGTCAGGTGGGAACCCGCGAGGACAAATTGGCCTTATTCTCTCCTAGCTGCTGACGCCACTTGTAGTTCAGTTCCCCAGCAAGTTTGGGAAATTTCTCCCCCAAGACTGCACCTCTCAGGGACAAAGGAACATTACGTTGACTCTTCTCGGAAGGAGGAGCTTAGAGAAGGGGACTACTTTTCACGATGGCCCTGAGCAGGGATTCGGGAGAGAAAAGAGTTGGGGTAAACAAGACAAGAATAGAGTCCAACAAATTTACCCAGGCTGCGTCTTTGTCCCCCGAGGATCCCAAACTAATTTTCGGCACAGATCCCTCTAAGGACTTGGATTCTTTGTTCCCAACTGATTATTCAGCCGAATCTGGGCCTTAGTTCCCAGTCCCCTTCCCAAAGCCCTCCCCTCCCCTCCTCTTCCTGACCCTGCAGGGCCCAGCCCAGCGCTGGGAGCTGCGGCTTTGGACATCTACGGTTTTGATGTAACAGGAAAAAAAGATTGAGCTAACTGGAGAGTTCCTCAGGCGACTCCGGGAGAATTCTGTACCCAAACCAGGATTATTTTCATGTCAATCTCGGTTTTACGAAAACCCCAGGAATTGCAGGTGGAGATTTCCACCTACACAGGTGCCTCTTTGGCCCAAGGCCACGACTCTTCTGCTTTTCCAGGTTCAGGAGAGCGAAATCCTGGCAGGGATCGGGGGCACTTTGGGAAATAGGGACGGTGGTGGTGGTTCCCAAACCCATAGGAGGGAACACACTCCATCCCCAGGTGTATCCCCCTCACTCTTGCTTGGACACATTTTGGAACCATGGGCCCCTTTTAAAATGTAATTCACTGAGTACATAATTTGGGTGGGTTTTACTTACATTTCAAATTTTTAAAAAATCTCCCCGAAGGGACACATTTTGTGTCAAGAGACAGGGATTTAGCTTTTTCCCTTAGTACACGTGGGACTGGGTCTCTGAGCACAGAGCCGGGTATAATCCGAGGAAGGGAGAAGCCGTCTCCCCCAGGACGACTGCGGTCACACCGGCGGCGCATGGCCTGAGAGGAGAAACGAGGCTGGCAGCTCGCAGAGTAGGGCGACACCTGCAGAAAGCCGTTCTGGGCAGTTGTCTTGTGCTGGCACATTTGGGGGGGAGGGTGGGGTTGATTTTCTTGATTACAGATCTGCTCCCACACAGCCGAGTCACCGAGGCGTCCCCTGACCATCCTACTTAAATGCGCTCGGTGCCACAGCCCACCTTCTACTTACCCTTCCACTGCGCTCCCCCCCCCCCCCCCCCCCCCCCCCCCCCGCCACTGACCACCTTTAAATACAGCGAGGAATGTGACCCCAGGGAGGCAAGGAGCTGCTTCTGCCTTGTTCCCTGGTACATGCCAGGGACATGCCAGGCACCCGGGACGCAATGCCTGCTACATGCCAGGTCCCGGTACACGTTCCCTGGTACATGCCAGGTGCCCGGTATGTGTTTCCTGCTACATGCCAGGTGCCCGGTACGTGTTTCCTGCTACATGACAGGTGCCCGGTACACGTTCCCTGGTACATGCCAGGCTCCCGGTACAAGATACTTGCTATGTGCCAGGCACCCAGTATATGTCCCTGCTACATGCCAAGTGCCTGGGACGTGTTCCCTGCTACATGCCAGGTGTCCGGTATGTGTTTCCTGCTACATGCCAGATGCCCGGTACACGTTCCCTGGTACATGCCAGGTGCCCGGTATCTGTTTCCTGGTATATGCCAGGTGCCCGGTACGCATCCCTGCTACATGCCAGGTGTCTGGTACGTGTTTCCTGCTACATGCCAGGTGCCCGGTACACGTTCCCTGGTACATGCCAGGCTCCCGGTACACGATACTTGCTACGTGCCAGGCACCCAGTACACATCCCTGCTGCATGCCAGGTGCCCGGTATGTGTTTCCTGCTACATGCCAGGTGCCCAGTTCGCGATCCTTGGTATATGCCAGGTGCCCAGTATGTGTTTCCTGGTATATGCCAGGTGTCCAGTACATGTCCCTGCTACATGCCAGGTGCCTGATACGTGTTTCCTGCTACATGCCAGATGCCTGGTACATGTTCCCTGGTACATGCCAGGTGCCAGTACACGTTCCCTGGACATGCCAGGTGACCGGTACACGTCCCTGCTACATGCCAGGTGCCCGGTACATGTTCCCTGGACATGCCAGGTGCCCAGTAGCATTCCCTGCACATGCCAGGTGCCTGGTACGTGTCCCTGCTATGTGCCAAATGCCTAGGATTGAGCCTTGCCCATAATGAACACTCAATAAAACTTGCAGACTATTTGAAAATCCAATACCTTCATTAATGAAATGCCAAGCCTCCTAATCTTGCCTCATCTCCAACTGAAAACTTTGACTAAAAGTCTCTGCCGAGAAGCAGAAATTGACGCCCAGGTGCGGAGACCAGGCCCATGGAGGCCAGAGGGAAGCAGGCGGGGGATGGGCCCGGGGGGCCAAGGGGCAGGTACAGGCCTCCTGTTAGGGGACGCATCAGTCACAAGGACAAAGGTAGAGCGTGGGGAGCACAGCCGGTGGTGGTGCGATGGGGTTGTGGGGTGACAGAGGGTAGCTGCGCTTGGGGCGAGCAAAGCGTGAGGTCGAGACTCGCCCAATCGCTGTGTTGCACCCCTGAACCGAGCGTGTGTGTCAACTACTTCAAGGAAAAAATATCCATCTTCGCCGTTGCCCAGAGGCTCTGATAACACAGTTTCCAGAGGCAGGATCGGGCCGCAGTACCCCCCATCTCCCAACTCCGCCCCCCCTTCTCTATTGCCACTTGAAATAAATCATTAACAAATGTTAATCCAACAGGAAGGCACAACAACTCTGGAAATCAAAACAACTTATGTGTGTAAACACACATCCTCAATGATGTAAAGCAAATTTGGGGTTAAAGATCCTCCAAAGACAAACTCAAAGACGCAACACATTTGTCTTTAATCACGGCGTGAAGTGTCTGAGGGACACCACGTGAAAAAGTCCGTGTCCAAGTATAATTGGTAAAACCATGTACCGGACGCCTGCGACGTGCCAGGCCTCTAATTTCCCCCCAGCAACCCCGAGGCAGGTATCATCATCCACACTGGACATGCGGAGACTGGGGGCCCAGAGGGAGAGCTAACGGGCCAAGGTCACCCGTCACACGGATTTCGGGTGGCCTTGGGGGTTCGCTCGGCAGCGGGGCTCCCCGGCCGCGGGCTGGCTCTCCAGAACAGCGCTCCACGCCGTTGCACACGACACTCACATATGTCATTGGTTTCATATTCTTAGTCAACACATATGTTTTGAGTAATTGTTATGTTCTTCGTCCTGTGCCGGCGTCCTTGGAGATCGCTGCGAGAAGCCTGCCATCTCACTGGGAGGCACTCGGGAACCCCAGGGACACCACGTGAACGGACGAGTGGGACCCACATGGATGCTCGGGGAGTTCTGAAGAGGGAGGGGCCCTCATGGGCCGGGCTCCTGGCCCTAATCATGGGGTGGCCCTTGGCCTTCTCGGCCACGCAGGGCCAGTGGTTGAGTCTGGAGCTCAGTGTCCATCTCCACTCACGGTGGCACCTGTCTTCATGGGAAGTGACCTTTCCCCGCTGTGTGGTCTCAGCACAGGGTGACTGTAGGTAGCCGCCTCCTGCTGCTCCCCAGCCTTTGTGCAAGCTGAAGAGCCAAACCCTTCCTCTCTGGGATGCTGGTGGGCTGTGAGGAGACACGGGACAGCCAAGTGTGGGGCCTGTGGCCCGCAACTTGGGTCTTGTGTGAGTGACACAAGGACGGCAGGCCACCTGCAGGCAGCCGTGGATAGAGGTCAGACCGAAGAAGCAGC
Source organism: Vulpes vulpes (assembly GCF_048418805.1). Lineage (NCBI taxonomy): Eukaryota > Metazoa > Chordata > Mammalia > Carnivora > Canidae > Vulpes > Vulpes vulpes. Next base: position 3,919,930 of record NC_132780.1, read on the forward strand.
AGCCACATCTCGACTGGCTGTTCCTGGGGTGAGGCTGTGACATGGGCCCCTGCGAACCGGTTCATCTGCTACCAAACCTGGGAGCCGATGAGATCTTCCCACAAACCCCTTTGCAGTTGACACGGTCCTGAATTTATTGTCCGGTCTTTCCTGGAAAGGTGTGTTCTTTACCTTTTATGCTGAGCTACACATGGACGGTATAGCTCCTGAGAAGAAACACTGCAGGGATGCCCATCGCCGAATCAGAGGCGAAGGCTGCTTCTAGGAAATGGTTGTGCACTTACTCAGCTGCTTTCTCCCTCAGCTGAAGTGGTCTGATTCTCACTCGATAATTCTTTACTCCTCCGAAGTTCCCTGAAGCTTGGTAACCACACAAGAAGCCACCAGGAGTCACGGAGTCATGAGAGACCTCAGGCTGTGCAGGCTGAGCAGGGCTGTGGCCAGGGTGGCAAGGAGGGCAAGGCCAGGGCCCTGGGTGCCCTGCCGGTCTCGCTCTGTGGGATGATGCAGGGAGAGGCTTTCCTATATTTTGGCCCAGAGCACAGATCTTATCTACAAAAACCACATCACTCTGCCCGGTCCTGAAACCAGCAAAGAATTAAGCCTGGGATGACCCATTTATTGGGTGAACGAAGGCCGCGCACCCCAGCACAGTTCATTACCTTCTGCAGTGTTATGTGTTAATTCACAGAGTATATTTTCAGGCCACATCTGCCCCTTTAAACCCTCTGCACCCATAACTACACTGTGCAACTGTAATTTGAATTCATCAAAGCCAATTATTCCAGTTCCTTTTTTTTTTCAACTCAGAGTTTTTTATTTTAAGTTGTCATGGGAAAATAATTCTTAATAAATCCCTTTAAGCACAGGGAACTAGAGCAATTACTGACATTTTAAGAATTATTGAAACATTTTAAAGTTTTTTGATTTATGTTCCAAAGGACATAAGTAATCCTTTCTTCTTCTTCTTCTTCTTCTTTCTTCTTTTTGGAAGAGCTTCAGTTAATTTCAAGGACAGACACTGGGCACACAGACTGTTCAAATCTAATTAATTATCTGGCTTTGCCCACAACAGTCACACCTTCAAAACATTGAGGTTGTAGCTAATCATCTGAAATTCTCCCACACTGAAATAATTGCACACACCCTTTTGGGTCATGACAGATATATGTACTGGGTGAATTACAAGAAGGGAAGCCACACCCCCAGAGGGAAATCAAGTTTTGTTTGTTGGTGACTCATCAATGTAGTCATGTATTAAATATTCAATATCTGATGTAAAACATTTAAAATTCTGAGGTAGTACCTTGAAGCAAAAATATACACGTTGGGTTATCCAATTGTGTTTGTGCTTTTTTGTACCCCAAATTAGAGAATCCCACAGCTGGGAAAAGTTGTGCTGGAAAGGTCCCCGGGACGGTGTGGCTCAGAAATCCATAGGTGACTAAACCTGATGAGGCCGGACGGTGGGTTCCTTTCCAGTTTATGAAGGCCGGTGACCGTTGGCCATTGGTAGAGATCTACCCATGCCCAGTGGCATTCACTTGGATTTAATTTACTGCATGAGAGTGTGTATTGAGAAATGAACACAGAGTGTATGACTCCTCCTTGCAGTTCACCTAAAAAAAATTAAAAAAAAAAAAACTCGATTTTTCCAGGCATCGATAAGCTTTAAAAAAAATAGAATAAAAGAAAAAAAGATTGACCTTGAAATCGAAAAGCTAGAACGTGGCAGCCACACGTCAATCCCCGTTGAGAACCAAACCCTTCTGCTCTGCCCCATAAAAAGACATAGGACACCCGGTTAAAAAATAAAACCAACTCTCTCCGAGCCACAGTGGAGTAGTGGAATGTAGGTCTGGAGTACAGATACCGAAAGAAGTGTTAGCACAGGCCGTGACACGCCACGTGCACTATCAGATGCATCTTTTCTTTGGCACAGAAGTTTGGAATTCACTGCTCCGAGGAGAAAAACTGCTTGTCAATCCAAACCGTGGATACCGAGACTGGCAGCCAGCAAAGTGAGATCCTCATGTGTGAATCAAGTGGCCTCCGAAAGGCCAGAGAGCTGCCCTCTGGGGGCTCAGGCACTGTTGCCAACCGCGCATCTGCCCACCGCGGTTCCTACCATCAGCTGGAATCAAGAGAAGCCCGGGGGGCCGGAGGAGGGTGCCCCGTGCAAGGTGGGAGAGAAGCATGAGCAGCTAAAGTAAGGCATGTGAGACCAAAGCTGGCAGAGCAGGCCAAAAGGTGGCCTTCCCCGTGGCCACCACTGATGATTCGAGAGACATCGATGTGTGGACCTGCATGGCTGAGAATAAGTGCGGTACTGCCAGCAGTGCCTGGCACATTCCAGGGCTGATCTTCTGTTTTCCAGCGCACCGTGGGCCACGAGGCCCACCCTGCACCCCCACCCCAGCACCAGGCCCTTCTGATGCGGGGGCCAGGGCGGCAGCCGGCTCCACCCCTGAATTGCCTCGCCAGTCTCAAAGTACCCCCAGCCTCTTGCTTTCGCCTTCCTAGAAGTCTGAAAAAGGAATTCACACTGAGCGACCAACTGCTAACAAAAGGTTCATGGGGGGGGGTCCTCATTATCCCAGGATAAAGGGTATCGCCCACACGCACAGTCACACACACAGAAGGCTGGAGTGAGTCTGCTTAAAACAGGAACCAGAATTTCATAATATAGTGGAAAAAAAAGATCGGATCGGGGCTTTGCCTCGAATATTAAACAAGCGTTTTGTTTTTTTTTTTAATAGTTTGTTTTATATTTCAGGAAAGTCCATTTTGTTTTATATTTCAGAAGACTTGGGGTGGAATGTGATCACGCACAGTTCTTCAAACGAACAAAGGATGCGTCAGGTGCTGATGGGCGAGGTTCTGTTTATGGCGCCTGACGATACTCTATGGGTTTCCCCTGGGACTGTGGCAGTGTGATGACACAGAGGGTCACTTGATTCATTTTCTCAAGAGTTTCGCCTTTGCTTTCAACTCATCCTGTTCCAGGCCAGCATCCTATATTCCTCGATTTCTCGTCCTTGGTTGGTAACCTGTCTGAATCTTGTGCCATCCACCTCTTCCAAGGACTTAGCTTGTGATACACGCAATCAATATGACTTTCACAGGCTCTTTTTTTTTCTTTTTTTTGCAATCTCAAATCAGGTTAGATTTTTTTCTTTTTTTAGGTTAGATTTATTGTATGTGTAGGGCTAGTTTGTTGCCACAAAGAGACTGACCCCTCGGAAGGGTCACACGAAAGGCAAAATCGCTCCCCTGTTGGGTCAGGAGATATGTCAGGGAGAATTAGTTTTGACCATGGCAAATTCGCCATCCGTGGCCATTCACATTTTCATGTTATGATTATCTTGGATTCTCTGAGCAACTTTGTAAATATCAGGCTTTGGACAAAGAAATCCCCTTCCTACTTCCCAGAACTGAATGATGGTCCATTTTTTCTTTTCCAATAATACAAGCCTAATCTTGAACTGAAGCCTAAAACTACAAATTTTCTTGAGTTAACTAAAGCTTTGGCTATATCCTCAAAATTTATTGTATGTTGTTCTCATAATTATTTTCTGAGCATAACTGAAATTGCCATTTTTATTATATCTAACAGATTTATTATACCCAAAAGATTTTTTAAAGACAATTTTTCTTTTGATTTGTAAGTTATTCGATTATTTTGTTGATCCTTTTAGTTAACATCTAGCTTTACTGCATTGTAGACAATAGAAGTCCTACTTTTTTGGAATATAGTCACATTTCCTTCATTGCCTAACGTACATTTTTGTGTGTATGAATGCTTCGTGGATATTTGAAAAGAATGCATGTTCTTTGACTAACACAGCACTGATCTATTTTATGTATTAAATCACAATTATATGTTATTCAAATCTTCCATGTCTTTTTAAAATAAAAGGCATAAATAAATAAATAAATAAATTAATTAATTAATTAAAAGGCACAATTTTCATACCATACAATTCACTGATCTGGGGTATACAAGTCAAAGTTTTCTGGTATATTCACAAGGTTGTAGAGCAACCATCATAGTCTAATTTTAACCCAACATTGAAATCTACTTCAGATTTATAATGACTGAGTCCCAGGTTTATAATGACTTAGACTTAGTTTTAATCCTAAAAGTCTCCATTCAGCCCCCTTTTTATGCTATTATTGTTATAAATATTACACCCCTATATGTAAAAAAACTCAATTATACATCGCTATGATTAATGCATTACGTATCATGTATTTTAAAGAAAGAGAGAAGAAAGGAAGGCAAGTGCTGTTGACCCTTGAACAACACAGGTTTCAATTGTACGGTCCCCTTATATGTTGAGTTTTTATGATACGGTCCTGCAAATGGATTTTCTCTTCCTTCTGATTTTCTGAATCACATTTTCTTTTCTCCAGCTTACTTTATTGTAAGAATATAGTATATAATACACAGGACATACAAAATATGTGTTAATCGATGGTTTATGTTATCAGTGAAGCTTCTGGTCAACAGTAGACTATTAGTAGTTAAGTTTGGGGGAGTCAATAGTTAAATGCAGATTGTCAACTGCATGGGGGGTTGGTGCCCCCTAACCCTTGCATTGTCCAAAGATCAACTGTGTATTTTTCTGGAGTTGTTATGGGGAATTCCTAGTGACCCTTTCTGGTTCTCTTCATTTATTGCTGTAGAGTCAGATCATCACCTTGTGTCCTTTCCTTACCCCCATATAGCTTTGCTCCCACATTCCTTCTATGCAAAGTTATTGTCAAATATATTATATTTCTACATATTATAGACCCAGCCATACAATTATATACACATTGTTTTATAAATCAGTTTAGAGAAAACAGAAGAAATATATAATTATGTGCTGTCTTTTGCAATTACTACATAATTACCTTTACCAAAGCTCAACTCTGTGTGTGTGTGTACACGCGCATGTGTGCACACTCAGATTACTATCTGAGGTCACTTACTTTCTGCCTGAATGTTTTTTGTTAGGCAGGTGGGCTTATCAACAACTTGTCTCAGGTTTTGTTTATCTCAGAACATCTTTATTTTGCCTCCAGTTTTAAAAGATAATTTTACAGGATATGAGATTGTTGGTTTGACAATATTTCACTTTCAGTACGTGGAATATATCATCCCACGTATCTCTGGCTTCCATTCTTTCTGATTAAAAGTCAGCTGTTAATCTTCCTGGGGAATCCTTGAATGTGATGAGTCGTTTTCTTTTGCTGCTTTAATGATTTTATCTTTGTCTTGCAACATTTTACCATGATATGTCTGGGTGTGGATCTCTTTGTTTATCATACTTCAAGTTTTGTTGGGCTTCCTGGATACATGGATTAATGTTTCTCCTCAAATTTGGGAAGCTTTACCATTGTTTTTTCAAATACTCTTACTGTTCCTTTCTTCTATTTCAGCTAATTCCTTTATGTGTATTTGGGTGCATAGAGTGGCATCTCACATTTTCCCAAGGCCCTGTTAATTTTTTGTTTTCTTCTTTATTATAATTAATTTTTTACTCTCGGTAGATAGATGTTAATCTATAATTTCACTATTTTGCTTCTGCCAACTTAATCTTCTGTTGAGCCTCCCCCTCTAGTGAAGGTTTTATTTTGATTATTGTATTTTTTCCACTCCAGAATTCTCCAGAATTGCTGTTTAAGTAATTTTGTCTCTTTATTGCTGTTCTCTATGTGATGAGATATTACTGTCATCCTCTCCTTTAATTCTTTAAGTATGATTTCCTTTAGTTCTTTGAACATATTTGTAATAGTTACTTCGAAGTTTTTCATTTCACCACCTTGATCCTTTCAATTCTATGCCTTTAAAATATTTATCTGCTTGACCTGTCAAGAAAAATAAAGGTATGTTAAAAATATCCCGCTAAAAATGTGGTTTTGTGCTTTCTTCCCCTTATATTTCTAATATTTAACTTTCCAAATTTCAATGCTGTTACTAGGCACGTAAAAGCTTTTTCTATTCTGGTGGGTTTTTTTTAAAACACTGAGCAGCTACAAGTTAATATTTGTAGGTACAATTAATATTTGGCATAACACATCTCAGAATATGTACTCAACAAATTTATGCAAAAGAACATTCTCATTAGTTTTTTCACTTTTTATTTTGAAGAATGAATTTGGAGGATTTGTAGTACCAGATATAAAGACTATGTTACTATCATATGTTTTGCTATTAGCTCAAGGGAAGACAAACAGACCAATGGCACAAAACAGAGAGTCTGGGAATAAATCCACACCTATCTGAACCTTTAATTTATAACAAAAATGACAAATGCAGAGTAGTAAATTTGGTTTGTAGAAGCTCATATATTAAGTCTCCCAGGTGAGTTATATATGTTATAAATATTTTGCCCCAGTTTGCAGCTTATTCTTTAGCCCTTTAGCTTAACCTTTTTCTTTTCTTTTTAAAATTTATTTTATTATTTTAATTTCTTAAAGATTTTATTTATTTATTCATGACAGCCACAGAAAGAGAGAGAGAGAGAGAGAGAGGCAGAGGGAGAAGCAGGCTCCATGCAGGGAGCCTGACGTGGGACTCGATCCCGGGTCTCCAGGATCACACCCCGGGCTAAAGGCGAAGGCGGCACTAAACTGCTGAGCCACCCAGGCTGCCCACCTTTTTCTTTTCTTGGTTATGTATATATATATATACATAACCAAGAAAAGATATATATTTAATATATAAAATATATATATATTAATTTGTACATGGTCAAATCCATCACTGTTTTATTTTTGGAATTCTAGGTCTCATGAATTCTTTAGGAGAAACTTCCCTGATGCATGTACATAGAAAAATGTTTTACTCTAATGATTTAGCAAGTTTTTTTTTTCTACTACTTAGATCCTTAACTCACCCTGAGCTTCCTCCGTGAGTAGCGTGTGAGGAGCGTGTGGTTGGCATCTAATAAACAGCCTCTCCTCCCTTTCCCGTCTGTTGACTGATCCTTTCTTTCCCCCAGCAACTTAAAGGGTGAGATTTTTTTATCTTCTAAATTCCCACCTATAACTGCTGCTTTGGGATTTTCTATTCTGTTCCACTGGTCTACTTGTCTAATCTTGGGCCAGCATCACGCTGTTTTAATAGCTGTGACATAAGGGTATATTTTGATTTTTTGGTAGGATAAGTATCTCTTCGGTATTTTTTCCTAAGCCTGTAGTGACTTCAGAGGGTGCCTTCTAAGGTCTTCTGCGTCTAGGAACGCTGAGGCCAGGAAGAGCATGTAGGTTAGACTCTAGAGAAATATCTTTGGTGCTCGCCTGCATAGCGGTGACCCTAAAAATACACTGGACAGAATGATAGCCTCCAGCCCCCTCTGGGCCCCATGATGCTCACTTTTCCAGAGCCGCTTCTCTTTCCTATTCTTGCTAGCTCCAATTTCACACTTAGACCTCTCTGCAAACCACAGTCTCTCCATTTACTCCTCCGGGATGAACTTTCCTTCCAACTTACAGAGTAAAAACAAACCGTAATACGAGAACTTCTCAACTTTCTAAGGGCAAACTTACAGACTTGCACCTAAATTTATTCTTTCCTCGTCTCCTCTTGTTCGAATGGAAAGACAGCCTTGCCCTCTCCCTCCTGGGCTCTATTAAGCGAGATGCGGTCCCATGCCCGCCCTCCCACCCCTTTCGGGAATAGGTGCTGTCCGTCCTCCCTACCTGTGTTTAAACATGCCCGTCCCTCTCACCCTTACACACATACACCCCCCTTTCTCTCTAGACTTCCCTGCGGCTGTCCTGCTATCTCCTCTCGCTCACAGCCACACTTGTAGGAAAAGTTGTCTAAACTCATCATTTCTTCTCCTCCCACTCATTTCTCAGTCTACTGCAAAGGTCACCTGTCACCTGCTAAATCTTTGCTAATAGTCTTGCCTCTGATCCTGCCCTCCTTCAATCTGTTTCTCACTGCAGCAGCCAGAATAATCCTTTCAAGATGCAAATTTGGACACATTCTTCCTCTCCTTTAAAAGCTTTCATGACTTCTTATTGATCCCCAGATAAGATCCAAACTCCTTGGCAAGGCCTCGACTGTCAACCTCCTTAATCTCGTCAGTCCTGTCCAACCCCAGGCTCTGGTCACACCTTGCTTCTCACTGTCCCTAACTTGTTCTCTCTGCCTCACCTGGGCTGCATTCTGCGCCTTCGCCAGCCTAACTCATACTTACGTCCTGCGCTCCAGCAAGAAGACGGGAAGGCTTTCCGGGCCTCCACCACTCCAAGACCAGAGGAGGTGCCCTTCTTTGTGCTTTCCTGGCACCTGGTGCTTTATCCCCACTACGTGGTACTTACCATATCACACTGTCCGTTTCCCTCCGTCTCCAACTAGACCCAAGACTCTGGAGAGCAGGGATCATTTCCCAATCACCATCTAACAGCCCAGTATTTAGTGAAGTGCCTAGCAAACAGCAGAGGGCCTATAGATTTTTAAATAAATGAATAGCTCCTGTAATAGCCTAGAAGGTCAGAACCATCTGTACTTTTTTTTTTTTTAACTAAACAAGGCTGTTTATTATTTTTGTGTGTGTGATGTAAAAACACAAACCATAAAATGTACCATCTTGACCATTTTTAAATGTGCAGTTTAGTTGAGTTGAAGTGTATTTACATTGTTGTGAAACAGATCTCCAGAACGTTTTCTCTTGTAGAGCCGGAACCCGTACCCATTACACAACAATTACTCTTTCTCCTCTTTCCCCATCCTGTGTCCTGTAACAATGAGTTCGGTTCCTTTAGATACCTCATGTAATGGAATTGTGTCAGTATTTGTCATTTTGTGACTGGCTTGTCTCACCTAGCGTCATAACTCCGAGTTTCATCCATGTAGCATGTTTATAGAATTTCCTTTCTTTTTATTTCTTTTTAAATTGAAATTTAATTAATTAACATATAGTGTATTATTAGTTTCAGAGGTAGAGGTCAGTGATTCATCAGTCTTCTATAACACTGGGTGCTCATTATATCCGGTGCCCTCCTTAATGCCCATCACCCAGTTACCTACCCCCCCAGCAACTTTCGTTTGTTTCCCTTTTTTTTTTTTTTAGATTTTTTAAAATTTATTTATTCATAGAGACAGAGAGAGGCAGAGACACAGGCAGAGGGAGAAGCAGGCTCCATACAGGAAGCCTGACGTGAGACTCGATCCCGGGTCTCCAGGATCACACCCCAGGCTGCAGGCGGCGCTAAACTGCTGCACCACAGGGGCTGCCCCTTTCGTTTGTTTCCTATGATTAAAGGTCTCTTATGGTTTATCTCCCTGATTTCATCTTGCTTTATTTTTCCCTCTCCTCTCCTATGATCCTCTGTTTTGTTAAATTCCACATATGAGTGAAATCATATGATAATTGTCTTTCTCTGATTGACTGCATAGTACTCTGTTGTATAGTTATCACACATTTTAGATTAGATATGACCCATTTGTCTCCTGATGGACATTCTGGCTGTTTCCACCCATTGGTGACTTTTTATCATTCTCCATAGCATTTATAATTCTTTTTTAATAAAGATCTGATCTTACAACATTCAAATACAGTACTTCAGATAATATAAGCAAAACATAAGCTTTCCAGAAATACAAAAAGGCTTTATTAAATATAATGTTTTGTTATTATTATAAAGTGATTCAGTTCTTTCTAATAAAACATTTTATCATTAGAATGCATATATTTTCACATATATATCCTTGTTAAAACCCAAAACACTTATATAAGACTAGGTATCAATCAGTTTACTACAGAAGAATGAATCTAATAAGATTTATCTTTATACGGTCAAACTGAAAGTATAAACTTCTTAATTGAGAGTCCACAACTATATATAACTGTATTATAAATTATATATAACATATGTGTATAAAAACCAGTCAATAAATAGGAACATAGATTTATGTATTTTACAACATATGTATCTCTTCCAAAGCTAAGTGTGTATCTCTTTTTGAAAGAAGGAACACAAGTAATTAATTTTGATTTTGTTCAAACAACAGACAGCCCAGAGGAGAACGTTTTTAATCCACACCTGAGATCAGGTGGGGATGGATAGAGTTCTGTGCACTAATGGTCAAATTACATACAAATAGGCATTCAGTTCCTCAAGGGATAAAAAGACAAAAGAAAGAAAGGCAACTAAAGAAAACATCAATCCAGTAATAGTCCAAGTCGTCATCCTGTTCCTTTAAGCAATTACCCATGTTAGGCATATCTTTTCTTCCAAGAATCACCTTCATTTCTTCTGGTTGAGTTTTGAGAATTTGGTCACCACCAGTTGGGGCCAATTCAGATGGACATTTAGATCAATTTCTTTATCTGCTATTTTTAACACTGATATAATGTGCTTCCTTGTATCTTTGCCTGCGTACGTGACAATCTTCTTAGAATAAATGACTGAATTGAAATGATCTGGTCAAAGGGTATGCACGCTTCTAGGGTTTTTATTGCAAATTGCCGAATGGCCTTCCAGAAAGATTTTTTTAAAAATTACTTTCTCACTGACCATACTTGAAATGCCAACTTACCTTCTCCTTAATGCCATTTATTAACATATTTTTTGATTATTTATCATCATGAATAGAACATGGTATCTCATTGATTTAATTTGCATTTAATACAAGATATTTTTTCATGTCTCAGGCCATCATTATTTCTTCTGAAATGCTTGCTCCTGTCCCCTACCTTTGTTAATGTAGCATTCATCTTCTGATTATGGATTTTCTTTTTTTAAAAGTAGGCTCCATGCCCGGCATGGAGCCCAATGTGAGGCCTGAACTGAAGACCCTGAGGTCAAGACCTGAGCTGAGATCAAGAGTCGGATGCCTAGCCACCTGAGCCACCCGGACACTCCTGATGATTGATTTTTAAGAGTTTCTTGTATGGTAAGGAAATTTATACCTTGTTATATGTTTTGTGAATATTTCTCCAGTTTCTCATTTGTTACTAATTTTATTTATAGTATATTTTTACATCCAGAAGCTTTAAATATTTATGTGATCAATTTTGTCAATTGTCTCCTTTGTCTTTTTTTGACCTGGGAGTCAGAGTTAAGTAACTTCCACGTGGCCGGTTCCTATCCCATAGGGAAGCAACTTGCTAACTTCTACGAGAGCCATGGGGCAGGAGTTGGGTGCTAATCAGGGAAATTTCTCTCGCTTTCTTTTGTGCTTGGGAAGTCTTACTTCTTGTTGGCTCCTCTCTGGCCATGATAACCAGTGGTATCTGCCTAGCAATGCAGTGGGTGGTACAGAGGGTGAGGGAGGGGTGCCTAACTCTTTAGCACAACGGCTGCTTCTATTCCCAAAACCCCAGCAAAAGCTGATCTGACCATGGAACAGTGATCAAAATTAGAAAATTAACATTGACACGGTGCTCATAACAAATCTATAGACTCAACTTGATTTTCAGTGACCCCACTAATATCCTTTTTCTGGTCTAGAATGTAATCTAACATTCCATGTTGCCTTTAGCAGTCATGCTCCTCACTCAGCTTCTTCTAAGCTGGGCCTTTTTTTTTTTTTTTTTTTTTTTTTTGGTTTTTCTTTGTCTTTTGTGACCTTAACATTTTTTTTTTTAAGTTGGCTCCTCGCCTAGCACAGAGCCCAACGCAGAGCAACACCAGGTTTGAACTCATGACTGAAATCAAGACCTGAGCTGAGGTCGAGAGTCAGCTACTTAACCAACTAAGCCACCCAGACGCCCCTGACTTTAACATTTTTTAAGAGTACCAGGCAGTTGGGGCACCTGGGTGGCTCAGTAGTTGAGTGGCTACCTTTGGCTCAGGGTATGATCCCCGGGGTCTTGGGATCAAGTCCCCCTTGGGCTCCCTGCATGGAGCCGGCTTCTCCCTCTGCCTGTGTCTCTGCCTCTCTCTGTGCCTCTCATGGATAAATAAATAAAATCTTAAAAAAAAAAAAAAAAAAGAGTACTGGGCAGTTATGTTATAGAATGTCACTCAGTTTGAGTTTCTCTGACATTTTCTCATGATCAGATCAAAATCACGCATTTTGGAGAGAATGCCACAGAGTCATGTGCCTTCCTCAGTGAGTGCATTGTACCAGGGGCTGTGTGATGTCAACACATCTCGGTACCGCTGACCGTAACTGAGCCCTGGGTTAAGTCGGCATCAGCCAGGTTTCTCCAATGCAAGCTCATTATTTTTCCCATAGTAATTCGTAACTATCTTGGGGGGAGATACTTTAAGAATATGCAAACATCCTGTTTCTTGTTATACTTTTACCCATTGATTTTAACATTCATTGATGATTTATTTCCGCCGCAGTTACTACCGTGGTGTTTGTCTAAAGGTGATTTGCTGCTTCAATAATCCTTCCCACATTTAGTAACTGGAATTTACTATAAGGAAGAGCTGCTTCTTTTCTGTGATTTATGCAGTTATTCAATTATTTATTTATGCCAGTACGAATTCAGAGCTATTTATTTTCTTCTGCAACTTTTAATTCATTACTATTATTGATTGGGTTACGCAGTGGTCTCTAATTTAGCCTTTGGGAACTCCTTCAGATGAACTCCTAAGTTCTTGCAATACGTCTCCATCAGTTTTTTGAGACTTTCTCTGCCCCTGGCACCACGAGATGTGCCAGATTCGTTCTGTGTTTTCCCTGCCCAGTTCTGGAATCAACCGCTTAACCAGTGAACCCTAGCTCCTCTCACTGAAGGAAGGTGCTTAGAAGCCATGATTCGGTCTCCAGATGGGATCATCACTACTGGGGTGTTTCTGCTTTTAGGTCCCCTCAGTGGGCAGGGCTAGCGAACATGCATAACTGCATCCTCACACACCCCGACACACATCCGTGTTTATTTCTGCATGGATCAACCTGTGAACATACTACAAATCATGAGTTCGGCCTGATAACCTCCGATTCCAAGCCAGCACCCCAGGATTCATTCCAGCCTTCCTTTCCCCTTATTTGTAACTCCTTTCTCCAGCAGTGACAAACTCCAGCTTATCACCCGAAAGCACTTACTCGTTAGCTCAGTCCCAGCGTGTACGTAAAATAGTTTCACAAACTGCTACCGTAGCCCTTTGAAAAATGTAGTAAAACTAATGCGTGTTATCTGCATACGGCTATTTTTGTAGTTAGTCTTGTCCAACCAAGATACGATTTTCTCAAGTTGTTTGGGTTCCTTCCCTTCTTTGCCACAGTGTGGTCCTGTTGTTCACTTGTAGGGCCGTTAGGTTCATTGGTTACTATTTGTATGCTGCTTTGGGTTCCTCCCACATCCTGGTTGGTGTTAACTCTATTTATTTCTGGGGTGTGCGGAACTTTACCGCGGTTCTCAGAGTCAGAGCTAAACAAAAAGGCACGCTTACTCCCCCTCCTCTGTTCCATCCTCTTTCCAATTCCCATCCGCCCTTGTAGATAGCCAATCTCAGTAGTTTCTGGATTACCTCATCCTATATTTCTCTTGCATTAGTGATCCCTGATAAATCTTGATACAAATGGACAAGTACAGTAGCCAAGGCTGAAAGGGACATGGTGATGAAGAGTACAGATTTCTTAAGGTGGAAGGTGTGGGTCAGTTCAACAGGTGAGCTGCTTAGACCAGAAGAGGTGCTAGCCAGGGGTGAGGAAACCCTAGAATGGGGAGTAGGGGGCGGCGGGTGATGAATATCCATGTAGCCTTGAGGTCAGCTGCAGCCGTAGGCACTGTGGCTCATCTATTTTTTTTTTTTTAATTTATGATAGTCACAGAGAGAGAGAGAGAGAGAGGCAGAGACACAGGCAGAGGGAGAAGCAGGCTCCATGCACCGGGAGCCCGACGTGGGACTCGATCCCGGGTCTCCAGGATCGCGCCCTGGGCCAAAGGCAGGCGCCAAACCGCTGCGCCACCCAGGGATCCCTGTGGCTCATCTATTAACTATCTTCTGGCAAATCTTTCCAGGGAACGAGGCCTTCCAGAATCCTAGAGAAGCTCTTCACAGGTGGCATTAATTCATTGTAAGTAATAAATAGATTCAAGCCGTGGAAGAGGTGGACTGTAGTAGACATCACGGTTCACCCAACTTCCTGGTTCCCCATTCAGGACACAGGCATTAATTCCCCTCTCCTCCCCTGTTGTGTTTTCTAAAGACTCTTAAGTACCGGTTGCAGCATTATGTGCATATAACAGACCCTTATTTTTCTATAAGAACAGAGTATAACAGGGACACCTTGGTGGCTTAGTGGTTGGACGCCTGCCTTTGGCCCAGGACGTGACCCCGGGTTCCTGGGATTGAGTCTCGCATTGGGCTCCCTGCAGGGAGCCTGCTTCTCCCTCTGCCTGTGTCCCTGCCTCTCTCTCTGTGTTTCTCATGAATAAATAAAATCTAAAAAAAAAAAAAAAAAAAAAAAAGAACAGAGTATAATGGAACAATAGCAAAAAGCACAACAGGGTGCATTTCTATGTTAAATCATATGCCACCGAGAAAGAGGAGGGCCAGCAGGAACTGGAATAGTCAGCCCAGTTGAGATGTGGCCTGGGGCTTGAGGAGTGGGGAGAACTGGACAGGAGTGGCCTTTGGAGCCACAAGCAGGATTAGTGGGCATTTCTAGCTTTCCTCCATCATTTCCCACTTCCTTTCCCCTTTCCTCTCTGCCCTAGGCGCACTCTGACCTCACAAGCTGTTCTGGCTGTTGCACCTTTCGTTTCACCAGTAGTTAGTCAAGACAAAGCTAGATTTTTTTTAAAAAAGATTTTATTTATTTATTCATGAGAGACACAGGCAGAGGGAGAAGCAGGCTCCCCGCAGGAAGCCCGATGTGGGACTCGATCCCAGGCCCCCAGGGTCACGCCCTGAGCCAAAGGCAGATTTAATCACTGAGCCACCCAGGCACCCCAAGCTAGAATTTTTTTGGAAGGAAATGTACTATTTTGGCTCTCCAGTTTCCCCAAGCCTTGCCCCCTGTAGGTTCATTTGGGTCTCTTTAACAGTAAGAGCAAGTCTCCAGCCTCCGTCACCAAGTATTTCTTAGCTCCCGGAGCCCCACCGTGATGTACTGTCCCATTAACATGTCCTATCATCAAAGGCCCATGAGGACAGGCCTTTCAGCACAACCCCTACTTTGGCTGCTTCTTTGCTCAGTTGATCCCAGAGGCCAACGGGGCTGATTCCTGATGTTTACAAAAGCACAAATCCTAGAAGCATCAAAGCAGCTCCAGTGGGCTGAAGAAATGGGGTCATTCACAGACCTGGGAGGGGGAATGTCTCTGTCTTCAGAAAGAAAGACTCCTAAAAAAGTGCTTGTGCCTCTTCAAATCCCAGATGTTTCCCCAGAAACCTTTGCAAAGAAAAAGAAAACAACGGGGCTCCCAGGTGGCTCAGTCGATTAAATGTCTGGCTCTTGATTTCGGCTCAGGTCCTGATCTCAGGGTCGTGGGATCAGTCCTGCATGGGGCTCAGCGCTGAGCATGGAGCCTGCTTGGGATTCTCTTTCTCCCTCTCCTCTTGCCCAGCATGTGCATGCACACGTTCTCTCTTAAACACACGTGCACATACACACACACACACACACACACACATAAGAATTGGGTCCTAGATACCCAATGCTTTTGGGATGGACAAATTCTTTTTGTGCTCCCACGTGCCAGGCACTATGCGCGCTTCTTTTCACATCCGTTTACTTGATCCTCATAACAGCTCTGTGAGGTGTGGACTTTCCGCCTTCGCTACCGATGAGGAACAGAGCTGTAGGGACGTTCACTACTAGCCAGCATCACTCTTCTGTCTCCAAAGCCCATCGCACTGCCGTGATGTAGACGGGTGTCATATACATCACACAAGCCAAAAACAAGAGACAAAAACCAAACACCCGTTTATCTTCAGTTTTGTGGTTCCCAGCCACTGGAATCATTTGCATTACAATTATTACATAGCAGGTAATTGGTGCTAATTGGGTGAAGATATAAGAATGAGACTGTGATTGCCTCTCCCGATATGCATGACGTCACAGCCTTCTCTTCTGCCCACAGATGGCACATGCCTAGCTTTACATGCACAGATGGCGGGTCCCTAGCCTCATGCACGCAGCTGCACGCAGCTCTCCTCACCTGTGTGTGGATGATCTGGATCTCCCTTCATGTGCTCACATGGTACACGCCTACCCTTGTGCACACCGAGGACATGTACTATTCTTAAGTGCACAAGTGACATGTCCTAACTCACGGGAAAATGACGTCGGACGTGTGATAAAGTGCTTTGTAAGAGACATTCACAGTATCTTCCAACTGTTCAAGTTTAAACCATGTCAGACTTTTCTCTTTCATGCATCAGACCCGCTTGCAAAAGCCGGGGTGCCCTAAGACAACCGTTCAGCATCTTAGCTGTGGTGATTCCAAACAGTGCTTCCAAAGGTAAAATCAGAGGTGTAAATTTTGCCTTCGGGGATAGGGAGCACGTCACATGGGAAGGCACAGACCCGTCAGCCGACACGACGAAGCCTCCATCAGAGTGACCGCGGTGCGATCTGCTGTGTGCAATGGATATTCACGGATTTGTCTGCTCAGGACTCCTTTTCCCTTTGGCACAGCACTTCTGTCACTCTCTCCAAGACCTGCCCTGTCAGTGCCTCGTGACCTATTCCCGGCCACTTGATTATTCCAGGGATGAGCACTTGACCCACCTGGGCCAATCCGAGTCCTTGCCTAAGACTTTGGTAACAGGGACTTACAAAGACAGTTGACTTTTCTTTAGTGACCAAAACTGAACATTGAGGCTGCCAGTGACCAAGCAAAAAAAGTCGGTGTGCAAGCAAACGATCAATGAAACCAATAGGCGCGCGCGCACACACACACACACACACACACACACACACACACACAGAAAGGCAGAGGTAGACGTGAAGACATCTGAGCATTTGAGTTCTTGGTTCTGATGTGGCACAGGTGTTCATGAAGAGGGCCCTGAAATCTTTGACCAAGTCCGTCTTTATGCGGAGGCTAGTCAGGGGCGGTTTTCAGTTACTTCCAATCAAAAGAGCCCTTACCAATACCGAAGGATTGACAATCCCTGTCACGTTAGTGCTAATGTACCACAGCAAACATCTACAGAGAGGCAGACCCGCGGCATTGTCTCAACACTCAAAACACAGATCTGGCCCAGAGCTCCTGCCAAAGATGGTTCATATGGTGTATTAACTTTTCAGAAACTTTCCAAATACAAATTTATGATAAGTACTTAAATAGTATCACAAGTACTTCAGATACATTTAAGGTACCCGCCTAAGTTTGCGTAGTAAACTTCTATGGATCCGGCTTTCTAAACAATAAGAGGTTCGAAATTATCAATTTTTTCCTTATTCTATGGAAACACATGAAATAAGGGAACCTAAGGGAACCATGGGTAACTAAGGGAACCATTCTATAAAAACACCTTTTGGGGCACGCCAGGGTGGCTCAGTGGTTGAGTGTCTGCCTTCAGCTCGGGCCTGGATCCTGGAGTATCAGGATCGAGTCCCGTGTCGGGCTCCCTGCATGGAGCCTGCTTCTCCCTCTGCCTGTGTCTCTGCCCGCCCCCTCTCTCTGTGTCTCTCGTGAATAAATAAAATCTTAAAAAAAAC
The DNA here is from genome assembly GCF_048418805.1 of Vulpes vulpes. Lineage (NCBI taxonomy): Eukaryota > Metazoa > Chordata > Mammalia > Carnivora > Canidae > Vulpes > Vulpes vulpes. Next base: position 3,937,508 of record NC_132780.1, read on the forward strand.
ACAAAAACAAAAACACCTTTTGGGATATACTATGGGGTCAACATGAACACCTTCAATATTCTGTGTATTTCAGTGCCTGAATCATCAAAGCTATATGAAGCCCAGCTTGACCTTGTTTGGAAGTGTATTTTGGTCTCCTATAATTCTATGATGTAACTTGCTTATAATTGGTGCATGAGCATCATGGTAATAACAGTTACTACGCTGGAGTTCCTACCACGTAGCAGGCAGCCACTGTTCTGGGAGCCAAACATACACTCCTTTAACCCCCACAGCAATCCTCTTGGGTAGGTACTGTTCCCTCCATTCACAGATGACGGAGAGGTTACATGATTTGCCCAACGTCACACAACCACGAAGAGGTTAAGCCGTGGAGAGAACAGCCTGACACTACAGTCCACACCTCTTAGGTAACTAGGAGAGTTCACCATAGTAGCTCTCAGGTTAAGCGGCATCATCAAGTAACAAGACATCCTACTTCCCCTATAGAGGGGATTTTAATGTACTATTTGTTTACAAACTCTTTGGATTTGTAGAATATGGGTTGGGTATCAGTGAGGCGGGGGCCTATGCAGGAAATCTTTTATGATGAGGGCTTATGAGGTGATTTGGAAGAAAGCAACGTGGTGGATCCCCTCAACCCAGAGGCAGCCTCCATCCCCCAGGCTCTCCCCTCATTTCTTTATGGTGACAGCAAATCTTTCCAAGTCTTCCCATCTCCCTTCCAGTAAAAATCAGAACCCTTCCTGGGCCACGGGCCTTGTAAATCTTCCCAGTCTCCTTTGGGACACTGAGCTTCAGCCACTCTGGCTTTACATTTCTCCCATCATAAAACCTTTAGATAAGCCATTCCCTCTGACCGGTACACCATCTGTGCCACCTAGGCAAATCCTACTCATCTGTTAGGCCTTCCCTGAACCACAGACCACATCTGTGGTCCCTTCTTATAATCTCACAGCATCTTGTACTTCTTTCTTGTCATATGTATGACAGTGGTCACAGAAAGATTGTGTAATTACCGAATGTATCTCTTCCTGGCTCTAATTGTGGGCAGGGGCTGTGTTTGCCTTGTTTGCTGCTGAATCCCCAGCACTTAGCTCACAGTTTAGCAGGTAGTTGGCACCAAATAAATACTTGGAAACTAAGTAGAAGGATTACCAGCCACCAGCTGAAGAGCAAATAAATACTCGAGACTCCTTGGCATTGACAGACCTGCTGAGTGTGGAAGGAGACCTGCCCAGACACGGGCCATGCTAGAGCAGCCTGGCAGAGTGGTTAGCGAGCCAGAGGATAATAACTGAGTCGACCCAGAATTTTTTTTCCCCCTTTACAACTTTTAAGTGAGTAGCAAGCGGTGAGGGCAAAATCATGATTTTGTGAGCAACAAAATCCAATTTTAATAGTGCTAACATCTCGATGGAAGAAATTTCAGATCAGAACGCCGAGGCCCAAAGTCAAAGAAACATAGTGCTTTTTTTGATGCTATCACGTCTTGCCACCAACTATGTTTCTATGATTACCACTGTTGGCTTTTAGCTGGCAGCCCTTTTTATGCTTTATTATTATTATTTATTTTTTTGCAAAGTTTTTTTTTTTTTTTTTTCTGATCATCTCTTTACTGATTCCTCGAAACAATCTTATGCGGAGAGCTGGTGCCATGGCCTGGGCGATGAAGAAATGTTTCCTCTTTCAAAGACTCTATTTTTTTGGCCGATAAGCATTGCTAAAGAGGAAGCAATCAAACCTATCTTGCTGGCTGCGCCCTCCACCCAGCGCGCGGCTTCCTGGTCGCAGACGCTTTCGGATCCTCCCGTGCAAGGGTCTTGGATTCAAAACACAGGACTGGCACGCGTGGGTTGTTTTTTGTTTTTTTTGTCTTCTTGAGATCCCATCTCTCAAGTCTGATGGCCTGGAAGGCATCGCCCGGGAACCGGCCGCGCAAACCCGGGGGGGGGGGGGGGGGGGGGCACCCTCTGCAGCCTGCACCCACGTGACATCAGCCCCGCGGCCGGGAAGCCGCTCCCGGGGGGGGGGGGGGGGGGAGGGGGGCGCCCGGGGGCGAACCCCAGAGGGACGGACGGCGGGGATGCAGAGAAAAAGAAAAACAACAGAAAAGCGGCAAAAAACAGCGCAGGAAGCTGCGCCTCCCGAGGCAGGTGCTGCCCCGCGGGGAGGCCGCTCCGCAGCGCCGCGGCCCCACGCCCCCACGCGCGTCTCGCCCCGGGGCCCCCACGGCCCGGCCCCGCGCGGAGGATGCGCGATGCGCGCGGCGCCCGGAGCGGCCAACGCCTCCGCCACGTGCCCGCCTCCCGCGGCCAGGCCGCTCGCGATTGGCTGGAGGCGCCGTCCGTCACGGGGGGCGGGCGCGGCGCCCCCAGGCGGGCGCTCCTATTGGTCGCGGCGGCGGCGGCGGCGGCGGCGCGCGCGCGGCCCGGGCGAGCAGGGGAAGCCGGCGGCGGCGGCGGCGGCGCGGGCGGAGGCTGCCGGTTTCGTAACCGTCGCTCCTCGTCGCTGACTCGCGGGGCTGCGAGGCCTGGGTGCGTCGGGCCGCGGCGCGCGGGGCCGCTCGGAGCGGAGGCCGCCTGGGGCGGGCGGGCTGGAGGCGCAGGTAAGGAGGCCGCGGGCGGCGGGGGGAGGAGGCCGCGGCGGAGCCGGCCGCTCGCGTGGGTGCGAGGCCCAGCCCGGCCCGGGGCGCCGGCTCTCGGCTCTCGGCTCGGCTCGGGCCCCGCGCGGCGTCTGATGCAACCTGCCGGCAACACCCGGCGCGGCGGCTGAGCTCATCCCTGGCGGCGGCCCAGCGCCCCCCGCGCCGCGGGCGCCTCCCTCCGGAGCCGGGCCGGGCGCGCGGGCGCGGGGTCGGGGCCGCCTCGGGGCGCGGGGGGGCTCCGGGGTTGGGGCCCGGGCCTGCCCCCAGCCGCGGGGGGCGCTGGGTGTCGCGCGGCCGGCCAGGTGTCGGGGAGGCCGGTGCGCGTGCGCGCTGCGGGGGGGCGGCCCGGCCCGGGGAGCGCGGGTGAGGTCCGGGAGCGGCTTCGGCGCCCAGCCTGCGCGCAGCGGGACCCCCGCGGGAGCCGATCGCCTTCACGCGGGATGTGCGACGCCCGAGTAAGGCTCGGGAGGAAGGCCCTGCTCTGACCGCGGAGCTGCGCACCTCCGAGCCCAAGCCCTGGCCGGCCCCCAGCACCTGGCGCGCGTGTCCGGGGGTGAGCCGGACGCCAAGTGGGTTCTCCGCCTGCGCGAAAGCGTCCTGGGAGCAAGGCTGAGTCGCCCCCGGAGGCCGGCGAGCTGGACAACTTGGCCCTTTCTTGGTTGCTGCTTCTGGTGGGTGGGTGCGCGTGGCCGATTCATTTTTATCCTTTTTAAGAATTTTTAAGATTTTATTTATTGGTGAGACACACACACACACACACACACAGAGGCAGAGACACAGGCACAGGGAGGAGCAGGCTCCATGCAGGACTCGATCCCGCAGCCTGGGATGACGCCCTGGGCCGGGGGAAGATGCTCAACCGCTGAGCCACGCAGGCGCCCCAATTCAGTCATCTTTAATACCCGCCCGGGAAACAGGAGGAAACAAAATTTCACTTTTTTCAGAATGTCCTTTAAATACCCAAGAGCACGCCATGACTGTCAGCGGTGTGTGTGATCTTGGAGAGATTCGGACAGCACATGGGGAGTCCCTGGTGAAGACAGGACCTCCTGGGGCTGAGTCTGGCCTTCCAGTCTAGATTGCCTCACCTGATCACAGTGATGGTAAATGTGAGTAGCCACGATGTCAGGTGTATTGTGTGTTCTTGGGGACGAGTGCTTCCGTGGATTCTTGGAGGTGCATTGGTCTCCCACCTTTTAGGTTTTCCAGCTCTGTTGGGTAAAAAAAAAAATATTTTGAGTATGATTTCCTTCTAGAGATGTATTTATAAACAATGCATGTAGTATTTTGTATGTGGTAAATCATACCAAAAGTAGAGTAGAAAGATGGTGTTTAAAAAAAAAATGAAAATATATTTTCTCCGTACTCCGGTGGATCACTTAAGTACTCCCTGAAGGGATGTATGCTCCTTCATGGACCCCCACGCTGGGTCATGAAGCAGGCCGTGGCAGCTAAAGGGAAATCCTGCTCATCTGGGTACGTACCGACTTTGCTTACCTGGACACCACTTAAGAGTACAGACTTGTCACACCCCGGCAACACACACCTAAGACGTTGAAGTTATTCACTGGAACACATAGCTGGGCGACATCTTTATTTTCTAATAAAGATTCTCAACTGAAATCAAGCAAAGAGCAGGCAAGAAATGTTGATTGTATAGACTGGGCACTCGAAGTAGCAAGTGGAATTGTATTTTTATTTTCCTGGACACCTTTAAGAAGGACTAAGAAATTGGGGTAGGAAGACCATAGTATCTTAAGAACGCTCTTGATTTAATTATGGTTGTTTTAAGAGATTGCAATGCTAGAGGCTCTCATTTTTATAGAAGACATTTATAAAAATACATTTTTTTTCTCTTAGCCCCTGAGCCAGTATGGGACAAATACTTATCGAGCACCACTGTATGGCCAGCCGTGCGCTAGATGCTGGGCACACGGATATGAAGACAGTCCTGCCTCTAGCTTAGTCTGCAGGGAGCCACCGTACAGAGCTGGCATTGAAACTGGGGGAACAAACTGAACAGCCACACAAGGAAAAGAGAAAGCGTGACCATTTAGGTCATCGGTAGTGGTTTGGTGTTGCTGAGCTGTGAGGTGTGAGGGAGCAAGGGCTGGAGACAGAGTAATACCTTCAGTTTGACCCTGGACACTGGAGCAGGTTGGAGTGCTAGGTTGCTCCGGAGACAGCGTTTGGAGGGTGCCCCTGGGAGATGATGTCAGCCTGACGTAATTCAGTGGTGTTAGGATGGACGGGGATGGTGGTTGTAAAGTTCTTTTGGGAGGGGGGTGAGTGGGACTATCAGATACTGATGATGGTGCAGACTGGGAGTAAGGGAGAAACATCTACAGATATTTTGTGGTCACTCACTGAGGAAATTTGAGTTAAGAATATGTGGGGGAGCGTGGGAAGGAATATCTGGTTGTACATAAGGTGGAAAAAAGATGACAGGAGGGTTAGGAAAATTCTTGACAAGTTTACTTTCCAAATGAAACTTGAGAGAAATTTGTTGTACTCATTCTAACCTTTCTGAGTTTTCAGTGTGTTACTGATTTGAATGAATGTTATTTGAATTAAGAAATTCGATTTTATTTTATTTTTAAGAAACTCGATTTAAAAAAAAAAAACTTGCCCACTCAGATCCATTGTTAATCTGCAGCAGTGGCTCTCAAACCTCAGTGTCAGCAGAATCACTTGGAGGTTCCTTTGAAAGAAGATTGCTCAGCCTTCTTCTTAGAACTCATGGTTCCTGTGTCGGGAGCAGCCTGAGAATTTGCATTTCTGACAAGTTCCCAAATGATGCTGCTGGTCCAGGGACATGCTCTGAGAACTACTGCTCTTCAGTTTCCGTCCTGCTCCCTGCTTGAATGATTCACAGGCAAGGAAACAAGGCGTCACCCTGTTTCCTGTAGAATGAACTTTGGAATAGTATTTGTCCACGTAGGAGCCAGACTTTCATTTAGGATTGAATATGCAGATTTGAAATAAACTAGTTTTTTTTTTTTTTTCCCTCCATTGTAGGTGCTCAGTAAATATTTGTGGAAGGAACAAAAGCATAGATGACAGTGCAAACTGAAATGTGTCACTTTGGAGGCAGCTATTTTGTTTATGTAAAAAAGAACTGATAATCTGGAATTAACTCTTCTGGACCACTTGGCCCTTTGACCTCTTACTTGGTTCACTTTCCTTAATGGGTAATTATTTACATAAAACTTGCTTCCTTGGTTTTAGTCGAGGAACTTAAAAAAAAGCAACAGTTTTGAGTTTTTTATTATTTCCGAGTTTCCTTGCTTATATTTTTACCAATTTGATAATTACTCTTTGTTTTTCAAGCCAGAGGGCACATTTTCAGAGCCCCCATCCCCTCTCCCATTCAGCCTAGTACCTTAGCAGGATGAGTCACACTGAGGTAAAAGCTCTTCCTCATTCCTGTATCTTTGGGTACAAAAACGAGCATGCCCACCACTGAATTTGGAGCCTGTATTCGAAGTTTTTAGTGACTTGGGAATAAAAAGCATAAGGGGGAAGAAAAGAGTTTTTAGTGACTGATGTTTGTGGTATATTTTCAGAGTCAGAAGGCATCTTACCATTCTGCATCCCTCATTTGCAAAACTGGCGGAACCAGAGTTGCCCTGGTTCCTGCTCTGTACTTTCTAGATCATGGTTATCTTTGAGCTGTCTATATAAATTGGCTCTAAAGATTAAAAACATAATTGCTGTGTGAAAAGTAAAAAAGTTATATGACCATGATCATGATAGTTGAGACAATTCTAGGAGAATACAACAAGTCTTAAAAAATCGACTAAAATTCTTATGGTCACTTTACACCAAATAAGCAGTAATGCAGATGGCCACTAACACTAATTAGTGGTAAGGTCGCCCCAATTAATGCTGAGCTGCCACTGTTTTAACTGGAAGAAAAATAGGCAACATAATAAATTATCCCGGGAAATTAGGAAATGCCCATTACTGAAGATAGACTTGGAGTAGATATCCATCCGTGGTTTGGAAGGAAGCTTTCTCTTTTGCCTTCGTTTTGGAGTCAGAATAGATGACCCACTGACTCAGGGCTGCGTGCATGGCTTTGAAATCAATTGAAAGTAATGATATATGGAGTTTTTAAAAGGAAAGGTATTTTTTAAAGATTTTATTCATGAGAGAGACAGAGAGAGAGGCAGAGGGAGAAGTAGGCTCCATGCAGGGAGCCTGACGTGGGACTCGATCCCAGGACTCCAGGATCACACCTTGGGCGGAAGGCAGGCACCAAACTGCTGAGCCACCCAGGCGCCCCACCTTTTTTTTTTTTTTTTAAAGATTATATTTATTTATTCATGAGATAGAAGCAGAGACACAGGTAGAGAGAGAGAGGGGCAGAGAAAAGGAAAGATTTTTTAAAAAGCAGGCCAGTGAACACAGTGTTTACACAAGAAATGCCCGGCTAAAGGTTTGGGTGAAGCTACTGGAGTCTACTAACTGAGTTTTTCCTAAGAACTGAGATGATGTACCCATTTGACGCATTTCATAATTTTGGCTCCAGGTTTTTTCCACTCATGCTGGTTTAGCAGTTTTGTGAAAAGAGGATAGCTGCGTGCTTTGTAACGCTGCTTTCTGAATTTTCAGGAGTGTTGTGATTTCTTGGGCGACGTCGCTCATCCACTGAGTCAGTCTGTCTCGAAGTGGCCTCATGATCGGATAGGTATGCTTTTGACACATCTTGAGGCGATTGTAGTGACCTAGTTGGATTGATAGTAATCCAAGGATGACTGGTTTCTGAAACTGTGGCTTCGTTTCTGTGGGCAGCAGTGCAGGAGCTCTTCAGAGTTGGCATGGCCTCTGAGTCGCTTGGGCCGTGTCGAGCGGGTGCCGACTCCGTCTCTGTCTGGCCTCAATTCCATACTTGGTCTTCCTTGGGTGCATCATTAGGGCTTTTGTTTCTTTCTTTGTGGTTTCAGGTTGCCTGTGTTGAGATGTGTTTATAAAGTATGTCAAGAGGGGAAAAAAACCCTGTTAGAAGCAGCATGCTGGGATGGGCCAGCACGCTGAAGGTCCCAGGGCTCCTGAATCTCTGATCCAAGAAGCTAGCTTCAGAAATCTGTGTAAAGCACCCTCTGTGAGGTCATGAAAAACAAAACAAAAAATGAGCCTCCCCTCAAAAAAAAGGCTTTTCAGAATATCGCGTAAAGACGTACTCTGGGAGAAAAGTCAAGCTCTCAGTGACTCAGTCTCTGCATATCGGCCTAAGGAGCGAGCAGTGATCCTCGAGTTGTGGAGAGCGGGCACTCTGGCACACTGTTCTGTTTTGAAGTGAGCCAACAATTGAAACTTTGTCCCCCTTTCTTTGCAGGTGTCTTCTTCTATCATAATTGAACTCAAGTTTTCCGTGTTTAACCCAAACATCTCAGGTTTCTCCCTGGCAGATTGCCAAGTGCTATTAGTACCTGTGTGCTACCTAATTAGCAGTATTCTTTTGTTTTTCCTTCCATTTTTGATAACAATCACGGACAGGCCGTACCCCCCAGGGATTCAGGTGGGCTGGATTTGGCCTTACGGTGCTCCTGTACGAACTTATCTTTCTAAATTAAGTGATTTAGACTTCTGAAACATTGGAACGGTTGGCAGCTGCTGTAGACTGTTCCCAGCATAATCAATTAATGTTGGCCTGCTGTGCGGTACACGCACGTTTAATCTCATTTGATCTTGTCATTTCAAACATTTTAATGCAATTTATTTTTTAACTAGGTACATGCGAAGATTTCTTGCCAGCTTAGTGTGGAAACCATTGATCACCTTGCCCTCGTTTCTGCCTGTTTTGTGTCAGCGCGAGAGAGTGCCCAAATGAGCAAGATAGCACAGCAGAGCAGTACTCCGGGGATACGCGTTATTCATACTCAGGCTCATGCCAGCGGCTTACAGCAGGTTCCTCAGCTGGTGCCTGCTGGCCCGGGGGGAGGAGGCAAAGCCGTGCCCCCAAGCAAGCAGAGCAAAAAGAGTTCGCCCATGGATCGCAACAGTGATGAGTATCGTCAGCGCAGAGAGAGGAACAACATGGCTGTGAAAAAGAGCCGCTTGAAAAGCAAGCAGAAAGCACAGGATACGCTGCAGAGAGTGAATCAGCTCAAAGAAGAGAATGAACGGTTGGAGGCAAAAATTAAATTGCTGACTAAGGAGCTAAGCGTACTGAAAGATTTGTTTCTTGAGCATGCACACAACCTTGCAGACAACGTGCAACCCACTAGCACTGAGAATACAACAGCAACTTCTGATAGTGCGGGACAGTAGACCTCACTCACCCCTTCCCGACTTCACGACTTGTGGCTTGAACGCTAAAGGTGTGACTACCTGCACCGCTCGCATCAGTGGCCGAACGTTGTCTTGTTCATCATTCAGAGATCCACTGAAGGTTGTTTTCTAGGATCAGCACTGAAGAGTTGATTAGCTAAAAATGTTAGCCATGTAATTTGAATATCTAGTTTTAAATGATACGAATTTTTTTGTGGGGATAAAGCAAATTTTTAAGGTATATGGTAAAAAGAAAACCCAAAAACCAAGAACCCTGGACCTTGTTGTTCTTAATAAACCCTCATTTCCCAAGAAATGCTTCTTTCTTAGGTTGATAAAAGGAACGGGGAACTAGCAGGTCCTGCAGGAGGGTCTTGGTTTTATTGGAGATGATTAATTAGGCTAAGAAAAGTTGAATGCCATCTATGTTAATGTATTTGTGATTTTTTTTTCTAAATTATGTATTATAAATCCTTAGGGCTATAGAAATCAATCACTTTGTAATTTGGAGTGATTTTATGTATGACATAAACCTTGTTTTAGCCTAATTTGTTTTCCCCCAACAAGTGTTAGTTTTTGAGTAGCAGTGCCAGGTTAAGTAAATTCCATTGTGTTTTAAGGCAGTATATATCCAGTTGGCTTAAAAATACAAATAATTAGGAGGCAAATAGGTTTCCTAAAAATAAAGGTAAAGCATATTAGAATTATGCTTTCAGGATACCTTTGGGTTATTCGATTCGCAATTATTTTGTTTTTTAACAACAAAAAACCCCCAAGAGCTTAGAGATAAACTTGTGTATCAAAATTTTTGTTTCCAGTAAGTGAATATTTTTAAAATACCATTTTGACAGCTAAGTTAGTAGACAGATGCCTTAACAGTTTAGTAATTGGGATTTAGGTAGTTTCTCCTGTGTCTAAATATCTGCAATGGGGCCATGATTTTTAAAGGCAAAAATTTCTTTGAAGGATCATTTGGCGTTTGATCTTAACCAAGTGATTATTAGAACAATATATCATCGACTGTATGCCGTCTCCCAAAATAATAGTCTAAGAAAACTTGAAAGCGTAAGGTTTAACCTTTAATTTATTTCATTTAAATACATCTTTTTATATTGTTCTTGTGACGCTTCTTTTTCTAGTTAGTTGGCTCTTCTAGACTTTTTGTACCACTGCTTCTGTTTGTTCATTTGTATGCTTTTGTGTCCCATAAATTATTTTAGAAAGAAAATACTGATAAAACTCAGGATAATGACATTTTTGTTGAGACTAAAAAAATGGCAATCACAAGTCGGGGATCGCTAGGGTCTGGTTCATAGCAGTGTTGGTGGTTTTGATTGTTCTTGTAGATTTCTTTCTTTTTTTTTTTTTAAAGCACAATTCTAGCTCAGATTTGTTGGCATTTGTGTGTGTGTGTGTGTGTGTGTGTGTGTGTGTGTGGCTGGGCTGGTGACAAGAGGCTGAGTCACATCTGAGTAAAAAAGTGTGTGTTACCAGGTATCTAATTTGAACATGGTCACTTATTTTTTGACCATATTGTTTCATACTAGGGCCTGGAACAGTGTAACCAGGATGTAACCCGAGTTGCACCGTTGGGCTGGTGCAAGAGTGTTGTCTGTGCCCCTGGGGCAGGCGAAAATACCACCGTGACCTGCAACTCAGCAAAGCCATTATTGCGGCCATGAGCCTCTGCCGCATGTGACTGGAACCCAGGGTTGTTCCGTGAGAGCCACTGTCCCAGGAGGGGTGACTCCCTGGAGAGCCAGGAGGCAGGATGGAGGTTTCTGTTAGGGTCCAACACCAGTTTACTTCGGCTGGAGTATCAGTCTACTTCTGGGTTGACAGATATTTTGACTAACTAGGAGGTAACCCACAGAATCCTACTGAATCTTTAATAGCTGATTGATGTTATATAATTAACCTAATTAGAGGTGCAGTTAGGTCCCCCGAATCTTTAGGCTCCTGTAAAGGTGCTACAGACATCGTATTCCCTTGTTTACTAAAAAAATGTCTTTCAGAAATTGTCCCTATGGAATTTATGGTCGCCAATTAGGTGAACTGACTTAACGGTCTTGGAAAAGCGGCTTCAGGGAAATCGTCAGGGGTGTGCACTTGAGATTTCAAATCAGAACATTGAATTGAAACTTCTGGAAAAAATGGTTCACGCTTTCCAGTTACCGTGCAAATCAGAACTTGAGCACAAGCGGCCACGTGTGCATCGGACAGAAGGGTTAACCGTGGTCTTGATTCTCACTGAAGTGTCTGGGAATGAAAGTTTTCAGTTTGGTAGACGTAAGAGTATCACTGAGGGAAACCAGGTGTGGGGGATGGGAAGCCTAGAGCTTTGGGATTTGTAAAATGGCTTTTGTAAGTCCTGTAGGTCACACATATGAACCATTAGGCTTTGATCTGCCTTTGCCGGCAGGTCCAGTGGTTTAGGAATTAGGCTTTTAGGGTCAACGTCTGGCTGCATCTGAGTCCGCGATGGAGGCGGGTGCTTTCCAGCTGGTGTTGGCAGCAGGTGGTGAGGTGGGAGCAGCTCCTCTGCTGTCTGGCCCCTTTCGGTGACTGGAATGGGAGCTCAGACTTTGGACAGTCTTACTAAGTAGTAGTAAGATCCTAATAAAATATGACCGGATTTTTTAAATTTAGGGTCACAAGTGTGAGACTCTGCAGTTCACGATGAAAAGTCGTATGTGCAATTTAATATTTGGTATTAAATCAGCCTCCGATGTTTCTCAGTCCCCATGACAGGGCCTGACACTTTGTACCTGAACAACCCAGTTAGCACTCAGCGTGCTTCTTTCGATGCCTTAGAGATAGGAAGCAACTTTTCTGTTTGACAAAAGCTCGGGAGGGGAAAGTCCATTCTATAGCTGTTAGATCCTCCTCTCAGGAAAAAGTCCTCAACTTGTTCCTTTTTTTTTTTTTTTTTTTTGTTCCTGGCTTTCCTCGGTTTGTGAGATTACTCTATTTTTTTAAATATAATTTTATTTCTTTCAATGAATTTGAAATAAAAAAAACTTTGGAATAATGACTGTATCTCACTGTGGGTTTCTTCGTGTTGGCATCCCCAGCAAGTAGTCCAGGGGTCCCGTGGCTCGGAAAGGCGGGCGGTGCTCGGCTGACTCTCCTGTCCCCGGCCCGGGCCGGGCGGCGAGAGGTGCGTTTGAGCCTAGATTTCCCCGAATGTTCAGGGACATCATCTCTGAGGAGAGAGTGCCTCTTCGGCACGACCTTCGTCACATGGCCTCGCCCAGCAGGGCCGGGCACAGGGGGAGGGCGGTAGCGGCGCGGCCCGGCTCCGGCCACGCACGCACGCGGTGGGCAGCTATCTCGAGGCCCCGGGGTGGGCCTTGCCCCTCGCAGCGTGTGTCCGGTGAAGCGGGGGCTGATCCGTGCTGCTTGCAGGGTTTCGAGGGCAGAGGTCATCGGGAGACTCCTGTGGTCCCTGTGCACTTGTCCCGGCTGGGGAGCAGGTTTCCGAGCCATCACCGTTCTGGGGGCAGCGCGTCCCGTTCGTTTTTACAAAGTAGCTGCAACCTGGAGTCCGGCCGGAGCCCGCAGGCGGCTGTGACAGTGCCGGCCTCGCCCCGAGAGCACCTGTGGGCCCGGGGCCGTGAGCGTGGATCGGAAGCCAGCGGGCCTGCTGTACCTCCGGCCACCCCGTTAGGAGCAGCTGTCGGGGCCCGGGCCTTCCCGCCAACCCCCGGGCCCTAGTCTCCTGGGGCCACTGCCTGCTCTCCAGAACCTTCTGTCCTTCCCCACTGCGTGCAGAGTGACACCCACTCGTGGGCTTGCCTTCCCCCTGTGCTTGCTGCGGCCGCAGGGCTCCCGCGGACTCCTGGGCCCCGGCTGCTCTCCTCGCGCCTGTCACCTGCCACCCTCGCACCACCGCACGTTGGGGCCGAGACGACGTCTGTGCACCTGCCATGGCCAAGCCTCGGAACCGGCCGCAGGGCGCGTGCGTGGCTCCCTCGGCCTGTAGCAGACGCTGAGTCGTTTGTTGAATGAGACTCTTCCAGGGCTTCCGAAGGGCTTTGTGGTGCTGCTCAGCTTTCTGGAAGGGTCTCCGAGGAACTTCTGAAGCTGTGAATTTGCGCAGAGGCTTGGAGGCAGGAGGAGGCCGTGCGTTCCCTGGGACGCGGGCCACCGTGTGTCCCGCCGGCCGCTGGAGCCCGCGCTGTGCTCGCCGGGCAGGACCAGCCGCACTCGAGCTGCCGCGTCCCTCGGGGACAAAGATGTTCAGTTCCTGGGATTCCCCGTAGTCTTGCTTGGTGACCAGAAAATGTGTGAAACGGGCAGTTTTGGTGTGAGGCGTCCGCAGCGCACAAGGGAGACGCATGCATGACACACCCAGCTGCGTGTGGCACACACGACACCGTCCGCCTCCAGGGTCGGCCTGACCCGGGCCAGTTCTACCTGGGGGCGGGGGCAGCGGAATCCCGGTGGCCCCGGGACGGCTGGGGCAGAGACATTTGATGACCTCGGGGTCATGAACGACAGGGACAGCCTGTGCACACGCAGGAAGCCTGCACGCACGTGTGACAAATCTGAGCAGCACACCGGGTGGGGGTGACGTGGAACCCTGGGATGGAGGGTGCAGTCGAGGGGCAGACCTGGAGCGTTGGCGCAGGGATGGGGCCCCGGCCGCAGAGGTGACCACAGGGCCCCGCCCCTGCCGCGCAGCTGCACCAGGTGGCAGGGTCTCTGGCGGCCGCGCTCCACTAGCTTGTCCCCAGGACAAGGAGAGCACGGACGGGACCTCGGGTGTGCGACAGCTGCCCCCACGTGCCACGTGGAAATGCCGCGGCCTTCGGAGATGTAGCTTTGAGGCCGGAGCTGCTCAGAACAGGCTTCTTCCTCTGCTGGTTCACCTGCTAACATGCCCGGGTGCCGCGTGGGGGGCCCCACCCCTGGGCCCCAGCACCCACCTGGCCACGTCTAGGTCCTTGGGAGCTGCGCGCACCTGCAGGGCGGGGGCATGGGGGTGAAGAACAGAGGAAGTTGCACACCAAGGACCATTTCTGGAAACTTTTTATTGCAAATGCTACTGTGTGTATTGATTTTTTGAGAGAAAACGCTGGAAATGGATCTTTCTTCCCTGAGCAGAAGGATACAGGTGACAGCAAGACGCATTTTAGTTGCTGCTAAAGAGCAGAATTATTTTCCATTAGCATTTTTGAAAGCCACCGTTTGTCATTCAAGCAAAGTAGCATCAGTATCAGATTAAGGTGTGATCCCGCAGAAGGTTAAGAGCGAGCCCGCCACCCCACACGCGCCCCAGGAACAGCGTGATCAATCGGGGACACGGCCGTGTGATCTGTGAGCACCCGTCTCTGGCCGCTGGAGGGCCGTCAGGAGGCTGCCCGTCGTGAGGACAGGTGCCGGGCTGGGTCCCCTGTCCCACTGGGCACCCCCAGCTGGCTCTACTTTGGGCCGGAGAAGGGGGTAAAGGCCTTGTCGCGGCCTGCCATGCACGCCTCAATCTCCTCCACCGTGCGGGGCACACAGGTCAGCAGTTCCATGCCACTGTCTGTCACCACGACGTCCTCCTCGATGCGGACCTGGGTCAGAACGACAGACACTCGTGGGGCGCCCGGGGGCTCGCTCGGTTGAGCGTCTGTTGATTTTGGCTCAGGTCATGGTCTCAGGGTCCTGGGACGGAGCCCCAGTGGGGGGGTCCACTGGCCTTTGCTCTCCCTCTGCACCCCCCGCCCCCCCACCACTCACTCTCTACGATAAATCCAAAAAAGAACGACCACTCTATTCCTGAGCTGGCCTCATGCACGAGATTAGAGGGGCAGACCAGCTGCGGGGCAGGAGCCCCGGCTAAGAGCCGTCTGTCCGCCCCCCAGGAAGGGGCAGGCCTCCGGGCCTCCAGGCCTCCATGGGAGGCTGCGGCCAAGGTGGCTCCTCCACAGGGAGCGGTGGGGGGCCTGGGGTGGGCAGGGGTCTTGTAGAATCTGCATCTCCCAGTTGCGGAGTGAGGCACCTGACGGACCCCGAGAAAGCAGGGGGTCCCCCTCAAGTGGGGAAGTGAGGACCAGCCCCTCCCGCAGGGCTCCTGTCCGGGGACCCGTGGCACGCGGGGCGGGTGTGCGAGCGCGGGGGTCTGGGCGCCGGGACGCAGGGCCCGCCAGCACTCACCCCCCCAAAGCCACGGAAGCGCTGCAGGACCTCGCGGTTGAAGAAGCAGGCGCGGGCCGGGTCGGCCAGGGCCTCGTCCAGCAGGTGGTCGATGAAGTAAAGGCCCGGCTCCACCGTGAGCACCATGCGCGGCTCCAGGTGTCGCGCCGTGCGCAGGCTCCGCAGGCCGGGCTCGTCGATGCGCTCCACGCCCTGCGAGGAGGGGACGGGCATGGAGGACCTCGCCGCCCCGCACGCCGCTGCCCCGCACCCCCCGCCCTGCACCCCCTGCTCCTGCCCGAGCTGCCGGAGCCCTCGGGGCCCCCCTGCGGGAAGGCCACCCCCCAGACCCCCCCAGCAGGAGCCCCGGGGACGCCAGGCCGGCTGCCGGGCCGCGCAGGCCGCGCTCGGAGGCCTAGAAAGCTCTGCACGTCCCGTGCCCCGTCCTCGGGCAGCTCGGCGCTCCCGCGGCCCGACCAGCCTTCCGAGGGGCCCCCAGGAGGGGCAGGTGCTCCCCGCTGCGCGTGTGGGGGAGCGCCCGGGGCACTGGCGGGTGGGGGCTCCCAGGCGGCCCCGCGGAGGCACCCTCCCCCACAAATGCACCCGGGGTCTGGGCCCACCCCTGTCCCCCCGCGGGCCCCCCCAAGCCTGTCGTTCGCGCTCGGCCCCGGGAGCCCCGCTGCGGAGCTGGAGCCGTCACCTCTGGGGCCCGCGAACACGAGACTTCAATTAGCGGTTCCCGAGGGAACAGGACGCAGGCTGTCGGGCCTGCACAGCTGGGCACCGCAGGGAAGCCTGAGACCCGGATTCCATGGGGGCGGGGACAGCAGGGCACAGCCACCCGGGAGGGGAGGGGAGGGGAGGGGACACCGAAGCACGGGCACAGAGGCCCGGGTGGGGTGTGGCCCCCGACCCTGCTGGGGCCGCATCCCCGGCTCCACAGGGAGCGCGCGTGGGACAGGGAGGCCCTTCTGCCCTGTGAGGCCTGTGCCCGCCCCGGGCACCCCATCCCTGTCCCTCACCTCCCTGCCACCCCCCTAGGAGCCTGTCCCTTTCCCTCCGCCCCAAGGCGGGGAAAGCCGGGTGCCTGGCAGATGCAGAAAACCGGAAAGGTCATCTCTGCTGGTCCCCCCGAGTCCCTGTGGCCATGCCAAGCTGCTTGCTGGGTGTGTCCGGGGGACAGTGGACGCTTCAGGCCCTCACCCCGAGGTGTGGGTGAGGGGAGAGAGGGAGGGGTGCAGGGGGCAGGACCGCACGCCTGCCCCCGCCCACTGGCCCTCAGCTCCCAGACATCTCCCACCAAGACGACCCGCCCGGGCGGGGCTGGGTGAGGCCGGGCCCCCGCGGGGCGCGGGAGGGGGGCCCTGCCCGTGCCGGGTCCACCCCGGCTTCCGCCGGCACAGCGGGCCGGATGGGGCCTCAACTCCTCCTGGGCTCTGAGCAGAGGACACCCAGATGTGTCTGTAGGCCTCAAATAAAACAAATGACTTTTATAGGAAAAGCCATATTTTTTCTACAATGTTTATCTGTCAAAAGAATAGACTCTGTGAGCACAAAGGGCTGCTTACTGGAAAAGATAAAACAGTTTGCTGCCAATTTTCTCTGGTGGAAAAAAAGTGCTCTGGCGACTAATGAATAACGAACCTCAGTTAACAATGTCTGGAAGGCCCTGCTCTTGGCTCCCTGCACACAATGTGATGGATAGAAATTAGGAAATTAAAACTGATTTTGTTTCTCCAAATTTAACTGTTTACACTTGAGGAAAAAAATAATTGAATAATAATGCTTCTCTTGAGCAACTTTTTCCCCCCCAAAAATCATTCTTAGTGCTTTCAAAATACCCTGCAGCCAGCGGGCCAAGCCTAGTCTTGGCTAACTGGCTGGTGGGCCCCAGGGCGTGCACCGATTGCATAATCAGCCCCCTGCACCTTGGGCGCCAGGCCAGGCCGCAGGGCCGGGCTCACCCCCACCCACCCGGGCCCGGAAAGGCTGCGGCCACCTGCCGGGCAGGGCCTCCCCCAGGCGGGCTGCAAGGACCCTCTGGGTGGTCCTTTCAGGAGTCCGTAGGGAGGAAGTGGAGGGGAACCTTGTCTGGAAATGCCCACAGGGGCCTCCCTCCCCTGTCAAGGGCGCCTGCAGGGCCTCCGAGGAGGCCACGGAGGGGGCGGGAGGGAGGAGGGAGCGGCCCGGGGCTGTGGCCTTAAGGCAGTGCCTCAGTGTCCCCGCCTGAATGGGGCGGGGCCAGGAGGACACGGTGGTGGCCAGGCCAGCCCCGTCACTAAGACCCGGTTTTGGGGTTCCCACTGCTCTGTGGGACCTGCACACTGACCCCCGGCAGGGCAGGTGCTCCCCCAGGCAGAGCACAGCCGTCTGGCACCAGAGGCGGCGGCGCCCTCTAGGAACCCCCGCCCCCGCGGCCGGGGAGCAGGACCAACCTAGGGGTGCAGGGAGGGGAGCCCGGCATCCACACTGACCTCGGGGTAGCCTCCCACGTCGTGCACGTCGATGCCCAGGAAGTGGCCGAGCCCGTGAGGCATGAACACGGCCCCCAGGTGGGCCTGGACCATGGCGTCGATGCTCCCGTTCAGGATGCCGATGCGGACCAGCTCCTCCAGGTGGACGCGGTCGGCCAGCCGGTGCATGTCCGGCCACCAGACCCCTGTGGCTCCAAAGGAGGCTGCGATGAGCCGTGGGGCCCGGCAGTCTGGCCGGGGCTCCCCGAGGGAAGGTTTGGGGGACACGGGAAGCCCTGGCAGCGGCTGAGGTGGGAGGCCCCGGAGGTGGGTGGTGAGGGTGCTGGGCCGGGGCCGGCTCTCCAGGGGGCTCTCCCCGCTGTAACCCGGGGCCTCGAGCCCCTTCCTCTCCGCCCGGTGGGGCCTTGGGGGCAGGCTCCTGTCACCCGTGGCCCGGCACCCAGCCTAGGTCTCCGCGCCTGCCCAGGCGCATCTGTCCCCCGCCAGTGTGTGCTTCGCGGCCCAGGGGAGCCCACAAAGGTCCCCCAAGCATCAGGAGGAGAAAAGCGTTCCGTCCCCAGCAGACGTGGGGCGGCCTCGGGGGGCCCCAGACAACGCTCAGAGCCTCAGGCTGTGGGGTGCGGGCGTCGCTGCACACCCCGAAGTGGGGCTGAATCACCCTTGGGGCCAGTGTGGGGAGCAAAGGTTTCCGGGGTGAAGGAGCACTGGCGCGGCCTCATGGCCTGGCTGGCAGGGTCCGGGGCCCCGCCCGCTAAGCCGCGCTTGACCATCTCCACGGCAGCCCAGACGTCCAGGCCCAGGCTGCTGATCAAGCTCGTCTTTGCCCCGTGTTTCTGAGGCAAAGGTCACCACGAAGAGCAGGTCCCCAGGCACGGAGTTTCGGGGTGAGCAAGGTCTGCCCCCGCCCAGGGCTCGCAGGCCGCCACCCGCACAGAGCCTCAGCCGTTGCCGGGGGACACGGGCCCTGCCCACGGGGCCGTGGGGTCCCCGCCTTCAGCCCCACTGCCCCGCACCGGGCACCCAAGCACCGGACAGGGATGGAGGGCGGTGAGGCTCCTGCCCCGCAGGGCTGGCTTTGGGGCAGGCCACATGCTGGTGGAGGCCGGCGGGCCTGGACCCTGGGGCCAGGCAGACCGGGTGGGGGCACGCTCCCCCGAGCAGAGCTCCGCCGGACGGCTGCCCAGCGCTGGCCCTTGTGGCTCCCTCTGCGGGGGGGCAACCCTGGCTCCCAAGAGGCATCCCCACGACACCCTGCCCGCCCGCCACAGCCACCACGACTGGTGATGGCTGCTGCAGAGGAGCACCCTGGCATCCCACGTCGTGGGGGGACCTACACAGACACCCCCCGGCGTCCCAGGTCGTGGGGGTGCCTGCACGGACCCCACCCTGGTGTCCCAGGTCATGGGGGGCCTGCACGGACCCCACCCTAGCGTCCCAGATCGTGGGGGGGCCTGCACAGACCCCACCCTGGTGTCCCAGGTCATGGGGGGACTGCACGGACCACACCTTGGCGTCCCAGATCGTGGGGGGGCCTGCATAGACCCCACCCTGGTGTCCTGGGTCGTGGGGGGGCCTGCACGGACCCCACCCTGGTGTCCTGGGTCGTGGGGGGGCCTGCACGGACCCCACCCTGGTGTCCCAGGCCATCAGGGGCCTATACGGACACCACCGTGGTGTCCTGGGCTGTCCGAGGGCTGCATGGACCCCACCCTGGCATCCTAGGTCATGGGGGGCCCTGCACCGACCCCACTCTGGCATCCCGGGCTGTGGGGGGGCCTGCATGGACCCCACCCTGGTGTCCCAGGCAATGAGGGGGCATGCATGGATCCCACCCTGGCGTCCTGGGCCATTGGGGGCCTGCATGGACCCCACCTTGGCATCCTGGGCCATTGGGGGGCCTGCATGGACCCCACCCTGGCACCCAGGGCTGTCGGGGGCCTGCACAGGCCCCATCCTGGCCACCGTTGGGCCAGCAGGTCTGGGGGCTCCAGCCTCTGAAGCTCTGTGGCTGACGGCAGAGGGAGATGAGAGCCCCTGTGGGACACAGCCTTGCCGGGCACCGGTCCTCACGTGGGCCCCGTCCCCAGCAGGGCAGGGGCCCCAGTCGGGGCCCTGGGCTGACCCAGCCTCCTGGATCCGCAGGGTCCAGGCCCAGAGCAGGTGGCGAGGGCCTTGCCCCGGCCCATCACAGGGCAATGGCCAGCCTGGCCCGGGCGCAGGGAGGCCGAGGGGCCGAGGCCTGTCTCTCCCGTCCCTCCTCCTCCTCGGAGTCCAGCTCCTGAGCGGCTTTCCTCCGATGGTCGGACACCCCCCACGGGCGAGTGGGGCGCTGGATCCCAGCTCAGCGGCTCACCCGCCTCTGCGCCCCCCACGCCTTGGTCCACCAGGCCTGTGCCCGAGGGAGCCGGCCGCAGAGGCCTGGCATGTACCGGGGGCCCGGGCAGTACCCACAAAGCTCTCGCCAGCCAGACCCCGGTTCAACACCCGCTGTTTGCTGTGCTCCAGCCCGAGCCTGTGTCCCTGCTCCTCCCGGGGGCTGGCCCCGCAGGGACTCCCCGCACCCTGTCCCCGGGCCTGGGCGGCTCGGCCCTGACCCCCGCGCCCGCCCCGGGGCCCTGGGCCTCCGCGCACCCCCGGGGCGGAGGAGGGCGCTCTGCGTGGCCGAGGGGGCCCGGGGAGCAGCCTGACGTCAGGCCCGGCCGGCTTCCAAGCGGGCTGCGGCCTCGCGCCGCGGGGAGTCAGGTATAAATCATGCTCGTGCCGGCAGCTCGGCTCCTCCGCCGTCCTCCTGGGGCCGGACGCGAGGGCCCGGGCGGTCCCCACGGCGCCTCCAGTCCTCCTCGCCTGCGCTCCGCGGGGCCGGCCCTGCACACGCTCCCGTGGCTGGCAGCGCGCGGCTGCCTGTGTGTGGCTGGGGTTGTGACAGTGATTCAACCTCCAGCAACTTGGCCCCAGCGTCTGGCCCGGATGGTGGTTACGACACCCTGGGCCAGGGCAGGGGCCCCGAAGCGTGTGAAGGTTGCTGTCCCGGGGCGCGGAGGCGGACCGGGGGGCTCCCGTGGGCCAGGCCGGAGCCCGGGCGCCCCCCAACCTCAGCGGCCTGCCGGCACCTCGGGGCGGGTGCATCCGGGGCACACGTCGGGGACCAGGCGCAGACCGGCCGGCACGGCTGCCGCCCTCCCACCTCCAGCAGGCCGCAGAGCTGGGCCCGTTCTCCGGGGCCTCTCCTGGACTCCTGCCGCTTCCCTGCGAGGCCCCGGCCCCCCGCATCCCGCACGAGGCTGGGATGCCAGGCCTCTCTCCGCAGCAGGGTTCAGAGGACAGAGCCCCCCGAGAGCAGCCTGGCCTCCCTCTCCTGCCTCCTCTCCTCCGCCCCTGGGCCCGAGGCCCTGGGCTGCCGGGACCACCTCTTCAAGGCCCCCCCCCGCGCTCGCTGCCATCCTTCCTGAGGGCCTCTGCCAAGGCTTCCTCCGGGAAGCCCTCCCTGTGCACTCGGCGCTCTTCGCACCAGACGACAGCACGCTGCGCCGCCAGGGCCCGCCAAGGCCCGCCAAGGCCCGCGGGCCCTGAGAGCAGGACCTGGGCTCCGCTCCAGCCTGACCAGCAGATGCCTCCCGAGGCTCCCCTGCGGCCGGTGCAGCGACCTCACGGGCCCGGGACCCGGGCACCCCCGACCCTGCTCCTCTGTGCGCTTAGACCCCCGCGTGCCAGGGGAGCGTCTGGGTTTGCGCCCCACTATCTGGCTGTTGGCCCGAGTGCCCGGGGCCCCAGCACGTGTCCAGAGCAGCCCCCAGGTCACAGGCCAGTCTCCTGTGCCCGCCTGGCACTCTCAGGCCCCCCGCCGCCCCCCGCGGGCCTGGGCCCAGATTGGCCCCTCGGAGCCTCAGCACCGTCCCTCACAGCCCGAGGCCTCCTGCCCGGAGCGCGGCAGCCCCAGCGGCCGGGCGAGCTGGGCCAGGAGGCCGGCAGCGAATCCTCCCAGCCGCTTGCAGACAAAGAGCTCACTTCATCCAAAGACAATGGGCCTCAGGAGACCCTGTGCGCGCCAGGCCCTGGGGGTGCCGCGAGGAAGGCACAGGCCCCGTGGGCCGCGGGAGCCGTCGGGTAGGCCAAGCTGGCGCAGGGCTGACGGCCTGCAGCCCCCCCCCCCCCCACAGCGCTGTCCGCTGCCAGGACCTCCGGGGACCCATTCACCCCGCGGAAGGGCAGGGGGCAGCGTGCGCCCCGGGCTGCAGGCGCCTCCGTGCTGAGCGGAGCGGGCGTCCCGGAGCCTGTGCACGCAACACCCCCACCCCTCCCGCCCGCAAACAGCAGGAGGGAGTCAAGGCGGCCAGGGAGGGTGGGAACGTGGCGCTCAGGACAGAGGGGCCACACGGGGCCGCAGCGCAGCCCTCCCCGCCCTGGCTCCTGCCACCGAGGAAGCCTGGAGGCTGCGCGGCGCGGGGTCCCGGCCCCCCATGTGCCACACCCTCGCACCCCTCGCCTACTCCAAGGGGAGGCCTGCCCCAACCCCTCCCTGCCCCAGCCCCTACCCCTCCCTGCCCCTGCTCTTGCCCCTGCTCCTGCCCCTACTCCAGCCCCTGCCCTCCCTGCCCCTACTCCTGCCCCAGCTCCCACCCTAGTCCTTGCCCCTACTCCAGCCCCTGCCCTCCCTGCCCCAGCCCTTGCCCCTACTCCAGCCCCTGCCCTCCCTGCTCCTCCCTGCCCCTCTCTGCCTGGCAGGGAGGCAGAGCTGGCAGGGGCACCCCAACACAGGCCACGGGGGACACGTGCAGGCCGTGCGGGCCCAGCTCCCGAGGCCCTTCTCCTGCTGCCCGGCCTGCTCTGGGGCAGTCTGCTTCTCGAGTCGGCTTCCCACCTCATTGGCTGCTCCCCCCAGGGGCCAGGACCCTGACGCAGCAGAGCCAGGAGCAGGGGGCCGCTGCACACAGCTGCACGGGAGCGAGGAGCGACGGTGGGGCTGTTTGCGCAGACTCGATGGCTTGGAGGCCCAAGAGCCGCGGGGCCCCGAGCGTGTGCCCCCCACCACCTGCGTGGGGCCCTGGGGGGGTGTGAGCTCAGGAGCGTGGGGCCCCACAGCCTGGCGGGGGGAGGCCAGGGCGGCAGCCGAGCACAGAGGGGACGGAGCCGGGCTGCTGGGAGGTGGGAGGCCAGGCCTCCGCGGTGGCTGGAGGGACAGCACAGAACAGCCCGGGGCAGTGGCCCACTGACACCCCGAGGTGCTTCTGCTGGCTTCACCCCAAGGCTCCATCACGGGACCCCTCGGGCCGCACGCTCCCTGGTAGCCGGGGAGACCCCTGCCCCGCTGCGGACGCCAGGGAAGCCCCTCCGTGCGGCTGCCACCCCAGCGTGGCCAGTCCCCTGAGCTCAGCCGCCCTCCCCCAGCTGCCTGGGTGACGACGGGAGGGCGCCCCCGCTCTGACCCCGGTTCTGCGCCTGCTCTGGTCGCTCCTCCGTGCTGCTCCTCTGGGCATCGTGCTGCGCCCCTGGTGTCCCTTTACCCTTCCCCGGAACCGCGGGAAGCAGCCGAGCAGTCTCAGCGGGTGTGTGTCTTGGCCCAGCAGCGGAACCCACAAACCAGGGGCATTTCCGCTAGGACGGGACATGGGGCTGACCTGGCCCCGGCCGCCTCCTCGCAGCCACGGGGAGGTGACCTGCCCTGCTGCGCGTGCCCAGGCCAAGAGTCCACCCCAGGAAGAGGGGACATGACTTGCTCGGCCTGCGAGGTGACTGCCCGGCCGGGGGCAGGGGCAGACTGGCACAGGGTGGGGAGCACGGGGCGGAGAGGCAGAGGGAGAGCGCCTGGGTCCCGCAGGCATGCGGGGAGGGAGGGTCCCCCTGCAGACGGCAGGACGCGCGCCACAGCCCCTGGCCGGTGGTGGCCAAAGCTGACCAAACCCGGGCGCCTGGGTGGCTCAGGCGGGTAAGCATCTGCCTTCCCGGGGTCCTGGGATCGAGCCCCGTGTTGGGCTCCCTGCTCACTGGGGAGCCTGCTCCTCCCTTCTGCTTGTGGCCTCTCTCACTCCCTGCGTCTCCCAAATACAAAATAAAAACCTTTTAAGAAAACAAACCCCCCGAGCAAACCCTTGTCACCTGATGTACAGAGAGGGAGTGAAGAGAGCAGGATGGGTGGTGGCCCTCGGGGGGCTGGTGACTGCCCCGCAGTTTAAAGGTCAGACCCCGCTCCCCCCGCAGCCCCCAGCGCCCCTCCCGCACCGCACCCCGTGGATTCACAGGTGCTTTTACGCTCCCTTCTTTCACACAAAAGAGGGACTGGTCACCCCTTCCCACACTTTTCCCACTTTTCCGTCTCCATGCGTCAAGCGTCCCGAAGGTCCCCGTGTTAGCTCGAGATGCTGTTTCCTTCTGCAGCCAAACCATGCAAGTCCTGTCACCTTGTCGCCCCAGCAGGGGCTTCACCTGTAGGTTTTCCTGTCTCGTCCTCCTCTGGGGGCTGAGTTCCCATTGTGGGAATCGCCGGACCACCAGGGTCCTGTTCCTGCTGGACAGGTGAGGGTGCGGGGCTGGGGCCCGGGGCCTCCAGGACCCCTCCACAGCTCCCTCGCCTCCGCTGGGGGCCCGCTGGCTCGGTGTGCCTCAGAGAGTGGCAGTTGCGGAGCGTCCCTCACCTGCAACTCATCCCCACATCTGGCCGTGTGGCCCTGGGGCCGGTCAGCTAACACAGAGCCCCCAGCCCCAGGGGCCGCATCCTGGGGCTTTCACAGCTGGGGGGTCTTCTTTTACCTAAACAAAGGCTCCGTGGAGGGAGGCCGATCTGACTGCCGTGGTCCCTCTGGTTTCAGAATGAGCCGAGGGTCCAGCCTTGGAGGGGGGGGCGGCCAGGCCCCCAGAGGGCCTTGCAGCAGCTGCTCACTGTTCCCGAACGCCGCGAGCACCCGGCCCCC
The DNA here is from genome assembly GCF_048418805.1 of Vulpes vulpes. Classification (NCBI taxonomy): domain Eukaryota; kingdom Metazoa; phylum Chordata; class Mammalia; order Carnivora; family Canidae; genus Vulpes; species Vulpes vulpes. The sequence goes on from NC_132780.1 coordinate 3,961,936, forward strand.
ACCAAAGCCAGCTGCGGCCTGAACACAAGGGCACCCCATGCACGACCAAACGCTGCTGTTGGTCTGGTGCTCAAGCTCCCTCTGGAGTGGACCCTGCTCTGGGACAGGACGGGGGACGTGCTGACACCCCAGCGGCCACCGCGAGCAGGGCTTCCTGCCGGTGGAGAATGCCAGATGGGATGTGGGGTGACTCTGAGCCGAGCTCCCCCGTTCCCAGCCCTGTTCCTCCCCGGGGGTCAGCCCCCTCTCCTGGGGCTGCTCCTGGGGACCTGACACTGGTTGAGCGTGTGGAGGGGGGACGGAATCAGGTTGTGGCACGCAGGACCCGCCCCACGGCCACCAGCGTCCTCACCCGGCTTCATGGCGCTCATGACAGCACGGCAGCTCCGCAGCACCGCCTCATAGATGGCCTTCTGGTCTGCGGTGAACTTGCCGTTGGCCGGGAACGAGCACGTGATGTCGGAAGAGAAGCAGTAATACTCGCCACCCATGTCGAACAGGCTGCAGGGAGAGGAGTCTGTGAGGTTGGGATGCCCCCAGCCCTGCTCCCCCCGCCCCCACCCCAGGACTCAGGGCAGCCTGCTGGGCCCTGGGGGGGTCCGGGTGCCGGGCCTGAGCCATCCAGGTCACCAGCGCAGGCAGCAGTACGGGGCCTCCCACCCTCTGACCCCAGAGCTGGCAGCCTGGAGGGAGCAGGGCCCATCCTGCACACACGCCCCCGGCCCCGAGGCCTCTGCTGGCCAGGCCTCTGGATGCCCAGCTGTGGGCCTCGCCTGGACAGGGAGAGAGGGGCGGAGACGTGCCCAGGCCCTGCCTCGCCACCTCCACGCAAGCGCTCCCACAGGCCCCCAGGGCTCCCCTGCCCGGCGCTGCTCGTGGCAGCCGGGGTGGGGGGGCTTGGGATGGAGGCCCCCACGGACACACGAGGTGGGCTAAGCTACACACCCAGCTCTCCCGGGCCGGGTGTCTGAGTGAGACCCAGCGGGTGGCTCTGTTCCAGCGCCACTCCCCCCCACCCCCCCACCCCTGCCCAGAGGGAAGTGTGGCTGTCCCCGCTGGGACGGACGGATGTGCTCCGCCGGGGCCTGAGGGAAGGACAGGGCGGCCCAGCAGGCAGGGGCAGAGGGGGCGGAAGGGGGGCTACAGGGCCCGAGCTGGGCTCTGAGAGCCAGCGGGGGGGGGGGGGGGGGGGGGCGGTGCTGAACACTCGGGCAGGCTGGGGGCTCAGGAGGACGGACACCCCGTGGCAGGGCCCGGGGGCAGGGCGAGGAGGGAGCCACGTGGGCCTCTCCCACGCCTCCGCGGCCTCGGGGTCCCCACTGGTCAAGCACAGGAAGCACCCACCCTGCACCCTCTGTGGTGGAATGTGACGCGGTGTGACTGCTGGGCCCCCGCACTCCCCGGCCGGGAGCAGTGGGGCCCACAGACTGAGCACCCCCCATCCCGTCCCACCCCGGCACCTCAGCAGGCTTACAGAGGGGCCCCACCAGCACCCGGCCCTTGGTCGGCCAAGCCGGGACCCGGGTGGAGACAAAACCAACGGAGGCCGTCGGTCTAGCCCCGGGCCCAGGATTCTGGGTGCCCGGAGTCGGGTGGAGCCGACGGGCGGGGCTGGCTTCCTCCTGGGGGGGGGGTCCGGTCTGCAGCGGCGTGAGTCCTGGCAAATCTGAGCCGCAGGGCAGAGCTGGGCCTTCCCCCAGGGCGTCCCTGCAGACCCGAGGCAGTCCTCGTGGGCACAGCCGCTCAACAGGCATGGCAGGGGCTGCCGGCGCGCCTGCCTTGGGGCCCCGACCCTCAGCGACAACAGAGCAGGGGGTCCCTGCCCTGCTGGGGGGGGCGCGGGAGCTGGGCCCTGTGGCCTGACAGCACCAGCTACTCCAAAGAAACAGCATTTTGGAGGCAAAAACCCAAATGCTCAGGATCCCCGGATGCTTTGCTGGAATCCAAAGTCCCCAGCCGAGCACTTTAAATCTCCTGTCTTTTTCCGATTGCAAAACACCATAAACAGTGTCAACAGTGCAAAAAGCACCAGATAACACCTCAGGTGATTCTCAGGGGGGTGGGGGGAGAGCCCCAAGCAGGACGGCGCAGAGCTCCAGGCCGGGTCAAAGTCACAGACTGTAGGGGACCCTGCTGGGGGGGCAGCACCTGGGCCTCCCGGGAGGTGACCCGACACAAGACAGAGAGGCCTTGAGCAGACGTGCCCAGGCAGCTGCGCCCCGGGAGGCCCCAGATGCAACAGGGGGTTTGGGCCAACAGCTGCTTGCGGGGGCACGCGGGGCCCCCCGGAGCTGGCCGGGAGGGCGGGACACATCTCGGCCCTCACCTGCGGGGAAAGCGAGGTTCTGAACGCTGGCGCAGCAGCTCAGAGCCCGGCGACGGGCCCTCCTGTCCTGGCTCCAGTCCCGGGCCCCGGGGCCTCCGCGCTTCTACTTTTAAGACGCAGGGACGCTGCCCCTTGTGCCCTCCCGGGGAGCGGGTCTGTGTGGGGCCGTGGCCCAGTTTCACCCTGGGAGCGGAGCGTTCTCACTGGGGCCCCTCAGAGACAACAAAGGAAAATGGTTTGTGGTTTGTTGATTCACAACGTCCAAGAACGGCCTGCGCAGAAAGGACGGAGCCGGGGGCTCGGGCGACACAGGCTCCTGGGGGCCGACAGCTCCGCAGGACCGGGCCCATCTCAAAAGGAAAACAGAAATTGGACAATGTCAGAAACGAGGAAGCCCGCAAGAGCACGCTGGGGGCCGGAGTCACCTAGAGCGGCGACAGCAAGCCGCTCCTCCGGGGCAGACGACTCCTGAACTTGCTCAGGAGTCCCGTGTCCTCAGGAGCACAGCCAGGACGCCGGGTGGACGTGCCGGGAGCTCCTCGGCCCGCCTGGCGTTCCCGTGCGGATTCTAGAAGACTTCGCTTGCGCTTTTTGTGTGAGAATCGTCGGCTCGCTGCAGAAGGAAGTGGACCCCCGGCGGCCGGCTCCATCCTGCCCAGCGCCGCCCGGGCACGGGGCTGGAGTCTATTTTCGTGTTCTCAGTTCCTTATCTTTCTCTGCTTTAAAAAAAAAAAATCCCCCTCAGAGTTCCTACACACATAAGTCATTCAGATTCAAGCCGCTCCGGGATCCGGGGACGAAAGCCGCCTCCATAAATCATCTCCCTCCAGGTCCTCGGTGTCCCCTCCAGCCGTCCTCTGAGCGCAGAGCGACAGTGGGGAGCGTGGTCACAGTTTCTGGCTCCGCCGAGCGCTCGGGATCCTCCTCCTCCCCGGCGGCCTGGGGACACCCACCAGGCCGCTACCATCCTTGGCCCAGCAAATGCGTGTCATAATCTAAGACATCTGGGGAGAAGTCCCACATCTCCAAGCAATACGCTGGCGTCTCTTCGCTCACACATGTATATCTGGTTCTATTTCTGGCCGGGACGAGAGGGTGTCTGCCTTTGGCTCCTCCCGGGCAGCTTTGTGCCCAGGCTACCCGCCACCGCTGGCTCAGCCGGGCGCCCCCCGAGCCCCCTCTGCTCCCCGGGCCCCACGGCGGGGACCGGCCGGCCCTCGGGCAGACGACGGCCTCCGAGATGGTTGGGCCGGGGACCGAGGCCTGGGGAGCATTCTGGGGAAACGCTGCGGTGTGTGTACTGGGCTCCCTGCGCCCGGCGTCCAGCCTGCCACCAACGCCCCGAGCGTCGGCCTGGCCCCAGGCCACCTCTCACCCAAGCCTGGGCACACAGGCCTGGGCGCGGCGGCGGCACCGCACACCTCACTGTGTGCCCGGCCCAGCGCTCCCGACGAGGCCAGGGGATTTCTGAGAAGCAGGAAACTCCTGCTTCCCTCCAGACCTCAGCACGAGAGGGGAAGACGTGCCACTGGCCTTCCCGCTCATGTACTGCAGCGGGCAGCCCCTCAGATGAGGCCCGTGGCCTGCCCCCCGCCCGTGCAGTGCCAAGCCCCCCGAGGCGACCCGCGGGGCGAAGGTCATCACCTGGAGGCCGCAGGCTGACGCTTGGAGCAGACCTCTCCCTGTACCTTCTAGGCCTCCCTGCTCCCCACCCCGGCCACGGGCTGCTCCTGCGGCGACCGGGCCCCAGAGACCCTGGCGTACACGGTCACAGGAACAGACGCGGGCCGGGGGCGTCCTGCGTATCTAGGAAGAACTGCTGTTGCCACTCTACAGATGGCGTGGGGAGACGCAGGGCACCGCTGCGGGGCCACGTCCCCAGCAAGGGCACTACAGGGCACGCGGCCCAGCGTGTGGGTGGGACCCAGTGACCGTCCACCCAAGCAGCCACTGCCACCAGGCACAGTGGACAGCGCTGGCGTCAGCGCAGTGGCCCCCGCCGGGGAGGGCCTGAGTCGGCGTCATGAGCACAGCACGTGCTTCATTTCACCTTTTTGGTAGGCAGCGTCTGTCCCGTGATGTCTGGGAGCACCCAGGCTGTCTGGACCAGTGCTTTCCAGACCGTGGGTGGTGACGCTGGCCGAGTGGGGTACAGGCAAGAATGTAAAGTACACAGAACCCACAGAGGCCGTGTAGGAGGGGGGCCTGGTCATAGCCGGGGTAGGTGTGCACACGTGGGACTGGGCCGGAACGTAAAGGGTGCTTCTCGCAGGGACAGAAGGCCGACGGCAACGGCCACTGGGTTGGCTGTCCCAGCTGCCAGTGTTCTCTTGCCCTGAGGCCTGGGCACACCCTTGAGGCCATCGAATCCTCGGGAGGGGGCTGCTGGGTGAAAACCAAGTGTTCCTCCCAGGAAACAGCAAGGGGGGAGGGGTCTGGGCTGGGCCTGGCACCAGGGAGCAGGCCCTGGAGGGGACGCTCGTTCTTGGAAGTTGACCAAGGCACCAGGCACCAGGGCGAGTGGGGCCTGGAGGCTCCCTCTCTCCAGCTCTGCACCAGCTGGGGTGGGGGGAGCCGCGAGACACAGGTTGCCCCACCCCCCGTGGCTCCCCCGTCACAGCCTGTGGGATACCACGGGCGCTGCTGGGGCCCTGGTTGAGTGATGGGGTCCCCCCGCGGCCTGCAGGGTGGGGGCAGGGTGTCCCACTGCGATGCAGGCTGCTGCCCGGGGCACGGTGGCCTGGGACAGAGGGGTGAGGTAGGGTGACCTCCCCCAAGGAGTTTAACATCTAGTCAAACCTGCGGAAAAACCGGGAATGAGACACAGACGGAAAGGGGTGGGCGGGGGTGGGGGGTGGGGTAGGGGCACTGGTGGCAGGAAGGGGACCAGCCAGGGAAGAGCCTGCCTTGGCCACCAGCCCTCACAGGCCTGTCCCTTCATCCACGGAAGGAAAGGGCGGGGCGGCGTGGGGGTGTGACACGGGCGGCAGGGCAGCGGTATGTGCCAATGACACAGCAGCAGCGGGTCAGGGGGCTCCAGGGGCTTCCCTGGGAGGAAAACCCTTATTTCTCCGGGCAAAGAGAAGTGGGGCTTTGGTCATCGTGAGCTGTGTCCTCACGTCTGCTGGTTGCAGGGCAGTGATCGGGACAGGGAGAAACAGGGGCCCCGTGCCCTGACAGCAGAGGGGACCAGGCTGGGACAGGCGCCCCCCCCCCCCCCCGCCCCTTCCCACGCCCCAGGGGCACCCGGAGAGCCCCCCCTGGCAGGGAGGAGGCGCCCACACATCCTGAGACAACGCTGCCCTCTTCTGGCCAGCGCTGGGATGTCCGGCTCGCCACCCACGGGCCACATCCTGCCTGCAGCGAGGCCACCCAGGCGCGGGCGTCCTTAGGTGCTCTAGAAGGTTCTGAGGAGGAACACGGCGTCCGACCTCAGGAACCTTCTCCCTGCTCCTTGATCAGATGGAAGCCAGAGGAGCAGGAGCGGAGAAGGGGTGTCCAAGTTGCTTTCCAAATCCGAAACCACGGTTGGGTTCCCACAGCCTGGACCCCTCCCGCCTCTGCCCCTGGGGCGATCCTGCCGAGGGGCACAGGGCAGGCCAGAGGGCCGCGAAGGCCAGCCCCAGCCCCGTGCGTCCAGCACAAGGAGGGCCCGGCTCCGGGGCACTGCCTTCCCGTGGATTTGAAGGCAGACGGTGGCGCTCGCTGCTGGCCCCCCCGTGGGTGGGGCTCCCTGCTGGCCCGTGGGTGGCGCACCGGCCCCCGGCACTTCCACCCACCTTGGGGACTCTGGTTTCCGGAGCCCAGGCTGGCTCTGGGAAGCCAGGGCAGTACGCAGGCGCCACATCTGTCTTTACGACAGCTGTGCTCACACGCACCTGGCTGGGGCTGGCCTGGTGGGGAGGGGCTCCTGGGCTCCCGCCAGAGAGGATGTCCAGGACAGTACCGCATCCTCGGTGTGAGCACGCGAAGGGCGTGAATTAGCGAGTGTACCACCCTCTTGCCACCGTTCTACAAGGTCTGCATTTGCCTTAAACACCCCCCAAAAGCAACTACTGGCTCCTCTAGGGCAGTGACCGGGGGGTGGGCCCCTGGAGAACTCGTGAAAGGCTCTGAGGGCCAAGGGCAAAGCCCCAGCAGGCCCGACGAGAGGCCTCGTGGCTCTGAGGGCGCTGGGTGTGGGGCCCGCAGGATCGGAAGCCACATCAAAGTCTGCTTCCCCATCCGTGGGTCACGCGGAGCAGGTGGGGCAGCATCGCGCAGAGGGAAATGAGCAGCGGCCCCAGAGTGGGTGACGAGGCTCCAGGTGACGAGGCTCACACGGAGGGAGACCAGCGTGCGGACTTACAAGCCTCCGATCACGGGGCAGCAACTGACGCCACGGCAGCTGTGGCCTCGCTCCCGGGCAGGGGCTGGTGGAGGAGGGACAGAGGCCCAGGTGGGGGGTTGCTGGCCAGCCTCACACCGCACCTGGCACTCACCTGGGGGACAGCGCGGGGCCCGAAAACACAGAATGGGCCTCAGCGCTCCAGAGCGATCTGCCTCAGGCTCTGTGGGGGCCCCAGACAGCCCCCTCCTGAAGGTCCAACTATCTCTGGGGCGTCTTCACCTGACTTCAAGGGACGGCGACCCAGAACGTAGCAGCAGGAGGGCACCTGGGAGGCACTCGGCTCCAGGGAAAGCCCTGCGCTGTGCTCCTGTTTTGGTTTCGTACCTTATGATGAAGCATCGTGGCTTTTATGTTGGGGTAACAGAGTGATTTATTATTTACCGAACACAGTAGGCGCGCGGCGGATCAATTTCAATAAAACGACGGATTCTAAACGCCGCCAGCAGTCTGGCAATGGCAGTAATCAACAAAACATGTTGCTCTAAATGCTGCATAATAAATTGACTATAATAAACTCATAATTATTCTACTGGCTACATTTCAAAGTTAGCACCAGAAAAATAAAATCACCAATTTGGACTTGGCATTAACATCCACGGGACTTCTGGATCGCTCCTGTCTCAGCTGCAAGCAGGAGATGCAGGAGACGCAGGTGCCGCGCACTCCTGGGGGCGAGGAGGGGGGCCGGGTCACACCTGCGCCACGGGGAGGCCTGATACATGTCGCGCCCTGGTCAGCCGAGCCCCACCCCAGCAGCGGCCACCCCAGGAACACAGCTGCGACCAGCCTGTCACGGGGCGAGCACCGTACTGGGGGCAGAGGAGGAGAGTGGAGACGCAGCCGTCTCCGGGGCGTGCCAAGCTCAAGAGCAGAACACCCCATGGCCACACGGCACTGCCGCGGGGCCCTCCAGGAGCCCAGAGCTGGCCTCGGGACAGCTAACGTCTGCTCGTGTGGCCCGGTCTCTGCTTCTGCCCCGGGACTGGATTCCCACCTCCTGGCCCTGCAGGCAGGACGGGCTGCAAAAGGGCACTCGCAAAGGTTTCAGGAGGCGAAAGTCCCGGAGACACCAGGTGGTCGGTCTCTCTTTGGGGCCAGCGTGGCTCGGCTGAGGGCAGGGCCCGCCCCTCTCTTTGCTTAGTCTCCAGCTGAGCCAAGTCTGAGGCAGCCACTCCCCACTCTCTAAATCCCTCTGGCTCTGCACCTGGACCCCCCCACCCACCACCTACCTGGGGGCACAGTGGGGGGAGGCAGGGTGAGACAATCTACCTGAAGAGATCTCCCTGGTGCCAGGTGTACCCCCTCGGCCACTATGAGACACTCTGGGAGGTTGCAGCCACTTTGGGTGTCCTCCCCTGTATGCTCCGGGCCCCACTCTGCTGGTCCAGGCCCCCGGGGAAGGGCATATTAGCTCCGAGCCTGCGTTTCTGACACGTTTCTCCTGCCCCTCCGTGCAGCTCCTCTCGGAGGAGAGGACTATCTCCACCAACAGAAAAGTAGACTGAGGCTTCAAGAGGGGACTGAGTGGCTGTTTCCTCCCAGAAGTTTGAGCCGGGCTCTGGCCGACAGCGGCCCGAGCCAGACACCCTGTCCAGCTACTGACCCCGGCTGAGGGGCGAGCCTGCAGCCAGTCGCAGAGCCTGCCGTGCCTCGTGGCAGGGACCCCCTGGGACTGGGTAGATTTCTGAAAACACCTAGCAGTGACAGCTCAGAACTCGGCTCATGCCTCCCAGTGGACGGGGGCCAGGGCCTCTGTTTGCGGGCTCCCCTCCTCACTGCCGTAGGGCCGGGCTCCATGCACAGGCGGCGGGGCTCTGACCGCTGGCCAGGCATTATCCAGAACTCTTGCTCGGGAACTGAGCCTGGCAGGGTGACACACCCACCACCCGAGAGGAAGCAGGCTGGCAGGTGCCCCGGCAACCAGGAGATGCAGGCACCAAAGAACCGGGCGGGACAGCGGGTGACCCCCACCCTGCCTGTGTGTTGATGACCATGGTAAGGTGTCTGAAGGCCAAGACGGGCAGGCCTGGGTGGGCCTGAGGCCTCTGGGTGGCCCTCAGTGGCCCCGTGGCAGCCGGGGCTGGCCCTGCCCGATGGTGGAGAGAAGCAGGGAGTGCCCAGTGTCCGTGAGCCAAAGAGAGAGCTGGTCTGGGTCTGACCAGCAGCTGCCCAGAGAGGTGCAGCGTATGCCCAGGGTGAGCCCTGCACCCCGGGGTCATGAGTAGGCTGTGCAGTTCTGCCAAGAGGGGACAGTCCGTCGGAGGGTTGGGGGCTGCAGATCCTGTGTGCACCTGCTGAGTTGAGGCCCCATGAGGTGCTCTGAGCACCTTAAGTTGTGCTCAGAAAAGCCCAGCAAACAGTCTTGAAGGTCAAGCACCCCCTGTGACCTCCTGAACTAATGGCCATTTATGGGTGGCTGAGGCTGGCAGGATGCAGAGGGTTGGAGGCTCCCCAGGGGTCTTCCCTGCTCCAGACTAGGTGCCCGCCCTCCTGGTACCCAGAGGTGTGAGTGCAGTGAGTGTGGGGCAGGGTCTGGGGGCCGGCTCATGCTCCCTCTGAGGCTGGGCCTCAGCCTCCCCGGCACAGGGGCCACCCCCTCTCTCCACCCCCACCCCCTCTCTCCGTGCTTCCCTGGCCTTGGAGACCAGACGTCATGCAGGTGGGCGGCCCTGGCAAGGCAGTCTGGGCCCAGAGCAGACCTGAGGGCCCCATAGTGCTCAGGCCTCTCAGGGCGGGACCAAGAGGCCCCAGGCACACGGGACACACGCAGAGCACGGGCAGGGGCAGCGCAGGGCTGGCCTCACTCACCACATGTCTCCATCCTGGATGGTCCGGTCGTTGGGGGCCCCGGCATGTCCGTAGTGCAGCACAGCTGAATTCTCACCACTGCAGAGCGAGGGGCAGGGGGGCAGTGTCAGGAGCGCGACCTCACCCAGCAGGCCCTGGGCTCGCACCCCAAACCCCTGCCCGAAGGCAATACCATCCACCCGCCAGTAGAGACCCTGGGGGTGGCTAGACCAGGCCTACGGCCTGAGGTGGGGGCGGGGAGCAGGGTGGCCCTGGCACCTGCAGCCCTACAGCTGGTGGCCAGCCTCCTGGCTCTGGGCTCACTGTACCGCCACGTGCTGGGCTTCCCCAGGTGAGTGCTGTGTGGCCCGGTGCCCTTGGGGCTGGGGATGTGGGACTGCTGGGGGAGACGGGGTCTGAGGCCCGGGGAAGGGACCCCCAGGAAGCCTCCTTTTCCTGGTGGAGGGAGAGGGGAGGCCGGGGAAGGGCCCGGACCGCAACAGGGGCCGCCATCTGCAAGCCTCGCTCTTCTAACTCAAGCTTGCTTCCCTAAAGAGCGATGCCTTTAAGAAAAAAAGGACTTTTAAGTCCATCCAAAGGAGAAAAAAAAAAAAAAATACCACCCCACCTGGGTGTAATATTTATGGCCCTGTTCGGGAGTCTCAGGAATCATAAAAGTAGAAATAATGATTTTTCTCTCTATCCACCAGAGAAGAGCATTTCCAAAGACTGAGATGTTCACATGTATTATTCATGCGCCGAGGACGCACACATCAGCAGAGCTGCGGGCTCCGGCCTGGCTGCGCAGAGGCCAGACCCTCTGACCCAGGGGCAGAGCATGGGGAGACCAGCCGGGGTGGGCCTGGGGGGCTGAGGGGGCCACCCACAGCCAGGCCGTGCCCCTCAAAGACACACCTAAGGAACACACGTGGACATGCACACGGCTGCAAGCAGGCCATGAGCTGCCCCATTCTCAAGGTCACGCGTGCCCCAAGCCTCCAAGCACACTCAGCCACATGCAGGTGACACACAGGGAGCCCTCGGCCCCAGCCACAATGGGACACCCCCCACCTGGACACCCAGCCCCGCCACAGTCGTGATGTTCCCTACGTGGCCACCCTGACGGCTACACACAGGCACGGAACCACGGCCTCACGTGCTGACATAGCTCCTTCCCTCACTGCTACACACAAAAGCCATCACAGTCGCGTGCCACATCCTGGTCCTCACAGGCTGGGTGTGCGCCTGTGTGGAGGGGCCGGGAAGGCCAGCCAGCAGCCCAGGGCGGCAGCCACCCTGGAGGGGGCAAGGGAGGCCGTGGCCGAGTGGGCTGGCTCCCTCCTTTGCCCCACGTGGGCCGGGAGCCTTAGGAGGGAGAATGACTTCTCTGCTTACGTGGGCGCCAGCGTGGGCTCGGTGGCGAGCAGGTGTGCCTGAGCTCACCCTCCCCGCCCCACAACCTCCTCCCCCCACCGTTCCCACTTACCTGCCACAGATGCAGGTGTAGGAGCTGTGGCGCATGCCCCCCCGGGAGTAGCAGTAGTGCTCGAAGAGGCTGTGGGGGAAGAAAGGAGGTCAGGGAGGAGTTGCCGGGGCATGCACACCCGCTGCCCCACGCAAGCCCTCAGCTCGGGCCTTGCTTGGCTGCGCCCACAGCAAAGACCCGCGCTCCCCTGCGTGGGTCCGCGAGGCTGGGAGCCGGGAGCCCAGGGTGGGCCAGAGGCCACCGAAGCAGGGAAGAGAGAAGCTCACCACCTCCAACGCCACGGAGCCACCCAGCCTCCTGGGCCCATCGAGGGGTGAGCCCTGGCCCTGTGGGAGACAGGCTGGGGCGGGGCCCGTGGGTGCTTCTGCAGGGCTGCACGGAGTCTCTCCCTGTGGCTCCCACGTCCACCGGCCACAACCCACCCCACCAGGACGGGCTGGACAAAGGAGCGATGTGCGCTCTCCAGGCCCCAAGCTAGACTCGGACGGCCCTGGGCCTGGCCCCAGGGAGGGGCACAGGAAAGGAGAGCAAGAGCCGCCGCGCGCTGGCCCGGAGGACAGGCTCGAGGGGCAGGCTGTCGTGCAGACAGTGCAGGGCAGAGCGGTCCCTGGGGTGGGCAGAGGGGGCGGGGGTGGAGAGGGGCCCTGCTTCCTTCCTCAGGCCAAGCAGCGAATGGCCCCCTGGACAAGCTCCCACCCTGGGCAGGGGAGGCCAGGAGCAAGGTCTGGAGGCAAAGATGGGCTCCTAGAGCCGGTTGCCAGCCCCCGGGTTGAGCCCAGAACCAGAGCCTGGGGAGGCCCCCAGGAGCACAAGACGTCAGCAGACCCCTGAGAGCCCAGCAGTATAACCAGGGTCAGAGGGCGAGGCCCCTGCCCTCCCGGGGCAGATCCCGGAGGTGACTACACGGGCCGATGGGCCAGACCAGCCGCAGCAACTCCGCATCAGGAGCTGAATCCTCGGGGGCGAGGGGGGCAGTGGGCATGCTACCAGGAGCTCTGGGGAGGCTGCGACCCTGCCCATCCCCATCATAAACCCTAGGACTCGGGGGTGGGGGCTCTGTGCTCAAGCAGCTCAGCCTCTCCAGGCCCTGCCCCCCAGGCCACTGGCTGAGAAACAGGTGCAGGGGACCCCACCCACACATTAACCTCAGGCCCGTGCCGCTGTCCCCGTCCCCAGAACACCAAGGCGGCCCGTGGGCATGCTAAGTGGCAATCCTACCCTGCACGCTCTAGGCCTGCTCTGGGGAACGTCCGTCTGGAGGAGTCTAATCTTCCAGGCGTTGTAAACACCAATTATGTATAATTGTTATGATTGGGTATTTAAGTAGTTGTCACGCAGGAATGGCTGTGCTACATTCAACTGGCTTCCAGCCTTGCTTCACCAACCTCCCAGGATAATCGGGTACCTACGAGCAAACTATTTCTCCAACATAAAGGATTTCAGGAACTGCCAGGGGGGTGAGGAAGGGCACACACTCCCCCTTGTCAGCGTGCCCTATGCTTGCAGCAGGAGCACTCTGGTGGCCGCCACCAACTTCCACCTGTGTCCCAGCGACCATGGGGGCGGAGAGGCCACATCACAGCCCCTGAAAGTGGCTATGGCCCAGCACGTTCCCTCACGGGGCAAGCCTTCCTGCACCAGGCCCCGGCAGGTGGCCCTGGACACCAGCTCTGCACCGCCTGGGCCCCCAGCCTAGATTCCAGGGCCTCGGACACCAGGACTCCCTCCGCACAGCGAGCCCATGGTGAGGGGAGGACATGCCACAGAGCATGTCGCAACCGTGCCTGGGCAGAAGCAGATCTACATGGAAGCCGGGCGAGGGGGCCTCTCCTGGGACCGGGGACAGGCTGACACCTGCAGGCTGTGGGAAGTGCGGGCATTAGGAAGGAGAGGCAGGGGGACGACTAACTGGAATGTTCTATAGCGGCCTGAGGACACGGGGTGGGTGGGCGGCTTCCCTCCCCTGCACCGGTCTCAGCGGCTGGCATTTCCCTGCCGCGTCACCCACTCGGGAGAAACAGCCTTCACTGCACGCCCTGGCTTCCATTTAAGAAAAAAGCACTTTCGGGTAAGAGGCACAGCTTCGAGAAGCACCAGACTGAGCAAAGGCTGACCCAGTTTTCACCTGCAGACTGCAGCCCGGCACCGGGGCAGCTCCTGCCACAGGAGGAGGAGACACGCCATAAGCCGAAAAGTCACTCGAGCTGAAAATGACTTGAAGTTCTTCAAATTGGACTTCGGCATCTAATCTTGGTTTAAATTAACTTTTCTGACATGACATGAGGACCAACGGGTGCTTTGGTGGCAGTAACAGGTAACACCCAGGCCCACGTTTTCTGCTCCCACGCCTCGACGGTCCCCGTGTCTGGGCCCTCGGGCCGGGGCTGTGGACAAATGCAACGGTCAGGGGGCCCGGGCAGAGATGTGAGTCCCACACATTTCTGATTTTCAAGGGTTGGGAGGTTGCTGAGCAGTGCATGCTGCAAACTGGGGCCACACGGGTGACATGCAGCTCCCGTGGAGCTCGGTCAGCGCTCGGCGAGCAGGGACAGACGGTTCCCACCACACAGCTCACAGGCCAAGGCGGCAATGGAAGGGCAGTTAACGAGGACCCTCTTGAACTTTATGGAAAATATGGCAGGCACACTGTGGCCTGGATGAGGGGTCTAACCAGGGTCTAACCTGCTGGCTGACTCAAGTCCACAGCTCAACTCGGCTGCAAGCCACCCATCGGTCCCTCCGGAGCCGCAGGGAGTCAACGGCAGAGTACGTGGCCGGGAACCGTCCCACCTCCCGCACTCAGAGGTGCTACGGAAGAGGTAACACATGGAGCCACGTTCGTGGGGCAAGAAGGAAGACAGGAGTTGCCAGGCTGGGGGAGCTGGAGGCCTCGGCTGATGCTGACACATGGGGACAGTGACAAGGCCTCCGGGACGCAGAAAGCAGCAGAAGAGAGCCGAGACCCCACCCCCACTTCCAGAGATGCACCCTCAGCACGGGGCCGACTTGCAGCCACTTCGCCAGCGTTGAAACAGGCCCTCCGGAAGCCTGCCCAGGCTCTGGGGAAAAATAAAGTCCCGGCCCTCCCTCAGAGCTCGGTGTAGGTCCGTCCTCCGTGGGGGTTCAGGCTGCAGGGTGAACTGCCTGCAAGGTCTGGAAAACTCCCACGCCAAGAAATGAGCAGATAGCTGGGTGCTGACTGGTGGTACTGGAGCCCCCGGGAGGAGCGACGCAAAGCCAACCGGGCCGCCTCCGCCTCAGCCCAGGCCAGGCCAGGCAAGGTCCGTGTGTACACACACCCTCACGCTGAAGATGAACTCACAGTTCAAAATCAGTCCACAGGAGTTGTCAAGCCACAGCAAGCAGCAGGCTGAGGACCCCCCCGCCCCACCACCACCACAGGGACTTCTGCTAACACGACTGCCAGGTAGTAACCATATGCACCTATGAGATAATTGACACCGAACCACAGAGCATCAAAACACAACAGGCAGATGTTGTGAAGAACCACAACGGAACTTCTGGAAGCGACCAGTCTATCCATACGCAGGTGGGGACAAGAAGCCAGGCAGCAGGGCTTGTAGCCCAGAGATCTGCGGCCCCGGCCTGTGTTCCCATGTCCTGCTGGGCCTAACCACCCTGCTCCCTCCCTCCTACCCACCTGCATGGAGCATGGGGTGGGGGGCACCCGACCAGGCACCAGGCACAGGGCCCGGCACCAGGAGGGGCCTCCTGATGTGCAGAGCCAAGCAGGGCTCCCACACACGCCGGCCGCTCTATGGTCCCTGAAGCTCCCCCAGCGTGGCCATTCTTCTAACTACAAATTTATACTCCTTGCCCATGAATTTCTCCCAAGCGAGACACGAGTGGAGAATGCTTTGTATCCAGGCATCAGTGACAACCTGTCGGTAACCTGGGAGAGTCTGTGCTGTGAATAACGAGGTGGATGGGGCTACTGCAGCGACGGAGGGGCAGGCCCATTTGTCAGCGCCCGGAGATGACGAATGGGGCAGGGAGAGCAGATGCCGAGGCCCGGATCTGCAGGAACGGCGTCTCCAGCGACAGCACCGTGGGCCTCCCCCGGGGCCCGCACATCCAGGCCACGGAGCCGAGCTGGGCACACGGCCCAGCTCCTGCCCTCCGAGGTTTATCACCCGATGAGGAGATAGCCACAGCCCCATAAAAATGCATTAGCTGCCCACGGTAACGGCCGAAGGGCTGCCCCGGGCGGCCAGCGTCCGCGAGCTCTCAGCACAAGCGTGAGCACCGGCAGACGGGCCGGCCAGGGAGGGGAGCAGGGGCCCAATCGGCCCCCCCTGGCAGGGCCCTGATGCACAGCGGCTCCCCGGAGGCCGAGCCAGGAATGGGGATGTGGAAGGGAAGGTGGGCAGGCCACTCGCTGAGCTGCAGGTCCAGGAGAGGGAGCGTTAGGAGGCAGGGTTCGCGTGTGCGGGGTCCTCCCGGGCCCAGGGGGTGCCCTGAGTTCTCTCCTGGCGGAGGCAGGCTCCCGAGGCTGCCCTCATGCACTCCGGCCCGTGGCTTCTCCAGCCTCTGCGTGTCCTGTAGTCCTTGCCTGGGCCACACACCGAGCCTCCGGGGGCACCACTCAGCACTGACACTGAAGCCAAACCCTAGCTCTGCACTTGCCAGCTGTGTGGCCTGTCTGTGCCTCAGTTTCCTCACCCGTAAGATGGGATAACGGGATTTCTCACAGAGCTGCTTTGTCACTTATGTGATATAAGACACATGAAGTACATGTGACAGTGTCTGGCATGCTCTGAGCATTATGTACAGGCCACGTGAGGCGTCACCACTGTCGTCATTCAGGGGCCTCCGAGGGAGTGAGCGCACACAGCCAGGACCCGGCGCCAAAGGCTGCAGGAAAGGAGGCCGGGCTTCGACCAACAATCCCTTGGCCATTCCCGTGAAGCCAAACAGAATCCCTCCGTGGCCAGGACCCCGGCGTCCGCACGCTCCAGCACCACGCGCAGGGGGGACATGTGCGCCCTCCTCAGGGCGGACGCACACGGGGTTCCCGGCACGGGGCATCTCAGCTGCCTCCTCCCACCCATGCATCCAGAAGTGTCGCCTCCCGAGAGAAGTGCCAGGGCCTCGAGTGGGGAGAAAGGAGGGAGTGGAGGTGAATCACGAGGTGTCGGGGCCAGCACAGCACTGGCTTACTTCTGATTCACGTTTATCCTGTTTATTTACTCTTATATTTGGGGGCACAAATGACCACAAGTACATATAGGACGTCTGAAGGCCTATGTACTTACTGAAAGAAGAGCCTTGATAGCAAGAAAACCACAGTCCCCCAGAGAGGAGCCCTAAGATACACCTGGGGGCGAGTGGAGTGTTTTCCTGGAGGTGGAGGCAGCAGCCAGAGAGGAGTGGGATCCCACCCAGAGGAGGGGTTTCTGCGGGGAGTCAGCAGGAGGAGAGCAGCTTTCCCAGGGAATCGGAAGCACATACCACATTATTTTTGTTCTAGGGAAGGGTGGATGGTTGCTCCATTCATTTCTTCTGGGGTGATCAGATGACATCAGAAAGCACCTGAAGGGCCCCCATCCCTCCCTGGTCATCGCTGCCATGCACCCCGGGAGAGCCTGGGCTCTGTCACGGAGCTCCCCGTGGGCCTTTTGGACCTGGCGGTGGTGAACCAAGCCCTTCTCCTCCCACAGGCCTCCCAGTGAGGAAGGACACAGAACAGGCTAGGGCACCCCCACTGAGGCTCGAGGGTGTTTTATTTATTTATTTATTTTTAAAAGATTTTATCTATCTATTCATGAGAGACACAGAGAAAGAGAGAGGCAGAGACACAGGCAGAGGGAGAAGCAGGCTCCATGCAGGGAGCCCGACACCGGACTCGATCCCAGGACTCCAGGATCACGCCCTGGGCTGAAGGTGGTGCTAAACCGCTGAGCCACCCGGGCTGCCCTCGAGGGTTTTAAATGAGCAAGTAGCCTTCACACAGTTTGTTGCCAAGAGGGGACTGTTTTGGACCAAACGCAGACATGCATTATTAATAAGATCGGAGCTCACGGCACAGCCTGCAAGACTCGGCACCACCAGGGACACAGACCCTGTGTAGTGGCCGCAGTGGCCGTCTCCACCATCAGCAGCCCCTTCTGCCCGAATGCTCCCCGGGTGGGGACAAAGACACCTTCCCACCCAGGACCTCCCACAAAAACCAGCCCATAAGGGAAACCCAACAGCCTCCAGTGGCCTCCAGCATTTTCAACAATCCTTGGGTGTGTTTGTGGGGGGGAAGGGGATGAAGAACCTGCCGCTCGGAGCTGTGGGCAGGGAGCCCGCTGAATCTGTGCTTGAGCTCGGCGTCGCTGCACGGTTTCAGACTCTGATGCACCCCAAGCCTCAGGCCCGTCGCAGGTGGGCGCACCAGGACGGCACCTGCCTCGCGGGGCAAGGTGTTGTGTTCTGTGAACGCTAGTGGTGGATGGAGCATGTTACACACCTGCCAGGGCCAGGGCCTCACAGCTGTGCACGGCAACCGCACCCCATCCTGTCATGGCCCGGGTGGGCCCGTGGAACGCAGAGGCCCCGCGGGGTGGGGGGGGAGAACCCGCCAACCAGAGGCAAGGGCAGCAGCAGAGACAGGGTCACGGCAGGAGGGCAGGGAGCACCAGAGAGAAGCCACTCACTCTCTCCCCAAGAGCAGCATTATCGAGGTACGAGATAATTAGCATTTTAATTGGATAATTGGGAATTCTAAATTGCCTATCTTGTATTAAGCATAACTGAGGACATAACGTGACATTCAATTAACAAATATTCCTCTTTATTCTTGACATGCTTGATTACGTTGAATTTCTGAGTTCTTCAGTATCAGTTACCGGATAAAGCCCTGGCCGCGCCAGACTGCTAATAAGCGCAGAGCATATATACGTGGAAAAGATTTCAGAAATTCTCTACACAAAGGGGGGAAAAAAAACCCAAAAAAACCTCACCCATAATCTTATTCCCCCAAGATAACCTCTATCAAGTATGTTGCTGAACATCTTTCCAGGCACGTTTTTAAAATGCATAAACACAGGTTTTTAAAAGCAGCAATTAGCCGTCTATTAAAATAACAAGACCTTTTTCTAAAGCCGCTTTCTGACCGAGATCTGACTACAGTCGTAGGGCCCCAGCGCAGTGGCCTGTCCCGGTGAGCACGCCCCGCGCCCGGCACCCAGCACCCGGGGTCCCTCCCAGGCAGCCCTCCCGCCCGCGGGCGGCCTGGCTTCCAGCACCCCACGGTACTTCTGCCTCCTTGTGACCTCTACGTAAGCGGAACCAAACCACACGCCCTCCCCGTCCGGCTTCCTCTGCCGCTGGTGCCCACGAGGCCCACCCGGGGGGCGGGGAGCTGTCGTTGCTCGTTCTCTTGGTGGCAGCGTCCCCCTGGCTCGCTCTCCTGCTGCTGAGCGTCCCGGCCGTTTCCGGATGGCAGCGGTCGCCCACAGAGCTGCCGCGGACCTGCCGTCGGGGCTTCGGGGGCGGTGTGCACGCACCTCGGCTGAGCACGCTCCGGGGGCTGAAGTGCTGTGTCACCGGATTTTGCATCGGTTTGGCTGCAGCAGGTAAGGCCAGTCTTCCCGGGCAGCTTATCAGCTTATTCGCTGGCCTGTAACTCCTCCCACTTCGCACCTGTGCAGGGGTCCCAAGTGAGCTGAGAAGTGCCCCCCACCCCACCCTTGCCCAGTCCTGGACCGAGGCTGGCACATTTTAGGGAAGGTTCTCGCTAAAGCAACAGCATTTCCATAGACACACGTCTAGACTATGGTTATTCTTCCCGCTGTCACCCTGTCCAGAATCTACTTCCCCCTCACCCTGGTGCAGGCCACCTTCTTCTCTTGCAGGTTGATGGGGACATCGCTTCGGCCCTCATCCCCTACAGAGGGCTCCTTTTACGATCTAAGAAGGATCACAGAGTCCTGGCTTCCTGGGCGCAGCGTGTGCCAACCTCCCCCCCGCCCCATTTCCCTGCCTCCTCTCGTCTTTTCCAACTGCCTCCCTGCTGCTCCGGGGAACGCTGGGCCAGCTCCCACCACAGGGCCACCAGAGGAGCCCCATTCTCTCCGCCTGGAATGTCTGCCCCAGAGATCCGTAGCTTGCTCTCTCCTTCAGGACTCTCCTCCAACACCCCCCTCTCAGGGACCCTGTCCCGAGCTCCCTGGAGAGAGCCCTCCCTATGACTTTCATCCATCCAACCATCCATCCATCTATCCACCTATCTCATCTCCATTAGGCTGGGGGTTTGTCTATTTTGCTCACTCCAGTGTCCCCAGGGCCCAGAATAGTGCCTGGCCCACCGACGCCTCTCAGTACATTTCTGTTGAGTGACTGAATAGTAAATGGTTGTGTGGGCAGGACCACAGCCTATAATTTACTTCACCAATTTCGCGCTGTTGGATATCTAGGTTGCTTCCACCTCCATGTTACGATGGACACCCGTGGCCATATGCCTTTCCCTGTCTTTGGACTAAATTCCTAGAAGGAGAATTACATGTGCACGTTTTGAGTCTCAGGGCCTGTTCTGCCAAACAGACCCCAAAAAAGGTTCAGAAGGACTCTCAGAGTCCTGAGCAGTGCATCATGGGGCCTGTCTGGTAGGCAAATCACAACAGTATTTTCTTGTTTCACGGATTAACTGGCAAGTTTACATGTTTATGTCCTCATGTTTCTTCCTTTCTGAGTGGCCTGTTCCTTTTTTAGAAAAATGAATGTTCATCTTTTTCTTATTGATCTTTCTGGGGTTTATATATGATGGACACCAGCTAGTGGTTCCGACCACCATCTAGGCAGCAAGCAGCTGGCCCATTCTGACCCTCCGCAGGACCTCCTTTGCGGATTCCCTGGAAGAAGGGCAGGGCAGCAGGGGCAGGAGCCGTGGACTAGGACGGGACTGCGTGGTGCCCAGAATGATGACAATATGCAGGAAGAGAAACCCCGGAGCCTGCAGCACGCGGCTCAAGTGGAAAATTCTAGGTCTGTGAATCCAGACCCCTTTGGGGCTGACACTCTTGAATGAGTGACAGGGCCCCAGCTTTGGGAGGCTCTGGAGGAGCTGTGCAAACACAGGTGCCACTGCCAACAACGTGCCTTAATCCAGGATCAACATCTGCTCACATCTGACCCAATCTCACCAGCCCCAAATGGGCTGATGTCAGTGGTCATAGCCTTCTTGGCCCCAAACTGAACTGCGCCCCTGACTCAGCTTTTAAAAATGCACCAGGTCACCCTAGGAATCACCCATGGAGGATCAACGTATGACCAGGGAGGAGCGGAGGGAGATGATTCTTGTTCGACACAATCCAGAGGCTACTTTCCCTCCCAGGGACACCTGCACCCCTTCTTCCCCTTCCCAGGAAAGTGCAGGAGAAGTAAATCGGTATGTGGAGAGCCTTCTGGAAGAGCTACGGGGGTGGGGGCTCTCCTTCAGCTAGTTCCCAAGGCATGACGGAAGTCCACGAGATGACATTATGGGGTACACTGATAAACATGTTTTATGCATTAGGTATTTATTTTAAAGTGTTCCGTTCCATTTGCAGCAAATTATACTGAGTTTCATTCACGACAGGGATCTCAAGCTTTCTTTTAAAGGATATTTAAGGGGGGAAAAAAGTAAACTATTAAGCAAATAACACTACAAGTGGGACGAGGGTTTGGCAGAGGGTGTGAGGGTGTCACGTGACTGGTGCTAGCTGATTCTGCTCTGAGGCTTCGCCGGAGGAAAACCTGTTTTCAGCTCCAGGTGGAGTACACTGGTCCAGAAGCTCCCTGCCTCCAGAGAGCACCTGCCTGTCTATGGAAAACAGCTGGTGGGAGGGGCTTAAACAGAACCCAGACTCCGTCCCGGAACCCAGACCCTCCCGCCGCTGTTCCTGGCCCTGGCTCAGTGGCCTTGGACGCCGGGCCAGTGTGGACGGACCCTCAGGGCACAGGCCAAAGGGGCCCCTCCGTCCTCGGCAGCTGGAGGGCCGAGGGGTCTCGGGGAACAATGCCACCTCCAGCAAATCTGGCCGCTAAGGGCCTCGGACAAGCAGGTGCCAAGTTCTTGCCACGCAGCTCTGGCTCTGCCACCGAGTGGAGACGAGGAAGGGCTTCCCTTTGGCCTGAATCCTGGCTGGAGCCTTACTTGGCAACGTTTCCATCTTCCTTTGTTTAATAGCGCATCGTAGAGCCAGGTCACTCAGACGGAGCTTGTTGAGGGCAAGGATTCTCTCACATGCCCACACGGGACCATGGGTGTAGAGCACCTCGGGTGCCTGTGGCCACCCCACCCCGCCTGGGGTGTCCTCCGAGGCCCCACTCCTCAAATTCTCCCCACAAGCAAAGCTTGGAACCTTCCACCACAAGGGTGCTTCCTGAACACCAATCCTGCAGCGGATGAGGGTCCTGGATTCCAGTCGGTGCAGTCGGGGCAGGGTCCCCCGTCACCCCTTCTAGAGGAAGAGAGGGCTAAGTTTTTTGAACTCCTCTAGGGTGTCTGTCTTGTTTCCACAGAGCCCAGTGCTACTCTGTTTCCAAACAATAAATTTCTTTCTCGGCCTCCCAACCTTAAAGTATTTCACAAATTGGCTGTTTCAGATAGAACTTTCTCTGGAAAGCACCGTTTTATGTCAATGCCTCTCTCAAGTGGCGGTCTGAAGTACTGGCTGGCTCTCCCCATCCCGGCTCCAGCTCTGGCCAGCACAATGGGGCTCCCCTCTTCTGACCGAGTCACCTTCCAGGTCTCACGTCCACATCTTCCCTCCCAACTGCCCTCTGCTCCAGGCTCTGACACCAGTCGGGCCCAGATGCATACATGCAAACCATTCTAGGTATTTTAAGCAGAGGACACGGAATATAGGGAACCAGTCACCAGGGGTGTGTGCCTGGGGGGTGGTCAGTGTGCAGCCGGAGGCCGGGGCCACCGCCAGGCTGGAGGACCCAGGGGAGCTGTGTCACTGCAGCCCAGGATCCCAGCCACCTACAAGAAGCGAGAACCACGGCTGCCTCACCAGGTGAGCACCACCCCAGGTACCTAAGACACAATGTGTCCTCTTGGCTCCCCGGGAGCCACAAAGCCCACTCGAAGGACAACCAGTAACAGAAGGGAGGCCCAGACCCCGTTCGGCAGGCCTGGGCGGGCCCTTGATGGAAACAGCCCTTTCCACCCTGCACGTGCTTGCATCTTATGGCAGCATATTGGCTACTTAACGTGGGCTGCCAAAGACCTCTCCTAACGAGCCTTCGCGTCCCCGCTCACAACTCCAAACGTTATTTTAGACACACTTGGCTGAAGGAACAACAGCAATGCTATTCATCACTTTGAAAGTCTTCATCCACTTAAGATGATAAATGGGGAAAGCACCCACGCTGCCCCTGTAGCAAGATCAGCCCTGAAAAGAGGAGGCGCTGCCAGTAGGGGGGCTCTCCAGGTATGGGGCAGGGGTGGGGTGACCACGAGGCAGTGGGCTCCACTTTCAAGGGTCCCTGGGGCCTCGGCGCTGGCTCGGGCCACCCAGGTAGGAGGTGGCTGGGGGACAGTCACAGGTGCTCCTTAACCCGTTGCAGGATGTCTGTCCTGGGTTCACAGGGACCACATGAGGCGATTTAAGAACTCACTCTCCTACTCTGAGCCTTTCCCCTGCTGACTTCCTACAGATGCAGGGCAGGTTCCTAAAAGTACTCCTCCCACCCCCATGTATTACAATTTTTGGTAACTTAAACCTATTTATCTATCGCTAATTAATAAGGTCTAAGTCCTGTGATGACAGGGTGATTAAACGGGTTTTGGAATAATCCATTTTTAATTAAAGTGCTACCCTCTCTTGGTTTCTGGATAGATTCAAAAGAAAGCTTTAACAGATGCCTTGTTTTTAAATACACATTATATGAGGCCAATAATTAGAAGAATTCATGCTTTTAATTACATTTTAATTATTCCTCGCCTACTGATGCAAAGTTAAATATTCTTTCTTTATGGTACTAATACTGCTAACCAAAGCCAGCAGACAACTAGCAGGAATTTTTCCGTGTGTGAAGTCCTGTTCCAAAGAGCTGTGGAACAAAGGTAGTCTTTGCCCTCTTCCTGGCAGACGGCGATCCATTTCTGGTGAACTGCCTGGCCTGGAAGTGCTCTCCTGGCTCCCGGCTGTAAGACTCACGCTCCCAGGCAGAACCACCGGCTGGGTGATGAGGGTCTGGGTGTCCCCTTCTCCTGTCCAGCCCCGAGGCAGAAAAGTCCCGTGGCTTCTCCATCCCCTCCCTGTGCATGCTGCGAAGCACCTCACCAGGGTGACCCACGCAAACAACCAAACCACCCATCAAAATTCAGAAAGCTTACAGGGGCGATGAGAACCTGCAGGCGGGGGCAGAGGGGGTCACCTGTGAAGGTGCGCTTCCCTGTCTGCCATGCTGGGTGCCCCCGGCGCTCTGTTTCAGGCCCTGCCCTCACTGCCAGCACCCGTGGGCTCCCCTTGCACCAGGGCTGCTGCAGACCCTCCTCGGTGCTCCCTCGAGTCCACCTGGCTGCTCTGCTGGCCTTGAACCAGGTCCCCTCATGGCCTACCTGCCCACCCCGGAGGTGGTGGCTACAGGAGGATCTCAGTGGCCTCCCCTCTCTCTCACCATCAAAAGTCCTTCCTAGGTGAGCCCTCTCCTCTCTCCTCCCCCCTGCCCCCCTAACACACACACCCTTCATGGCTATTACTCTTGCACATGGCTTGCACATGGCTGTGTCTACGACACAGGCCCAAGGCATCCTGTACCCAAAGCTGGGTACAGTGATGAGCACACAGTAGGTCCTCAGTAAACATCTGAGGAAAGGATAACAGGTGGCAGGGACGGTTGGCCTGAACATGCCCAATGTTCCAAACAGAACACACACAAATACACGTGGCCTTACCTCCAGCTGCCCTGGAGGCGCCCTGGGTGGAGACCTGCCTGTGTGCTCACCTGTCTCCCTGTAGTCAGTGGGACCATGGGACTGGCTATCGACAAAGGGAGTATTAGCAGAAGTGACGTGTGCCGCTTCCAGGCAATGCTTTTAAGAGTGAACGTGAGCTCTCCGTGCTTTCTCCCTCCCCTCTCAACGGGGGCAGAGGCGGCAGGCGGCAGAAGCAGCCCCGACACTGGAGGAGGAGGACAGCCATGGGGCCGGCCTCAGACCGCAACCTGGGCCAGAAATGAACATCCACTGTGCTCAGCCACTGATATTTTGGTTTTTGTTGTTAGTGCAGCAATGGCTATCCTATGCTGACACACAGAGGAGTTTAGAATGTGGTAAAGGTAGAATTTTTAAGTCAGGGAGGTAAAGATGTGATTCTAAAGACGGTGGGTCAATGCGTCATTCCATGGGAGGCAAAGAGGCCAGTGTCTGTGCTTACTCATCACTCATAAATGCATTTTAGGGAAACCAAAATGCTAAACGTAAAAAACAAAACCATATGGATATGTGGATTTGTCGCACTATATATACCGATGGGGAAATATTTCATAACTGTACAGAACATTTTTAAAAGAAAATCATAAAGATAAAAGAAGACAGAGCAAGCAGCTGAACTGTCTTGAAGCAGCAGAAGTGCCCTAGGTGAGTATGCAAAAGGCATCAACTGTACAGGGAAGGATGAACTTGACACTTTAAAGTGTGCTTCAAACTGAGAAAAATGTTTTGACAAACAGTAACATGGAGAGCCCTAGTACGAAATGCTCTTGGAGATCAGCAGATTGACCACGGATGTCCCAGCCAAGGACAGACAATCCACAAAGGCAAATGCCAGAGAAGCACCTGCAAGAGAACTTCAACCTCACCAGTAATCAAAGTAGTGCAAATAAAGGTTATTACTTTTCCCTTATCAGTTGGTAAAGATCAAAAATGATAAAGGCAACATAGTCAACTCTGGGGCCCGAGTGGGGACAGGCACTCACGGGTGTGTGCACCTGTGTGTGCACCCCCAGCTCAGTGGCAGACAGCACAGGTTCTAGAGGCTGCCTGGCTCCTCCAAGGCCCATCTGTCTGCCTTGGGATCACAGGCCAGTTTCTGAAAGCCTTTATGGGTCCTATGAAGTGCAAAGGGTGCCACCCTTCACCTCATAGGTATTAAATGAGAAAATTTCTAGGAAGCACGTAGTATGTCCTCAGGGGACGCAAACATCATGGACAGCTATGAGGGAGAGTGCGTTCTAGAGGGCAGGTCAGCTTTGTGCATCACAATATCCTCCAGCAATTCCATTTGCAGGAATTTACCCCAAAGAGATTACCAGTTACACACTCAAGGGATGGAAGGGTAAGGTGGGTCACTGCGATGCTGCTCGTGATGGGACGGGCGTGAGCGGACTATGGCGGGGCCCCACAGCCGCGGTGTGTAGCCCTAGCTCAGAGACAGAAGACCTGTCCGCTTGACACCGGAGGAGGAACAAAGTCAGCCTAGTGTGATCCCAGCAGATCAAAGTCCGTCTGTCTGCGCTCCTGGAGACCAGAGCACGTCCGCCACAGCAACGGGGGTTAGTGAACCTCTGTATCACCGGGGTTTTTTATACCTGGTTTATGATGTTCTGTGCTGCCTGAATTTCCTGTTGGAACACGTAGTATCTTTTTATCAGAAAAAGCTGTTTCATTTTGAAAAATTTTTTGGAAGAGAGGAAAGACCAGCTGCCCTGCACCAGCCTTGCCCCCACTGCACTCACTCCCCCTCCACTACCCCCAAAGGCCTTTTAGGACGCTGGGTCCAGGGGACACAACCCACACCGTGGTGATCCGGGCCGACTCCACGGAGCTGCCACAAGGGGTCGCCCGTGCACCCCGCCTGCAGCAGTCTGGTTTGCGGGACGCAATTCAGAAACTTGCTCGGTAGGCAAGGAAGGCTCCTTGGTGCGGGGTGTGGATCCAAGACACCCCAACGCCAGCTCAGCCCTGCTTCAAAGGCCCACTTGACTTCCTTCTCTGGAGTCACATTGCGAGGAGACCCCCCTGTCTGCCGAAAGAGATATGCGTCCTGCAGGGGCACCGGGGATGCCGGGGCCTGGGTGAACAGCCCCCCTCCCCGCACCGCACCACGGCTGCTGCCCTCAGCAGGCCGCCCACCCCTTGGGGAAACACCACCGGCCTGGGCTCCCACTGGAGTGGGGGGAGCAAGAGACAGGATGGGGCCAAACAGCCTGCAAGGATGGAACGAAGGCGACCAGCCTCTGGTGCTCTCTATGCCCCCCCAGGAACAGAAGGAAGCTTCTCTGCCCAGGGGGCCGGTGCTGCTCCGCAGAAGCAAGCCTGCCACCGGAAACATGCAGCAAATCTGCACAGGGCACATCACCTAGAGCGCAGACGACACGATGTTCGCCAGATGCCCAGGAAAGAACTCCGATTCAGCACACAGCTCGGATGTGAGGGGACTTCGGTTCGCAGCTTCTGGGCCCCCCAGCGAGATGCACTGCTGCACGGCAGGGGCAGGGGCGGGAAGCCGGGGCTCCCAGCACAAGCAGCCTGGAGACAGCGGCCCTGACGCTGCCCGAGTCCCAGGCACTCACCTTCGGGGACACCTGGGCGCCCACGGCCCACCGCACTGGCCTGCAGCGGCGCTGGTGCACGGTGTCAGCCCCCCAGGCCCTGCAGCACGTGTTGCGGGGGCCGACGGTTCAAGGGAGTTCTTTCCACCCACCTAGTTTTGGGATGACCGGGGGGGGGGGGTTCCCCAGGGCCCCAGGAGCTACACAAACACCTGTATCCCGGGAGAGTCCGCTGCCTTTCCTGGCCTTCCTCGCCTTGGGCAGAGAACAAGCTCGGCGATGCCTCAAAGCGCCAGCCTGCCCAGAAACTTCAGTAACTAGGGAAGGAGAGTTCTTTATGGAATTTCTATAGTCTGGTTGCTAGCTGTCACTTCTTTCAGTGTGAGCAGGTGTTTTATCCTTAAACTACAGAGCCAGCGCTCTCCCCTCCCTACTCGGGGGACATTCCCACCGAGCAAACACAGGACGCACCAAGGCCCTTGAGACTGCCTTAGAATAATGATGCCCGTTCTGCACCTCCCGGGGACTTAACTAATTTATAAGGCAATTTTAATAATAACTATATATTAATTCTACATTCCTTTTTTACCTATTTCAGTGACTACGAACTGTTAGGAATTAGGTAATATATTACAATAGGCTTCTAGGGACTTTTTATTAACTAATGCCCCATATTTAAAAAAACCTTCCCGTCAAATGAGAAACATTAAGAGACGCGGTCCCTTTTATAATTGCTTCTAATAGACTTGATATTCAGGTCCCGGCCTTAACAGACAGCCCGGGTAGTGCTTCCCTAAATTGCATTTAACTTTTCATTTTCTTTCTGTCACTGGCCAACAGAGTAATTCTGAAAGCACACAAATGGTCATTTTACCGTGTCAGCCCTTAGCTCTCAAGAGGCCTATAAATTTGGAAAATTCGAGGATCGCTCGTGCTAAGAGACAGCAGCCGTCCTGCCCAGGCTGTCACTGCAGTAGCCCTGCTTTGTAGGTCTGCTTTTTTGCTTTCCGGGTAAACCTATTTGCTGAAATATTAACACACACAGTAAAGTACACACGTGTTCGGTGTCCAGACTGATAAAGTTTCAAGAATGGATCCCTTTGATCAAGATCCAGAACCTTTCCAGTCTGGCAGGTGCCACCCTCATCTCTCCCCCTGGCCTCTGCTCCCCCATCGCTACAGGCTTGCCTGTCGGAGAGCTTCACGTAACGTGGGAGGATAATACCCGTGGGAGGATAATACCGCACAGGCCCTTGAGTCTAGTCGTCCGCCTGTGTTCTCATGTGCAGCAATAACCCATTTGTCTACACCGCTCAACGGCACTCAGTCTAGTCGCCAGTTTACCCATCTCTATGGGGGGCTTTGGGTTCCCCAGTTTTAGAGCACCCCAGTCCATGCACAGAACGTTATTGTGCACGTCTTCCGCTGGGTGCCAAGCGGAACTGCTGGTCACCGGGTATGGAGGGCTCAGCCAGCCGTCCTCCAGCGATTGTTCCAGTGTCTGTTTTTTACGTTTGCTGTTTTTTTGCCTGACAGGGGAGAAAGCGTCAAGCCCATGCCTGCAGGAAGCAGAGGCGTGAACCTGAGTGTGAGGCATCAGGGCGCCTCGCCAGGCCTGGGAGCTGCTGGGACCCTCCTGCCTCCCTCGGCCACTTCGGGCAAAGGAGGCAGAAACAGCCTTCTCCTGAAGTCAGACCTTTCCCTGGGGCAACAGTGCCCATGGCCCTCCCTTGGCCTCAGGGCAGCATCACACATCTCTGAGAGCGGCAGGCAGGTGGCTTCTGATGCCCCCTCGGAGCCGGTCTCTCTGCAAGTAGACCTCTCAGCAGGAGCGAAAACTCGGTCAGGAACAGGGAAGGGGGAGTGAAAAACACAAACCAGTTCAGCTAGGGAAGCTGCCCAGGCCAGCATGGGGGGCAGGGGAGGGGCACCCAGAAGTGGCTGGGAAAGGTTATGCCCTTTGGGAGTTCCTGAGCTGAGCTGGGCCACAGGGCCAGGGCCAGAAAGGGGCCAAGAAGGGCAGGGCGACGTCCAGCCAGTGATGAGTGAGGCCCAGTTGTCCTCGGGCCTGCCTCCCTGCTTCCAGTGGAGGACTGGAATCTAAGGACGACGGAGAGAAGGGGCGGGTGGGGGCCCCCACGGGATGGGGGCCCCACGGCACCAGGAGGGACAGGGATGCTCAGGGATGGGCTGGGACAAAGGAGGTGGCAGACGGCCCCCCGCACTGGGGGAAGCCAAGCGGGCAGTTGAGGTGACGGCTCCCTTGTCTACCCGGCACTTCCAGGCAGAAGAGAGAAGAGGCCCAGCCTCCCAGGACTGTCCCAGTAAAGCCACCAAGCTGAGGATCCTTTGTTTTCATTTCCAAATTCAAAGGGCCCTCGGCTAAGCCAGCGTCTGATCCGGACTCAAAGCCATAGGGGACCCCTGGTGAGCCCGACACAGAGGAGCCTCAGCTGTGACAGCCCAGGGGGCTCGGAAAATTGAGGCCCCAGAAGCCAGTTTTAGAAGTTTATGAATAATAAATGCAATTAATGTGATGGAAAACAGAATCTGGAAGCTAAGCTGAGGCCCTGGGGCGGGTGACTCACCAGGTCACCCTCCCCTGTCACTTCCTGCTGCCCAAGCCTCTCAGAACAGACAGGTGGTCCGGAGGCAGGGCACCGCAGCCCAGAACAAAGAACAGCTGGGGCCTGGGTCTGGCTAGAGGACAAAGGCCCCCCAGAATCCACCCCCTTCTTTAGCTCTGGGCACAGGGCGCCCTGGTGGGAGGGCTCCTCTCTGGCCTCAGCTCCCACCCCTGTGAAATGGGGAACGCCGACCGTGCTTTGCCTGGATGTTGTCACCTAAGTGTCCTGGGGGTCGGAGTCTCCAAGGGCTGCAAGCAGAGGACTGCCGTGGACCCCCCACCACACTCCCATGGCGTCCCCCACTTGGGCTCTGGCTCCAGCCCCACACTGAGGTGCTCGTGCCCCTCTGAGGCCAGGTGGCACAGCGGCGTCCCCTCCAGGCTCTCCGTGTTCCGAGGCCTGCCTGGTGCCTGGCACTGACGGTTCCTTCAACAAACATGGGGGGGAGGCAGGTGTGGAGGGGAAGCAGTGAGGAAGAAGGCGGGGGGACCTGGGGGAGGAGAGGAAGAGCCTGAGGTCCAAGCGGCCCAGAGCTCCCCCTGACTTGCTGGCTCCAGCCTCGTTTCAGGGGGCTGCTCTGGCCTAGGGGAGGTGGGGGAGAAGGCGCAGGGCACAATCTGGGCTCCAGTGGGGGTGGGGAGGGAAGGGCTCCCCGTGCCTGGCTTTGAGGGCTGGCCCAGGACAGGATGCTCCTGCTCCACACAATCAAGAGCTCTGGCGGGTGGAGGGCTGAGGAGACCCCCGCCCATGCTGTGGCCACGGGCCCAGTGTCCCCAGGAGGCCTCGGGGCTGCCGCAGACCCCCCTCATTCCCCCCGGGGCCGCCCGTGAAGATGGCTGAGGTGTTCCCAGGAAGGCTCTCTCACTCACTACAAATTGCGTCTTTATGGAAAAATCAATGGCATTGCCTCCTTGGTCTCCCACACTTGTTGCTGGTCTAAAGTAATTACTCCACAGGGCGGCGGGCCGGAACTGGGCCCGGGTCCCCGGGAGCGCCTGCCTGTCGCCCCCAGCCCTGCGTCTCGGTGGGCACGGGTGGGGAGGAGGCAGGAAGGGACGCCGTCTGGAGAGATCCACCTGTCACGCCCGGCTCTCGGGCTCATTCCTCAGGTCTGCCGGCGATGCCATCACACACCTGCTATGCACCTGCCATGCGGCGCTCAGACGGCGGGGTGAGCGGGGGCAGCCTGAGACCCTCAATCCACACAGGGACAGACATTCCCCGAGTGAAGCTGAACACAGCAGAAGCCACGTGCCATGCCGGGAGAGCACAGCCACGGGGACGGTGCTCACCGGAATACTCCCTGGAGGAGGGGGCCTGTGGCAGAGGGCGAGTGGGAAATCTGGACGTAGGCCTGGATGGGCAGCGCATGTGAGCGGAACAGCAGCAGGGCCTGAGGAGGCAGCCGGGGCTTGGCGGGGTGGGGGGGGAAGAGGGGGACTGCAGAGGGAGCCTAGGGAGTGGGGATCCCCAGGGTGTGGCCCGGGAGTTGAGGGCAAGAAAACACCCTCCTGCCGCCCACTCGTGGCCCAGCCACTCTGAACATTAACTTCTCAGCACAGGCTACTTCTTTCTTCCACGATTCCTTTCGATGATAGCTTGTTTAAGAACCAACATCAATTGGCCAGCAATTTCAGGAACAAATGCTTCTCTGCTTGTCTCCAAGTGCAGCCACTTTTATTTGTTCTCAAGTATTTGGCAGGAACCAGTTAACATCAATAAAGAAACGTCAATTTTTAACAGCCACGTGAGATGCAAAACCTTCAGATGGATTTTTTTTTTTTTTTTTTTTTTTTTTTGTCAGCAAACCGGGCGCCTGGAGGAGCACTTATTAATAGCCACTGGAGACGCACGGCAGGCCCGGGAGACAGGGCTCCAGATTTAGCCTGGATTAAGGAGACACTGCAGGCACCGGACCTCTCGGCGTCATAAATAACGCTGAAATTTTACACTGTGGTTGAACTCTTCGTTGTCACAGTCGTTTAGGTCACGGCGTGTGTGATGCCGTATAGCAAAATGACAAATCTCTTTCTCAACTGCTAAGTGCATAGAGCCCATCGGAATAAATCCAACCAAACTGCCCGCTACAGGTGAGCAAGCAGAGACACGGGCGGTGGGGCCGGGGGGATGTGAAGGGGGTCGTGGACGGTGGTTTCCGGAGGCACGAGGACAATGCAGAGAGCGGGCCTGTCTCCTGGGTGCCCCTCGCCATTTCCTGCCACGTCGCCTCATCACGGTTCCAAACCCTCGGTAAGGCAGGAGTCTGGTACCCAGGCTCTCCCCCAGACAACCAAGTCCCACCTCAGCTAATGAAAGGGGCAGAGAAATGCGGGAGGAAGAACGCAGTGATGCCTCTCGGCGTGAAATACGAGGATGGAAGTGCACTGACGTAGTGGGTGATCCTCCAAGTCCTGCTGGCTGGACCACTCACTGCCCAGATGTTAGCCCCAAGGACATCACGGACCAGCGAGACTCCAGGAGGCACTGAGGAACTGGGTGGGACCTCAGAGGGCGGCCCCCGGGCACCGGGTTTCTGGCACAGACTCAGCTGAGCACCGGGTACGCAGACCCACATGCTCCCCGGCCCTGGAGAATCGTCCTAGCGGCAGGGATGCTGCACCCCAACGTTGTGCCTGTTGGGCAGGAGAAACAGTGCACAATCGTGCCCTGGCTCAGAGCCCCAACCAACACAGCCGGCTGCTTCCTGTCTTGGGCCAGACTGGCCTGACTTTGTGGGTTGTCAGAAAAATGGAACCTGCAGGGCACTTTAGCCTCTAACGTGCAAGGGCACGACCACCCCGACAGCCCGGCCCCAGCAGGGCAGCTGTCCTGGAGGAGAATGTTCTTCCCAGACTGGTTGCTCTCCTCGGAGCAGAACTGTGGAGCCTCAGCTAACGGCAGCTCCTGGGGACTGAAGGGTGGCCTCTCCCCGTCCTTTAACAGCAAACAGGCGGGATGCTTCCCAGGAGAAGGGGATCTGTCCTCCAGGACAAGCCAGTGGCATGGTTTTCCTCACTGGAATACAGACGTGTGTGCCCTTGGAGGGGCCCTGGAGTGGAGGTTTGAGGGGCTGCTCCAGTCTGGTCATGGCCTCGGCGGGGGGAGCATGCTATGGCTGGGGGCCCCCATAACTGGCATGTCACATGCACCCAGAGCCCCCAGAGGCCACACCTGGGGCCTGCACTTCCTGGCCCCGCACCTCCCTGGGCTGGGCGACCTTTGCCAGGATGGGGAGCAGCACCAGACCCCCAAATCCTCTCCCCAAGGGGCCAAACCCAAGCAAAGTGGGGCCCACACAAAGGCCTGGGGGCCGGGCACAGGCAGGCTGGGGTGCCTACTGGGCCTCCCTGAACAGCTGGGTCGGCTGCAGGACCCCAGCCAACGGTTTTAGCTTCCTGGGAGCCCCCTCTGTGAAGAACATGCCCCAGGTCAAAGGGACCTGGGCCGGACATGGCCACTCCAGAGAGCTGCTTCCCCAGCTGTCTGCTGTCCCGGAGCCCAGCAGCAGCCTCGGGAAGGGTGGCTGGTGCCCCCGACCGGCAGCCGGCCCTGGGCCTAAGTCATAAATCACATCGCGTCCTCTGAGGTGCGGCCACTCTCCGGCTTTGATGAATGCCGTCCCTCAACTCCCCGGAGCAAATGCCAAACTTTACAAGATGAGGTTCCAAGAAATGTCCTTAATGATTTGATGCTGGCTTTTCGTCAGGCATAGCGATGGTCCCTTTATAACGACTCTAAACGACATCCAGTGGGCCCTGTCCCCGGCCGGATGACCCTGGCTGGAAATGGACCTTGCCCCCCACCCCGCCCCTCTGTCCTTCCCTCTGCTGCCTCACTTTCCCCAGGCGCAGGTGGTCGGACCCTTCGGTCTTCCCCACCTTGCTGAGTGGCAACTCCAGCCTTCCAGGTGCTCAAGTCAAAAACCCTGGAGTCACCCTTGATCTGCCAGCAAACGCTGCTGGCTCCACCGGGTCTGGAGTGGATTCCCTGATAACTGTGGGGCCCCCGGTTCACCAGGCCTGGCCTAAGATATGCCCAGAGCTCACCTGTTCTCACCTCCCACATTCTGACCCCCTGGCACCAGTTGGCCCCCCCCTTTACCCCCCTCCCCGGCTCAGGGCCTCCTCATCGACCCCCCTGCAGCCAGGTCTCACCGCCTACCAGGCCAAGTCCCTCCTCTGCTCCACACCCAGCCCCGGCCCCTCTTCTCTGCCCCTCGGGCCTCTCCTGCAGTTCCTCTCCTGACACCCCAGGGCTCAGCCCCCCAGAACCTCTGGGGCTCGTTCAACCTCTACGCAAGGCCTTCAAAGCCACCCTCTTCAAAACTGCAGATCACGCCCAGGAGTCCCTCTATTATCTCTCCTGGTTTTACTTTTTCCCCCTAGTATTTGCTACCACCGGAGATGCCGCACAGTTTACTTATTTAAGTCCATCTCCCCTCTAGCTCCACAGACAAGGACTCCTCTGTTCCTTCTCCCTGCTCCTAGAACAGTGCCTGGCACCTGTAGTTACCCCATAAATGTTTATCATCCAACGAACTGGCACAAGCAGGCTGGGAATAAGCCAACACTGCCGGCCCACAGGCGGCCCGCTTGCCA
Organism: Vulpes vulpes; assembly: GCF_048418805.1. NCBI lineage: Eukaryota > Metazoa > Chordata > Mammalia > Carnivora > Canidae > Vulpes > Vulpes vulpes. Next base: position 3,995,642 of record NC_132780.1, read on the forward strand.
AGGACCGGCAGTGAGGGGGGCGGCGTGGGGGCACGTGGCAGCCTGCCAGGCCAAGGGCTGTGACAGGGTCAAGAGAGCTTCTGCTGTACGGTGGGCAAGCCCTCTGAATGGTCAACTCAGAGCTCCCTGCAACGGACAACCCCACGTGTGCTTCCTAGCAAGTCCCGGCCACCCCTACTACATCTGGCAATGACTTTGGAGACTCCTGGTCCCGTAGGCACAGTGAGCCCGGTTTATGCCGGCTCCATCAAGCCCAGAGAGATCCGCTCTGGCTTTCTCAGGCCTCCTGAGACGGCATCTCAGTCTGCCTGCAAGACCGCCCTGCCCTTTACCACCGCTCTGGTGAGGCTGGCCTTGGTCTGGCCCTGGGACCACCTGGGAGCGATTGCCACACAGCACGTTGCAACACCAACACACGCTCCTTATCTGCCAGTGCAGGGGCGCCGAGCCGATTCCTTGATAACCACTGGGCCGTCGGGCTCACCAGGGCCGGTGACCACATCCACAGGAAGGGAGGCTGCCTGGAAGGGCGCACAGCCCAGGGTGGGGGGGGGGGGCTGCGACCTTGCTCTGACGCGCATGACTTCGGCCCCCATCAGGTGGATGCTGAATCCTCCAGGGGTTGAGCGAGGAGCCGTCCTTCCCCCCCACCAGAGGAGGAACCAGCCCCGCTCCTTCTCTTCCTTGGGAACATCTGCTCTGGGCCAGGCCGCCCTAGGCCCTGGGGCATAGCTTGTTCTCCCAACGCCCTGACTCCAGCCTGCAACCTGCTGGGCCCGGGCTCCTGCGACACCGTCCGTCCCTGCTGGTGACCTCCATCCACCCCTCCATGCCCCGTCCCCTCTCTACCCCACCTCCCCCCCCCCCTGCCCAGTCCCTGTTATCTCTGAAGGGCCACACAGTTCTAGAGGCTGCAGCAACCTCCAGAGGCCACCCCCTGGCTCTCAGGTGAGGGCTCCTGGGCTTTCTGGCTGAGGCTGACCCTGAACCAGGAGGTGGGGGTCCTGCCCCTGCTTAGGCATGCTCCTTCCACTCCAGGAGGCAGAAACTTCTTCCCTACCTAGAGTTGGCCAGATACTGTCCCGATTCTGACAAATTAGCTTAGACATCATCAGAATCCATAACATCAACGCTATTTGTCCTGTGTAACTTTTATAGAGCACTCCCCACAAGACAACTGGGCCCCTGGGGTACAATGATAACTGCTAGGGTTCGAATCCCAGCTCCTCCACCTGCCAAAGGTACGACCTCGTCAAGTCACTTAGCCTCCTGGTTCCTCACTTTCCCGGCCTAGAGAAGGGACCAAACCGTTGTCCCCACACTCAGAAGGTGACCGTGAGGACGAAATGGGCTGTACCCTCATCTGATCACAGAGGGGCAAGGGCCCAGCCTGGGCTGGTGTGCGGGCAGTCCTCAGGAAATGCCCATGGCACTGTGGCTACCACCACCGCTGGGCTCCCCTAAAACCACGCTCCACGGGAGCAGGGCCACCCGGTGGGCTCAGGATGTCTGGCCAAAGGCTGGCTGCAAGAGAAGGGGTCTGACTCGGGGGGCTTGCCCTGGCCTCACAGGTTTCACGTCTTACATGCTGACTCAAGAATTTCTCAGGCCTCCGCATATCCTTTCTGGAAACCACTACCTCCCTGTCCGCCTGTGTCACTAATGTATCATTTCTAAGACCCCAGGGTTGTACCCTGTCCCTGGGAGACCTGTCCCAGTGTTGTCATAAGACCTGCTCACCTCCTGCCCTGGTTCCTCTGCCTCTTGCCCAGGGCCTAAGGGGACCTATAAGGGCCAGGCCTGTGTACACACACACATACACACACACGCACACGCAGCTGTGACCCCAGCAGGCAGAGTCGGGTGCGTGCTCAGCTGGGTGTGCTCACCACACACAAACACACACACTCACTGGAGGCTGGGGCATGAAACACAGCCTGGCCCCAGCTGAAAGTGCAGCACCAGGCCCTGGGGATCTCTCCGTCCAAATTCCCAGACCTCATGAAAGCACAGCCCGAGGGCAGGGCCTCTCCCACTTCAGGCAGGAAATGCACTGACGGGAGGCAGGACAGGGACCAGACAAGGCAGCTCAGTGGGAGGAAAACTTGGCCTGCGCGGTGTGACCCAACACCACCAGGCGGCCAAGCGAGAATTGGGGGACTCACCCCCCAGGATCCTTCGTTGCCCCTCACGGCAATGTCTGATCCACTACTGAGTCCTCCGCTCCAGCTCCAAACCCACCCTTCCCCCGCCCCCTCCTCCCAAAGCCTCAGGCCCAGCCTGGCCCTCCTGCGGCCAGGCCACCGCTGTCTACTCACCACCCAAAGGCACAGCCTCAACTCCCAGCTCCCTCCCCACTTACAGAAACCTCTGAGGGGCATCTTGGAGGCCCGGTCCTGCCACTAGCTCTCCTCTTACCTGCTGGGCCCCACCCCTGTGCCCTGTCACCATGTGGCAAGTGCCAGCTGGCTCCTTGCCCCCCTCAGCCTCAGCCTGAGGGTCATGCTGGGCCATGGCAGCTCCTCGCTCTTCCCAGGACTCCAACTTATCACCACCTGTAATTCTCCTGCTTGTTTGTCTCCCCCCACCCCGGAATGTTGGCTGGGACCTTGGCCAGCCCCCCAGCGCCAGCCCCCCTGGGCCAGCCTGAGCCCTTCTGAACGTGGGCACTGCTGAGTCACCTAGTGAAGCAGCAGACAGGAAACCAGGCCTGATTTCTCCAGAGCAAAGGCGGTTACAGGCTGAGCGGTGTCCCCCCAGTCCTCATAGGCTGACGTCCTAACCCTGCGATGTCAGAGTGACTGTACTGGGAGATGGGCCTTTAAAGGGCTAAGTTAAACTGAGGTCTTTAGTGGGGCCTAATCCAATCTGACTGGCGTCCTGGTAAGAAGAGGAATGTAAGACACTTGCACGGGGCCAAGGCCACGCCAGGACACAGGAAGCAGCCTTCTGCTGGCCAAGGAGAGAGGCCTCAGAAGAAATCAAACCTGCCAACACCTTGACCTTGGACTTCTAGCCTCTAGGACTCAGAGAAAATAAATCTCTGATGCTTGAGCCCCCTATCCACGATACTTCGTTATGGCAGCCCTAGTAAACCAGGCACCTCGGGGCCAGAGGGATGAGAGGGATCCCCAGATGGCGGAAGGCTGTGGACACAAACCACCAGGGTTTGAATCACCCAGGACCTGAAGGCTGAACCAGGGTACCACCAGGGTCAAAGCCAAGAGCTCGGAGGAGGAGGCCAGACAGAGGACGGACGTGAGGACCCCACCCTCAAGCCAGCTCCAGCCATAGCACCACGGCCTGCTTGCCACGAGGGGCCAGGATTTGGGGGGCAGAAAAGTGAAGTGGACCCCTAACCAGCCCACCCAGGGCTGGGGTCCTGGCTCCCCACCCCCACGAAGAAGGACTGCCAGTCCGAAGCATACAGACGGCAGCCTCTCGGAGATTCATTTCTTGCCTCTTCAAAGCATTATGGATTGATTGCCAAGTCTTGCCGTAAATCAAAAGAAAGTCACTACTCATTACCTACTTAGAATTCCCTGAGTTCTTCCTGGGAAACCATTTCTCAGCTGTTTGATCTCTGAGCCACCAGCACTATCTCTAGGCATGCCACCCATCACGGCAGCCACCAGACGCTTTTTTCTTCCAGGCTCCTTCCTCAGCACCTAGATGAATTTGCACCTTTCTCCAGTTTCAAGAAGAGCTGCCAAGATAAATGATTCAAAGACTCCAGCTCAAGCTGAAAATATATGGACTGTGTACAGCTGGTTCTGAATAAGCCCGCGCTGGAGGGGAAGGCGCCAACCACACTCATGTTGCACGGGTCACGCTGGCAGCCAGGCCCCAGACTCGCCAGGACGCTCTCCGGTGTCTTTTCACCCAGGGAGGGGGACACTCGTCCAGCTTCTGCCAGCACCAGCTGCCCTTTCCTCAGTCGAGCCCCTGAGCAGAATGTCACCAAGGGCCCCCGGGATTCGCCAGCTGGCTGGGGCTAGTGGGAGCAAGGAGGCGCCCCATTTCCAAACTGTGCATCTAGGAACCTCTTTCCCAAGGAACCGCTGCCCCTCAAAGGGCTCCTAAGATGGAAAGGCCCCGCCGATACCTGCTTCCCCCACCCAGGGTTGCCCAGCTCCCACAGCCACCACCTGGGCTCCAGGAAGAGCCGGGGTGCAGCAAAGACAAAGTGAAGCCAGGCTCTGACCCTCACACCACCAGGCACCTGCGGTGCAAGGGGGCTGGATGGGCAGGGCCCTCCACCGACAAGCCCCAGTCACCCCTGCCTGGAGGGCTGGGTACGGCGCACTTGGCCCTTGCCGGGACGCCTGCGAGGCCTGCCTAAGCAGCCCACGGTGCTGTTCCTGCAGGTCAGGAAGCCCAGGCCCGGACACAGACGGTCGGCAACCGCCACTCACAAACGAGGGGAGCCCAAGGGCTGTCACCGGTGTAATCCATTGGGCTGGTGGGTGTGCGTGGCACAATCACGGAGGGTGGCCCCAGGGGAAAGCACGAGGCAGAAGTAGAGGGGACAGGGTGGTGTGGGCAGGTGTGCTGCTCTGCTGTGGCACCGGCTTCTCTAATGAAACCGTAGAATAAACGTGACCGTGGCCGGCTGGGTCTGTGAGCAGCGGTGCCGGAGCCCGAGAAGCCAGCCTTCGCGGCCAGGGTCTCGCCCAAGGGCAGTGGCTGTCATCTCATTCTGCTCAGAGAAGCAGAGCACAGGAGGAGACCGTGGAGCACGGCAGCGCCAGAGGCCCACGGGGAACCCGGGGTGCTCCACAGTGGCAACACGCTCGCCCAGACCCCTGGCCTCGGCCTGTCACCACCACCAGCCACCAGCAGGCTGCCTCGCAGACACCCTCACCTCTCCTGACCCCCCAGCACCGTGTGCAGAGTCCTGCGTCGGGGAGAGCTGCAGGTGCACAGCAGCTGAGCGGGGCAGGGCTGGCCCAGGCCCTCTGACCGGCCACCCCGACCCCACGCTTTTCCTTGTCCTGCTTTGGGGGGCGTGTGGGGGACATGAGCCTGGCTCCACAGAGGACCTGGCGCCCAGAGCCTGTTGTTGGGGGCCTCGAAGCGGAGAGCCCCGCTCTGTGGTTTCATCGAAAACTACCTCCGGGTTTCATGAGCAGACGTGCCTGCTGGCAGGTAGGGAAGCGGCGTTCTGAGTTCCTGGATTAAACCCTTCATGACATCTACAGAATTCTGAGTTAGGAGGGGGAAACTCCCAGCCCAGAATAATTGCTCCCACAGGGAGCCTCTTTCTGCACCAGAATGTAATAGGTGGATGAGAATTTTCTAAAGACCAGTACCAAACCTCGCTGCAAAATCCTAACTGTCTGCCCGCCCTGGGTGCTGAAGCCTGACAATGGCTCCTACAGGACAGCTGTGCGCTGGGTGCTCCTGGGACTCGGGGTGGTGCTCTGGGTCAGAACTGGTTCCCCTCCCGGATGGACACTGGCCACAGGCTATACCCCCACCCCTCCCTCCTGTTGGCTGCGGGGGGGCGGGTGCAGGCAAAGGGAAAGGCTCTTCCGGGGTGGGGAGTGCGGCCGGGGGGGGGGGGGGGGGGGGGGCACCTGGCAGGTGAATTGTTAACCAGTGAGGCCGACCAGAAATTTATACACGAAACCTGAGAAGCAGCCTTTCTTTTTCCTCCATAGCTCTCCCATTTTTCTTAAAATACATGACCCTTTGACTATCTTATTTTTCCTTCGTTTGATAGAGACATTGGTAGGAGAAATCCTTCTCGACTGTGAAAGCAGCTGCGGCCTGAAAGCAACGCAAAGGGGTGATGGAAAGGGTCGGCCTGGTGCTGGGGGAGGTGACGGGGAGGGGTGGGGCCTGTGGCGTGCGCCTGCAGCCGCTCAGCTCCAACTGGGTTGCTGCTCCCTAGGAATTCCAGCCCAAGCTTACCATGTATTTCAATTTCTAGGAAAAGCCAGAAAAGTCTCCTGATTTTCCATTATTGACTCAAAACAAACCAAGAAAACCCGACTCTGAGCCAAACGAAAGCTGCCTGTGTACTAGGCGTCTAGCCCAGAGACTACTGGATTACAGACTCTGGCTTTTGTCTTGCTAGAAAATTCCTCCTGGAGCATGAGAAGGTGGGACACTGGGGGTCCCCCCATCAAGACTCTAACCTGACAGAAGCTTCCAGAAGCCCATAGGAGCAGCAGGCAAGGGTCCTGGGGGGAGGCAGGCCAGCTAATAGCTAATGGGGTGTGGCCAAAGCCAATGCAGGCAATGGCCCACTGCAGGGAAGGTGTTTCCTACTGCCACCAAGAGAAGGCTCAGCACTGCCACACACCCCCGACATGGCTCACACCCTCTGCTCAGCTCCTGGTGGCTCACCTTGCACAGCAAATCCACAGGCAACCCAAACTTTCCTCCCCCTTCCTTCTGGGCCTGAGCGCTTTCAATAGCGCCCCATATCTGGGGTCAGACAGCTCTCAGGCAGCTGTGTAGGAGCCAGAGCAGGTCTCCCTGCGGGAAACGGGAGGAACGGAGGTCTGCAGCCTGTGTTTTCACGGGATCCATGAGGCAGCACATCTGAAGAGCAAGAGCCGGCAGGCATGGATAGAGAATGGGCGCAAGCGGGAAGGGGCCCTCCAGACCAAAGTCGCGGTGGCCAAGTTATAAACCCAGTGTAATGAGTGAGCAGAGCCAGTGTACACGGGTTACCCTAAGTGAATGGGAAGAGAAGCCTGAGAACTTCCCACTGGTGCAGAAGCAGGAATTAATGAGAGAAAAAATAGGGCCAGAGGAGGCGTCCAGGGACCTGATACATGCACAACAGGAATTTAAAAGCAAGTCCTGAAGTAAAGAAAGTCTTCACTGTTCAGGTTAAAGAACATCCTGGGCCATCTTGGGAGCTCATAGGGACAACTCCAGGCCTGTCTGCATAGCTTCTGGCCCCCAGTGGGTCACCCCCTTAGCCTCTGTAATTGAGGAGAAAGTCACGGAGAGACCGGGGAGTGAATAATATAAATGATATCATAGGTCTCAGATAACATGACCCTGGGGGATAAATGCTTGCCCCTGGGGAGTAACCAGTGAGATAATAGGAGACACAGAGGTGTGGCACTCCCACTTGGGTGTGCAAACGGCCACAGCTGCTGGCCCGTCCTCCACAGACAGACCAGCCTCGCTGGTGGCCAAGCTGTTCCCGACTCCACAGCGCTGTTGCTGACATCACGGACCTGTAAGCTGGATCAAAGTTGACAGGCGATGTCCTCCTTCCCCTCCTCTGGACTGTGTGGAAGGTAGACAGCTTCTTTGCTCTACTCTTCACTGGCCTAAGTCACAGGACATCTGGTCTAAGTCTCACCACTTGAATTGTGCGGTGCTCGGTTCCCCCCAACCTCTGCACTACTGGCTGAAGAACCGCACGCCAACACAGGGGGCTCACAGCTCTTCTCAAAGGGCTGCCTTCACCGGGGCCTCCAACCCAGCTGGCAAGGCTGGTGGGATCCTGACTCCCTCAGGTCGGCTGAAGCCCAGGTCAGCGGCATCCATCCTCGGGCAGTACTGTCACTCTCAAAAATAAAGACAGACTCCTATAAAGCATCAAGGTGAGAAAATATAAAAGTTCCCTAGAAAGGAGAAAGAGAATGATGATCTGCCAAAGATCCCTGGCAACCGTGGAGGGAACGGGTTTCATGGAACAAAGATCCAATACCCAGTGAAACCGTCCTTCACAGAGGAGGCCACAGGAAAACGACCCCATGCACAAGGCCAAAGTAAAAGCACTCAAGGAAAGGGCACACGTGCACAAAACAGGGGCCGTGCTGGACTCAGTAGGACAGCGCTTATTCTGAACCATTAGGAAAAAGATTATACAGTAACACAAATGTTGGAAATAACCCATGGAAAAGAGAAGTTCGACGGTAAGAAACTGGAGGAGGGGGCAGGGGGGAGGTAAAAAGTAAAAACCATGCTGAGTTTCTCATTTTTCAAAGTGAGGAATCCATGTTGTTTGACTTTCTCACAGAGGTAGAGACCACAAGAGAAATACAGACCTTTTCTTCTTAGTTTAAAAGTAATTCTACACCAAAAGTACCCTTGAACGTAGGAAACTAATCCTCGAACATAGGAAACTTTACCAACTTTCCAGAATGACAGGAAAAAAAAAAAATTAAGAGCCAGGAAGGTGGTACCGAAGCCAGGAAGCACCAGATGAGGCAGCACATCAGAGGGCGAAGGTTCTGGTCATCACGACAGTGCAATGGCTCTCCTAACGCTCAGGGGCCCTGCCTTTGGAACAGGTAAACTACAGCTGAAGAACAAAGTCAGAAGCCAGGAGTAAGCAAAGATACACCAGGAAAATGAGAAGTAAGAAAACATTTAATAGCAAAATCAGTAGCAGAGCAAGTTGGATTCAAGACCGAAAGCATTAATTAGGTCAAAAGGGGTTCCTGTAAGCTGTAAAAAGGTAAAATACTCAATAATAAAAAAAAAAAGTAACAATCATCAACCTATAACCCTCAAGCAACCTGGTATGGAAATGAGTAAAACAAAAATCTGAGAACCGCAAAGCAGAATTCATAAAACTGCCTCTTTTCATCCTAGAGAAAATGTACAAAAAATAGCCAAGGAGGCAGAAGACTGGAATGAGACAAGAAACCTGATCTAAGGTACAGCAAAGTATATACTCAAAAAATAAAAATAGGGGATCCCTGGGTGGCGCAGCGGTTTAGTGCCTGCCTTTGGCCCAGGGCGCGATCCTGGAGACCCGGGATCGAATCCCACGTCGGGCTCCTGGTGCATGGAGCCTGCTTCTCCCTCTGCCTATGTCTCTGCCTCTCTCATCTCTCTCTCTCTATTTATCATAAATAAACAAAAATTTAAAAAATAAATAAATAAATAAATAAATTAAATAAAAATAAAAATTTTAAATTTTCCAATAAATGTTTAATGTTTCACTTTATTCCATGAAATCCTGACAAAAATGTTTCTCAATAAGCCACAAAGAAACATCTCCAAACTAAGAAAAATGAAATTTATACAGACATTCTCTAACTACTCTAAGTCTCACCACTTGAATCGTGTGGTCCTCTGTGGAAACTAAAGGCCAAAGATTAACTAAGGAAATTAACTAACCACATCTATCTGGAAATTAGAAAAATTGTTCTTAGTTTATTACTTAGGTCAAAGAGCAAATAACCACAACTTCTTAGGACATGGGAAAGGCAGCATTCAAAAATACATGAGCCAAAATTCATTATTACTCCATGAGAAAGGAAGGGGGAGAAAAAAAAAAAAAAAAGCTAACTAAGTTGCAATTGACCAAGTTAAAAGATGGCTGTCCAAAGCAAGGTCAGGAAGGGAAGAGAAAGGAATGAGTCATAAAACTGGGGCTCTGGGAGTTAGACCAGCAGTGGAGCAGACAATTACACGCTGAGTGTATGAAAAGATCAAAACGGCTAAGATTCTGGCAAAGCTCCTCCATATGGAAAGAGCAGACACAGAGGCAAGAATGGGAAAGGAAGCACAACTACAGACACGGAGGACAGGTTTTTTTTTCAGATTTAAAAGAAGAAAGTAACTGGGTTCTAGTAAGTTCAAAATTCTTCCAAGAACGAATTTAACATTGTATGTTGGCAATACTTCAATTTTAAAAAAGAAAGAAAATGATTAAAAAAAAAAAAAAACCTTCCAGGGAAATGTAGTATATTGACTTTAAGAGGGATAAAGGATAAAGTCAGGCTGAAACAATCCCTTAGGAAAACCTGAAAAATTATCTGAGAAATTCTCCGCCAAAGAAACGGTAAGTTCTGACAGGATTATAGGACTTCTTTCAATGTTCAAGGAACAGACAAGCCTCTCTGCTTTCTTTTTTTTTTTTTTAACTAGGTTTTTAATTATAATTCCAGTATAGATAATATCCGGTGTTATATTAATTTCAGGTGCACAGTATAGTGACTCAACAATCCTATACATGAGCCTGTGCTCGTCACAACAAATGTCCTCCTTAACCCCCAGTCCCTAAATCCCCCAGCCCCCCACCCTCTCCCCTCTGGTCACCATCAGCTTGTTCTCTATAGTTAAGAGTCTGTTCCTTGGTTTGTCTTTTTTTTTTCCTCCTTTGCTCGTTTGTTTTGTTTCTTAAATTCCACATATGAATGAGATCATATGGCATTTGTCTTTCTCAGACTGACTTGTTTTGCTTAGCATAATACCCTCTAGCTCCATCAGCTGCAAAATTCCTCTGCTTTCTAAACTGTTCTAGAAAACAGAAAAATGTGGAGAACTTCCCAAATCACAATCTCAAAACCGCTGATCTCAAAACATGGCAAAGGGAGTTTAAAAAAACATACAGCTCAATCCCCTATTTTGAATCTTTACAAAATGCTAGTAAAAAAGTAACAACATGCTGCTGCCAGTCTGTATACTGTCCATATGCTGGTTTGCTGAAACCTCCTAACCACCCTATGAGGTGCTATGATTGTCCTTTTCCCAGTGAGCGGCAGCACTGGTACTCAGACCCAGGACACACCAGTGTCCTAGGGACCACGCTCTCACCACTACTGTAAACCGCCTCCCCGTTTCAGTCCCGCAGCTTATTGCGGCAGGAACCCACCCTGATGACGTGGGGTATGTGCCAGGGATGCCACACTAGCTCCACACCAGGAAGCCTCTGCGTAATATTCATCTAAGGTACGCCTCGGGCCCGATCTTGGTATCTAATGTCATGTTCTGGTAAGAGGAACCTGGGCTCCTTGGAGAAATGGCTCATTCTGGGGCTGGAGTCGGGTACATAACAAAATGAGCCCAGGGCATCTTGCAGTGCCATAGGGCAAGGCAGTGCTCAAGAAGCAAGATGACCGGGGGCAGATGATGTCAGAGGGACACAGGAGCCAAAAGAAAGAGCCCCCAGTGCCCAAAGCTAGAATGACGTAAGCAAGAAAATAAATAATAGTGGATTATAACTCAAAGTATAAAGTAAGCATCTACTACTCCATATAAGTATATAAGTGATTGAAGAAAGACATGAATGGGGGGCGCCTGGGTGACTCAGCGGTTGAGCACCTGCCTTCGGCTCAGGTCATGATCACAGGGTCCTGGGATCGAGTCCCTCACCGGGCTCCCAGCAGGGAGCCTGCTTCTCCCTCTGCCTGTGTCTCTGCCTCTCTCTCATGAATAAATAAATAAAATCTTTTTTAAAAAAAGAAAGAAAGACATGAATGGGGAAGAAGAGATGAATCCCCTATACAGAAGAATCACGAAGAGTGTATTCACATGCTCCTCACCAAGGGGAAAGCACGTAAGTCCCCACTCCGGAAGTGTGGGCCAGCCCGTGACCTCCTTCAGAGTCAAGTATGGGAAGGGGTGAGGGAAGAGCAACTTTTTGGTGGAGAAACTAGGCAAACGCTGCCTCAGGGAAGTGATCAAGGTCAACACCAGCCATCTGCGAAGTTCACAGCCTTACCCCCTGATACGATGTGTTGCAGGCGGCACTCGACCTCTGTGGTCTTCCTCCCGATGACCTGTGACCCCAATCTAACTCTGAGAAGAACATTAGAAAAACTAAAACTGAAGGACTTTGTATAAAATACCTGACCGGTCTGCCTCAAAATTGTTAAGGTCATTGAAAAATAAGGAAGTCTGAGAAACTGTCACAGCCAAGAGGAGCCTAAGGAGACAGGACGACTAAATGCAATGGCGTATCCTGGGTGGGATCCTGGGATGGAAAGAGAATATCGGGTAAAAGGTAAGGAAACTGGAATAAAGTGTGGACTTCAGATGGTAATAACATGTCAACATCGCTCGTGAGCTGTGACAAACATCAAACATGCCACAGTCGTGTTAATGATGAGGGTAGCGGGGTGGGTGTGGGGTGGGTGGCAGCTAGCTAATATTCCTCTAACTTTCCTGTGATCCAAAACTATCACAAAATTAAAAATTTATCAATTGCCTCAAACACATATGCACAAAAGGCCAACGGAGATGCCAAAAAGGCACCTGGCAAAATTCAACATCCTTTCCTGATAAAACCTAGTAGGCCTCCTGCAGCGTTACACTGAGGATACCTATTTATCAGAGGTCAACAGTCAGAATCGGGTTCAAGGGTGAAATACTACAAGAAAATCCATAAAGATGCCTGCTGGCACCGCTGCTACTTACTGGGATTCTCAGGGGGACAGTTCCCTGGGCATTTGAAAAGGAAATGCCTCCTTCCTTTGCTTTGTCCCCAGGAGCTCTAATCACGGCTGTGTGACCAGCCTGCATGTTTCCTCCTGGTTCTCTGTCCATCCTTCTGGCTCGGTGCCTGCTGCTCTGTGCCCTAAATGTACCCATTTTCTAGTTAGTTACTCTTACAGGCAAAATGGGCCCTCCTTGCTGTAAGCTGCACCACCAGGGCCCCGGGGACACTTTCAGACGCAGGCTCTGCTGAGTCCCCGGGAGCTACTCCCCTCGGTCATGTCAGGGCGTGTGGACAGAGCAGGCTGGTGGGCACACGGAATCCTGCCTGCCTGGGATGGGACGGTCCAGGAGCTAAAGGCTGTTCTGAACACCGAGGCCTTATCCTTCCACGGTGGCCCCGGCTCTTGGGAAGGGCTCAGCTCACTGAGTGCGGCCAGCTGGGTGCAGTGTTCGTGGGCTGCCTTCCTGAGGGGGTACCTAACAGACGGGGGTTTCCTGACCCCTCTCGTGGCAGCCATGTGTGGCCCGTCTCCAACAGCCGAGGAAGTGCTGGCAGGAAACCTGCATCAACCTCACAACACAGGACGAAGAGCAGGTTCCGCCGCACGCACACCCACGGTCCCCGCGGGCCCTCTCTGAAAGAGCCGTGCCGTGGCCTCATCCCTCAAGGTGGCCAGCAGGGAGAGGAGGTCTGCTACGGAGGGGACAGGACACTGCCCGGGACGGTGACCAGGCCCACTGCATCTGCTCTTACCGTGGGGGCCTGGAGTCCGAGGCCATCTGCACCCACACATGCCCTAGGGGAACCCTTGCACCTTCACGGGGAAAGATAACCTGAGGGTGGCCTCACTGATGCCCAGGCTTGCCTAGGCCAAGGCCACATTAGGTCAGACCACTCCCAGGTAACCGAAAGTGACACATCTCCAGAACTTCCCGGAAGGAGGAAACTATGGGCCTTTTGGTGACATCCGTCACCAATGAAACATGGATCCTCTGCATGACCCGTGAGGGGCACGGCCAGAGCCATCCAGGGCCATGTCTGACCACCATGCCCACCCACCAGGCAGGGAGAGCCCCCTTGAGGGGGGGGCACATGGGTCCATGCAGGTCCACACACCTGGGGGATGGCCTGGTAGTGATTACAGGAGGGATGGACAAAGAGGAGGGAGCCAATCTGAGAAGAGTCGGTGGTCTCTGGAGACCTGGGAGTGCAGCCCGTGCAGATGTAATGGAGAAGCCAGTGCCATCACCGGGGGGAAGGGGATCTGACATCTGCGGGGGAACTGGGAGGGATGAGCTCAGAGGTCAACTGCGCCAGGTGAGGCCTAGGCTTGGGGGCGGGGGCAGGAAAAGCACCTTCTCTGTGTCAGCTGCCTGTGCTTCCTATAGCCATAATCACGAGTTAGCCGGCTTGGGGTCGTGGGATTTCCTATAGACTCTCCCATCTTCCAATTATCCTCACTGGAATTTAATTTTTTAATCCTCAAAAAAGGGAAAAAAAATGGCTTGAACAAACATATCAAGGGTCCTGCAACCTGCTCCGTGGGGCGGGTAAAGTAAAAAAGATCAACTACTTGACCCAGGACCCAACAGCTTACAGGGAGTGTGTGTGTGGGTGTGGGTGTGTGTGGTGCGGTGTGGATGTGTGTGGTATATACGCACACAGCATGTGAGTGTGGTATGTGCTGGGGGGTCTCTGTGTGATGTGTGTGTCTGTGGTGCACGTACAGTACATGCGGGGTATACGTGTGGTGTGTATGATGCGTGTGGTGTGTGTGGGACTGTGTAGCTGTGTGTGATACATGTGTCCACGGTGCATGAGTGTGCTGGGGGAGCAGTATGTGCACAGATACGGCATGTGGAGGTGTGTGGGGGGGTGTGTGTATCAGCAGGTGGTGTCGGTACGCCCGTGTGTAGGTGGGTGGGTGAGTGGAGGGGTGTGTACGGGTGAGTGGGTGGTGTCTGTGTGTGTGTCTGGCGGGTGCTACATGTGTATGGGTGGGTGTGTGGTATCTGCGTGTGTAGCTCTGTGGTGCGTGGGGGGGTGAGGGTCTGGTATCAATGGGTGGTGTCTGTACGTGTGTGTACATCTATGGCGTGCACACGAGGGGGTGAGTGACCGTGTGGTGTCGGAGCAGTGGCTGCGTGTGTGCGTGCCTGTGATGTGTGTGTACTGCCAGTGGGTGCTGTGTCTGTGTATGTGGTGACAGTGGGAGATGTGTGTGTACATTTGTAGTGTGTGTGGGGGGGTGGGTGCGTGTGTATGTGTATATGTGGTGTCGGCGGGTGGTGTTAGTGTATGTCTGGGGTGAGTGTGTGCGGTGTCAGTGGGGTGTGTGTACGTGCGTGCCTGGGCGCGCAGGGTCAGAGCAGGACACCCCTTCCCCTCGGCCCTCGGCCTGGGCCCCCCTTTCGCAGCCCAGCCCGGCTCCGCGGGCACACTGAACACCGGGAGGTGCCCTGCTCCATCCGGCCAGGGGGCGGGGAAAGGCCACAGACCTCAGCGCGGGGGGCAAGCGTTGCATTAATAAAGGCCTGGAAGAAAGCAGGAGGCGTGAGCAGAGAAAACCCAGGCCCTGTCGACGGTCTCCAGGCAGGGCCGGGGTCCTCCTCGACCTGGGGAGCAGGACGCCGTGCCCACCCCCCACACGCACCTCACAGACCCTCTGGCCTCGTGAAGCCCCCCCACAACCCGCACGGACGCTGTCCTGGGAGGCCCCGGACGCCCCCCTGCACAGCCTGGAGAGGAAGACCACATAATTTCAATTAAGGCCCCAGGCTGTCAAGACACATGGTTATTAATCTCCTCGTGGCAAATGTGAGCCGGGACCTGCTCCACAGCCAATTGGGCAGCTCTAAATTAGCGTCTGCAGGTAACCGCTCCAGCTGCCAGCCCCACGCCAGCCGCTACAAGCTGGTTCCGCCACTAACACGAGATAACGGGACGCGGCGACGGACCGCCTCACTGGGCCCTGCTGTTAGCGCCCCATTTACCCGCACGGTAACGTCGTTTTGGCCTAACACAATTTGCCACGCCTCGATTGCGGAAGATGATCTTGGTTTCCTCGGAAAACCCTATTCACAGGCACAGCACAAAGCAGGACGGGTCTTCATGAACGCCATCAGCTCGCTTTCCTTTCGGGGTGCGTGTGTGTGTGTGTGTGTGTGTGTGTGTGTGTGTGTTTAGCATGCCCTCAAGATTTTATGACAAGCCTCTGATAATAAAACAACAAAAAGGGATGAGGCTTAGGACTCGGTTTCCCGGCCAGCGTCTCTTCAGCCCGAGTCTGAGCACCCACTGCCTTGACGGTGCGCCCTCTTTTGAGAAAATCAGCCCCATCTCAGCGCCCCCCCACCCCCGGCCCCTGTCCCCTACTGCCCCCTGCCTCCAGTCCGGCTGCACACCAGTCCCTGCTCTTCTTGCCCTGTGTCCCTCTGTGGGGCTGGGGCTGGCCATGCTCCTGGCAGAAGGTCCCGCAGGGTCTACGGATGCTCTTTGGACCCCTGTGGGTCGGTGGCCTGCACAGGAGTCTGGCCACCCTGGGCCTCCCCGGGAATCAGTGTGGCCTGCGCTAAAACAGTCACACCCCACGGCGAAGCAACACCTGCGCTAGGGGAGATTTTATAGCCCCCACCTGGTTAAGGAAGGAGTCTAAAAGCTCATGTTGGGACAGAGGACAGCAAAGCACAGCTCAGGCCACTTCCTTCTGTCTCCCATCCATGCCCCCCACACAGACTTGACACCACCTGTGGGGCAGACCCTGTGCATGAAGGAGACAGGACTTCAAGAAGCCTCCAGCCTCCCAAGGACGCAGACCACAAATTGTGTCGCAGCCCCCCCCCCCCCGCCCCGCCCACCCTGGGCAGTGACAGAGAAATGTGCCGGTGGGGAGGAGGCTCGGGCAGAGGGAAGCCAGCAGCCCGCAAGCTCACCACTGCAAGTGTCCCCACGGGCTTTGGGCGGCATCGGCGATAGGGAGCGCCCTCCTCAAGCCTGGCCAGGGACACCCCAAGACGTGACAATGTCCCAGGACAACCAACCTCCCACCGCCTTTGGGGGTGACACCCTCTGCCCCCACAGGTCACCCTGCCCACCTGTCCCTCAGAAACAGACTCCGTCTCTTGTTCACATCTTCTCTGCCTCAGCTATTCCTGGGCGCAGTCCCCAACCCCCCAACCCTGCACCCCAGGAAGGTTCCCGCTCTCTGCTCCCAGGGCAGGCACCGCTTCCATGGCACACCTCCTACAGTCAGCCCCGCGGGCAGCAAGGTATACAGTAGGTACACAACAGTGCACACACCTGGCGTGTCCAGTGGAGTGGAAGTAATGCCCCTGGGCTCCCTCAGGGAGGCTCCGGCATGAGCTTCAGGCTCATTCCTCTGAGAGTGTCCCCTGATCCAGAGGACAGGGGACAGAATGGAGGGCAGGGGGCGGGGGGGACCGAGTAGTCTGAAGGCAAAGGTACGATGTCCCCAGAGCTCAGCTGAACAGAGGCCCCTTCACACAGCAGCCAAACTCAACGTGCAGCCTCTGGATCCCAACGCAAACGGACCGACGTGGGCCAGGTAGTGACAAGATTAAGGAATTAGTAATCTGGTTAGCCGTGGTGGTCCCTGTAAAGGGCAAAGGTCCCCAACCCCTGAGATACCTCCGGCTGCACTGACACCTGAACTGACATGACGTCTGGGGTTCGGTTTTAAATACCACAGCCAAACAAGAGGAGACAAAAACCCTGGTGGGGACTTCGAGGTTCACTGTCCTACTCTTTTTTTCTTTTTTGCAGAGGGTGATAGGTATTTGAAATTTCTCATTAGAAGAGAAAACAGACGTCCACGGCCTTGGGTGGGGGATAGGGAGCTGGGGGAGTATTCCGAGGGCCCCTGGCCAGAGCTGCACCAGGCCAGCCTGGGCTACAGCAGGCTCAGGCTCTGGACCCCGGTGGGAGGGCAGCTCAGGCGCCTCCCAGGGGCCAGCTTTGGAGCAGGACTGCCAGCAGCTGAGGACACGAGGCTGCCGGTGCACAGGAGACCGCAGGGCTCCACTCGGGGGCAAGCTAGTCCTGCTCTAATTTCTGGGTTATTTTTATTCGAGGCACCAGCCACGGGCCAATTCAGCTGGGAACGGATTTGTGGGGCAGTGCCCGTCTGGGGGACCGCTGCCCGGCCCACCTCCCAGGCAGCCCCGCAGAACTCCTGTCCCAGATCCTGGTCGGGGGCGAGGACTCTGGGACTACCAGAGCAGACACCACGCGGCAGCAGACCACATGAAGGCAAAAGCTGGGACAGTTCTGTGTGCCCGTCCCCATCCTCCTCCAGTGCGACAGAGCTGGGTCCTCGATGAAGCTCGTGCTCTGTGTCCCCTCCTGGATGCCACAGCAACGGGGGCCCTCAAAGCCACATTAACCTCTTTCTACCCGGGGTAAGAGGACAGAAATACAGACGCCCTCTGTACTGGACTCCCTTCAGGGTTAGACTCAGAAAAAGATGCCTGTCCCCGAGCCACATGACAGTGAACACCCCCCCCCCCGCCCACCCGCTGTGCAGACAACTTGCGGGCAGACCAGAAAGGCTGCGAGGGATGGACACAGAGTGGGCCCTGACGGCACCCAGCTGGGGTCTGCAAACTGGGGAAGGGGAGGCAGCACCACGCTCCTGCAAGGCCAGGTAGGAAGGGGCAGCCCAGAATGCGGGTGGCCGTAAAGGTGCAACTCTTTCTTTCTGTCCTCACAACACTCTGACACCAAGCGTGTGGGTTTCTCACTCCAAGCAATTTTCCACTTCTCCGTGGTCACCAACTCAACGTCCTACACTTTAATTCTGACACCAACTGCCAGAGTCAGCACAGACCTCCCAGGTTAAGGGCCGTGTCCCACAAGCCTGTCCCCGCCTCAGACACAAGTCACAAGTCCGGCCTCTGGCCCTTATGACAGCCTGGCTATAAACCGGTGGTTGCCATGACCCCCTCCTGGGTCTGATAACGGCTAGAACGGCTCACAGGACTCAGGAAAGTGCTTTACGCGCTATTACCACTGTATTGGGAAGGATACAGCTCAGGAAGGCCGAACAGGAGACAGGTGCCCAGGGCAAGGTAGGGGGGAAGGGGCTAGGAGCTTCCATGCCTGCCCTGCACCCCTCTGCCCCAGCCTGTTTAAGCTTTCTCTGGAGGTTCCTCTAGCAACCAGCCCCCACCTTCGAAGAGTCGCTCAGGTGTGCCTGAAAGGGGCTTATTGTGAATAGGGATGCTCTCCCTGAAGGAATTCTAGAAGGGTTCTAGAAGCTCTGTGCCAGGAACTGGGGGATGGAGGCCAAATACGCAGTTCTCATTATGTCCTCTCCCCAGCGGAGCTTCCAGACGGTACTGTCACTGGTGGGGAGATGCTGGACGGGGGGCCTCCTGCCCCAGGACCTAGGCGGGAGGAGAGCCACCGGGGCAGTGTGGGTGTGACCCCAGGGCTTCCTCCAGCCAGGAGCAGCATGTGCTGAGCCCTGGGTCCCAGAGCCGGTCACGGCCGGGCCACCCTAGGAAGGGCTGGGTGGGCGGGAGGCAGGGGCTCGCTGGAGGCCGCTGGAGTGCCCCTTTACGAGCCACTTAACCGTTCCTTGACCCAGTCGTCCCAGCACAGCAGACGTAATGGCACTGTTTACACAGGACAACGGCAAGCTGCTTTACCAGCGGCTTTCAGAGTCACCATGGCAGCTGTTTGGTAAAGCTCCCTGCAAACTGCAGAAACCGAGTCCGAGAGTGGATTGATGGGGCACTAAGCCATCCTGAAAAGTCATCAAAGACCATCACCATCAGACACTGCCCAGAGCCAGGGAGGTGGCCACAGTCGGAAGACAAACGCCCTGTACCTGGCGCTGAAGCCCTGCTCATGGTCCCCACTCAATCTGCACGGGGCTGCGGCGCCTCATCTGGTACTTACTTGCTCAGAGAACATAAATTGTTGTGTGTTTTTTTTTTTTTTTTACATTTTAATCTTTACCCAGAGACACACCGCGGCTTACCTTTCCATCTCATATTCTTTCATTCCCACTTTTACGGCCTTCATTACCTGGAGGATGGATATTAAGCAAAGACATTTGTATTAAGGAGATAAGTAACACTGCCTTATAAATAATGTATAGCTCTTTTTCAAAAGAAATCTCTTCTTTAAAAAAAATGAAAGAAAGAAAGACAAAATGATATGTGCACACAGTGGTGCAGACATGTGACGAATTAGAACTTTTTTAAAGCTCCAAGAGCCATACAGTTTATTTAAACCACTCTGGGGCGCTTCCATTTGGGAGCCTGTGAGCACCTGGCACCAAGCTACACAGCTCAGGTGGCGGCAGACGGATGGCGGCCAAGATTTAACCAAGATGTCTGGTGAATACTTAATGCTCAGACAGCGATCCTATCCTCAAAGGTTTCCTTTGTTGAGCTGTCATAAAACACACACAAAACGAACTCATGCAAGAGACTGTGGCCCACCAATGACCCTTATCTGTCTCGTGATGCAAAGCTGTGGCCGTCACTAAGCAGGCGCCAGGCTCTCCCAGTCACCCTGAACGTCCTATGAGAAATACGCTTCCTTATTTGCTCTTGCTCCTCAGGTGAAGTGGGAAGGTTTGGGAAGGAGCCATGTGAAGGAGGCTGTTTTTGGAAAACAGAGGACGGTAATCAATGTGCTTGAATCACCAGTAAGGGTGGGAGATCCTTTAAAAGGAGCAGGAACTGCAGGAGCGCCAGGATGGAGAGCCCTACCCGTCTGGAAGTGAGGACTTCTTGCTGGGAAATATTCAGAGGGTGGGGTGGGTGCCTTAAGGTGAGGAACTGGGGCAGAGGTCCTGCTGTCCCTGCCCTGCGCCCACCGGGGAAGAGAAAAGAGCCACCACTGGGTCTCTATTGGAAGCGACACCCGCTACCCGTTCACATGGCACTGGGGACAGGGCCACCCCGGGACCACCCATCTCAGTGAGGCCCTCTCGCCCGACTCAGAGCCATGCTGCTTGCCCACCCGCGCTACAAGGGCGCTCCGAGGAGCCTGTGCCCCGCTTACCTCCCGGTGCGCCTCGCTGGAGATTCTGTTGGTGTAACGCAAAACCTCCAGCTCCATGTCCGTCTTAAAGACCCGGCTTCAGAGAGAACAAAGTGGCAAAGTCAGTGATGCCCAGCAGGGACTGGCTGGACCGCCCCACCCCCACCCCCGGCCGACCTCCGGGAGACTTTGGGGTGCCCCACACCTTGCACAGCCTGGGGAGGAGCACAGAGCCAGCTTGGGCCCAGCCAGGCTGCAGAAGGGCCACTGGGGCGTGGGGGTGGCAGCAGAACGGGCCACTGCACCCCAGCAGTGACACGCTGCACTAAGCACTGCCCATCCTGATCTAATGTCAGACTTGGGTGTGCAGGCTGGTTCTAGTTATAAGATCTGGAAACCACTGCGCGTGGTCGAAGAAACCCAGATTCTGCAGCCAGACACATCTTGCCTCACTGAGACTCCGTTTCCCCATCCACAACATGGGGACAGAATCTACCTGGCAAGGCTGCCGGACCTGAACCAAGTGTGCAGACTCCCAGGGCTCTGCCCAGGTAGCTGAAGATGTCAACTGGTCTACCGGCAGGTCTACCCACCCACCTGCCCTTGGGGCAGCCCAGGAATATATCTCCCGGCCCCGTCAGGCCCCCTACGGACCCAGGGCTTGGGGGTGGGGTGGGAACAGCCGCTTCCAGCCAGGAGTGCAGCTAAGAATGTGGAAACAGCAGGTGTACAGAGAGGGGAGCTGTGCGGGGCAGGCAGGTGCAACCAAGAGGCCCTGCTGTCCTTCCCAGACTCAGCTCTGCCTCCTGCAACTAGATTCCCAGGGGTCCTAGGGCCTGCTCAATAAATTCACGTTAAATTGTCCAAATTTGGTTAGGTCCCTGGTCTTTGCAATCAACCTCATTGCCAAGTAAGACTCAGCTAGAGAAGCCACATAAATATTTGTTTTTAGCCTCCGCTTCAGATAAGCAACTCCAGGCCATGGGCATTTCAGCGGCAGCCCAGCGTCCCCGGTGCGTGCCCCCTGGCCAGCTCCACCTCCTTTACACAAGGTGACACACCTCTACCACCTCTCCCTCTCACACAGAAAACACACTCGAGCACCAGGCAGACGAGCAGGGCCAGAGTGTCTGACGATGGTAGACCAGTGCCCGCCCCTCCGTTCAGTGTGTCCCTCGTCCAGCCGCTGTCAGCAGGGCCCTGAAGCCTGACCAAGGCCAAGGATGGCAGCGGAGGTGCTCCCACCTCCATCAGAGGCAGCGAACCTCTGGGGACGTCACAGAAGCAGCCCAAGCCAGCCACTGACTCACACTGTCTCCATGGTGCCATCCAGCTGGGACAGCCAGCCATCTGTCACGGGTTAGTGACGAAGGCATCTTGCAGCACTGTGACGCCCTCCTAAGACCGTAAAACCTTCTCAGGAATGTGGAAAAGATAAGCCCCTCAGCCCAGTGAGACTTTTTTCCAAACGAATATCCTTCCTTTCTTGAGGAAGCAGGCCCTGAAGCCTGACGCCTGGCTCTTGATAGTCATAAGGTGTCTCTGACTCTCCACCAGGGGGGCTGGGCGCAGTGCCACCTGGGAAACAGAAAGCTGCTTCCCGTGCCCTGGAGGTGAGGGTCCAAAGCCTGGGCAGCTCGGCTCCCGAGGTCCAAATCCACTCACCGGGTAGCCTAGCAGCCCCTGGTGCTTCGCTCCTCACTGCCGCCTGCCGAGTCCTGCTAAGAGGGGAGTGGGCCTCTGTTCTCCACCGCAGGGATGACCAGAGCAACAACACAGGTGGGAACCGGGCGCAGGCTGTGCCCGCCTCCAGCCCTCTGCCCCTCTATTCGGCTGAGATCGCTGGTGCATCCTGCCAGCCACCACCCTTGCCAACATTTCAGACCCCTAGGTGCTGTGCCCACACACCCACATGGGCTTGGCCAAACCCCCACGAGGGCTGAGCCAGGGCCTGTGCCTGCTGCAGGCATGAGCCAGGGCCACCAGGCCTGCGGGAAAGTCTGCGACAGCGCGGATGAGATGGCAAGCTCCCCGTCGTCAGCCCCACCAGCCTCGGCACCGTCCCAGTTGTGCTAGGAGTTGCATGGGGACATGAGGGCAGGAGGGCTCCTTTCAACTTTATCTCCCTAAGATCCCCCCCACCCCATCTTCGGGCCTCCTCCCCTTCTCAGTGCACAAATGAACTCATCTCTATCCCTTTAACTCCCAAGCCTTCCCCTCCACCCACCCACTTACAAGGGAAGGGGTGGTTCCGGCTCAGCACCCCAACACACGCCTGGGCTTGGAGCCCACCTGGCCCCCGTGACCACACCCACCTCCTCGCCTTCCTCCTCTGGGCAAGCTCTATCCCCAACTACTCCACCACGTTTCTGGACGGGAGACCATAGCCGTTGCTGCTTTGGGAGGGGGGTGGGAGCAGCTTCGTGTTCTATCTCAGACCTCTCCTCCATCTCCTCCCACACCCCACTCTTCTCCTTCAGCCTCCCACCCCACCCCGCCAGCCCCTCTCTAATGTGTGGGAGAAGGACCCCAGGCTGCCAAATCCACAGGCATTCCGTGACCACTGAGAGGAAGCAGCACAGTGAGCCCTGCCTCCTCTGGCACCACTGGGCTGCTACCCCCCCTCCATCTCCCTCCCCTGCTCCCAAACCACCCCACCCCCCACCCCCATCTCTGGCACAGGCCTCTCAGTTGTGCTTCCACCTGTAGGTCCTCCAGGCACCTCCAGCTCAGCCCACAGCTCCACCCCAACCCTGCTGCTTTAAACAGACACCTGCAGGTCATCCCACACACCTTCCTGGCATCTGCCCATTGCTCTCACATCCAAGTGATGACCAAGGGCTGCAGTTCTACCTCTACAACCTCTCTCACACCCTCCGTTTCCCTCCATCCAGACCCCACTGCCTCCAGCCTGGACAACTCTCCAGTCTCTTCTTGCCTCCAGGCCTCTATGCTCACGGACAGTGGCTGAGGATCTTTAAGAAACACAAATGTGACCATGCTTTTCCTTGCTTAAAAGTTTTGGGGGCCTCTAAATGTCCTCAGGATGGATTTCGACTGCTCCTGAGGCTCCCCATGCCTGTCTCCAACACCTGCCTGCACTCACCCCCGCAGTGATTCTTCCGTGCAGGCCCTTTCACCTCCAGCTCCCACCTGACCCACACCTCGTACCCCTTCTCTACAGTTCGAGGGCAATCTACAGGAATCCTCGGAGAGCCACCATGCGTTGACTCCTCTTACATTTAAGTCTCTTCCCCAAAAGGCCGTGGTCCTGGAAGGCAGAGTTGCAGCACCCCAAGGGCTTGGCCCAAAGCAGACACGCAGGAATCAGGGTTAGAAACAGGACCTGGGCGTTGCACCAAACCTGGAAAACACCTTACTGCCAAAAATGAGAGCTCATGGCTCTTCAAAAAGAAAAAGAGGCTTCCTCCACTCCACCCTGGGGAGTTTGGCAGCCAGGGTGGGATGTCGCTCAGCTAGGCCTGCCCTGCACAGGCTCCAGCAGCCCAAACTGCCACAGCCACGGCCTTGCCCTGAGCCATGCGGCTAGGAAGAGGCAGCCCCAGGGTTTGAACCCCAGGAGCCAACTGCATGATGGGCTCTCCCCTCAGCCCCTCCCTGTAGCAAGAGCACCCGGATCTGCAGAGGGGCTGGGAAAAACAGGCCGCCGACCTCTCCTCCAAGGAGATGTGGTGCCCAAACCACACTCTCTTCCCATCAGAGATGCAAGAACCTCCAACCACTGATGCTGAGGCCTGCTTTCTTTCCCAATTTGAATTGGAGGAAGATGAAAACGAGGCCTCTACCTGATTTACTCAGAACTTATTTTTAAGTCATGTTAAACACACACACACACACACAACCCGTCAAACAAACCAGGACAAATTATGCCACAAAGGCAGTTGGTTCTCCAACAAAATCAGCCTGGCCCAACTGAATCCGAGCTTTAAAAGGCCCTGAGAACAGGCATCTGCTGCGTGCTGGCTCACCTGATTACCCACAGGGCACTCTGGGTCTAAGTCCTGCCCAGGTGCCAGATGTCCAGCCTGGCCCAGTATCTCCAGGACACAAGTACCAGAAATGGTTTTTAAGATTACCGTAAAAAATAAGACTTTCCAGTATTCAGTTTCCCTCTATCTTCAGGAAGGACTGACTGTGCTGAGTTTGACGGGGCTACTTCTATTACTCCTGGGCATGAAAAGATGAGGAAACAGGGATTTTGCCATGGTCCAACTTCTGTTGTCCCAGGGGCCTGCAGAGGGAGGGCCGCCTGGTGTCAGGCTCAGCCCTGGCCTTGCTTGGCTCCAGGATGTGTGGGATGGTGGTAAGAAATAGGATCTGCAAGTCCTCTATTCTCAGGAAAGGATCAAGGCCACCTCCTCCACGAGGATCAGAGCACCCAGGCTTGGGACAGGATGACATGTATGCAGTTAAGAAGTCTGGGCCGAAAACGGCTCAGGCTCTTGGACTGGAAAGAGGAGGTGGCGGACGTGCAGGTGATGCAGGGACTCCTGCAGAGTCCCCAGGCCTGTGGCCATGCCCCTGACCATCATCATATCCAGGCAGCGCCACAGGCAGGGGAGGAGGAGGGGAGGCCGGGCCCAGCATCCCCTGCAACAGGCTAGAAATGTCAAAAACTGGACAAGGCTGAGATTTATTTGTGCAATCTGGGGTTTTTTTTCCCCCCCCTTAAATATGCATAGGTCACAAAACAGCCTCTGGGCATTAAACTCAGGATTAAGACATTAATTAGCTGAGGTCTGAATGACTCTGCTGCTGATTAAAATAGTAGCAAGACAGGATGAAGTATATCCAAAATCAGTCTCTAAGCATCCAAGTGCCGCCGTGGTGAACAAAAGCCACTGGAAGGGACGAGATTCCTTCTCTCCTGGAGATGAACGTGCAGGGGGGATGGGCCTGTGGCAGGCGGGCAGGGCCTCAAGGCCAGGGGAGCCCATGTCCCTTCCTTCCACACCCCATGACCTGGTGCTGCAAAGGATAAAATCCCAGAACAACAACAGGAGGGGACAGAAACGAGAGAGCTCCTTGGAATTATATATCCTCGGGAGGCTCAACCAATAAGTCCTCTCGAAGAAATGAGAGCCATGAAGAAAACGGTGGTTTCGCTCAGCAGTGAGCTAAGTGTGCTTGAGACTGGACGTGGGCCAAGCAGACGTGGGCTGCATGCAGCGGAGGCCTGGGAGGGTCCACCTCGCTGTGCCCTGTCTTCCTCTCTGTCTGAGGTGCCCACACCCCACCTCCTACCTCCTGGCGCACGGTCATTCAAGGCCTCACCGTGCCCTCAGACACCCCCTGTCTACCTGGCTTTCTTGTTGACGTGGGGTTAAACATCTATTCCTCAGGAGACAAAGACAGCAACCCAACTGGAATACTTTTCTCACACACACACATACACACCCACCAAGAATCTAGGTCATCATCCACGTATCTTTTCTAATTTGGGACACGTTAACCCAGGATGCAGGATCCTGCCGCGCTCCTGCCCCGGAACCATCCACACCTCCCCGTCTCCCGTGCACACAAAGGCAGGGAAGTAGAAACAGATGTGCTATTCCACTGCGTGATTAATACACGCAGGACACCTTCGCTCTGGGTAATTAACAGTTCTAAAATCGGCGTGTGACTCAATTGAACACAGACTCACTTAAAAACCCAAGAAGGCACACGGCGGTTGCTGACACGCTTGCTCTCCTGTGACGCTTCCAGAGGTACTTAACCGGAATCCAAGGTGCTGAGCTATTAAGACTCTACAAAAGTATCTCCCTTTATTTCCTAACCTAACTTCAGATCAATTTAATCAGCTGTGGAACAGGAGAGTGGAAGCACAGCCTAAATTATGGAAGTGAGACGCCTGCTCTTGAGGTTCAACTTTTGACCTCCCCATTCGAACTGCAATACCCAGCACGAGAAAAGAAATTATCGGTTATGATCTCCTGTTTCTGGGGGAGAGTGCGATTATAGAGGAATTTACCGGAAATCAAAAAGCACTGCTTGAGAGGATGGGAAACAATAAAGCAGTCGCAGAAAGGAAATGAGGGATATCCAAAACAGCAATGAGGACGGAAGCATCCTCTGTGCTGGGGGGGGGGCTGCTCCTTGCCTCCATCAGGCCAGAACGAATCCCAGGCCCCCAGCCCCCCAGCCCAGCACTGACTGGGAGCTGGGGCACATGAGTGGCAGGGGGTATGGAGCTGGAGCCGGCTCAGCTGCTCGGCCCCCAGCCCCCACCTCACCACACGCTGACCTCACACAAGAGCCACGCCAGGCCCTCTTGAGTATGCCTCGTCTCCGTGGCCAAGAGAGGCCGGAGGGCACGGCTGAAACTCAGCCAAGACCCCCTCCCACCGCTCCAGGGTGCCCGTCAGATACACAAGGAGCAACTCAAGACCCTGGAACCATCCTCCTGGCTTTTTCTTGGGCAAATCCCCTCCCTGTGCCTCAGCCTCCTCATCTGCAGAATGGGGATAATCAGAGCACCTAGCTTAGGGCAGAAACAGCATACCTCTCTGAATAAGGGGACGGATGTCAAGTGTTTAGCACCGTATCTTACAGATGTCTCAAAAGGCGACAGACACTGTACTAAGCTGAGTTAACACTTGATTGACTTCTGCTTTCATTCAAGCCTTGAGCCATCATTCATCAAGGGAGAGCACTTCTGCTTTGCACGTGAGGAATCCAAGGCTCAGTGCTATAGGCTGAGTATGTGTCACCCTCCAAAACTGAGATGTTGAAACCTAACCTCCACTGTGTTGGCATTCACAGGAGGGGCCTTGGGGAGGCGAACAGGTCATGCGGGCAGAGCTCTCGTGATGGGATTGGTGCCCTTATAAAAGAGACCCCAGAGAGCTCCCCATCTCTTTTGCCCTTGGAAGGAGGCTGTGAGAATACAGACATCTAAGGACCAGAAAGTGGGTTTTCACCAGACACTGAGACGGCCAGCTCCTCAATCTTGGATTTCCCAGGTTCTAGAATGGTGAGAAATACATTTCTGTTGTTTATGGGCCACTCTCTATGGTAAGTTGTTACGGCAGCCTGAATGGTCCAAGACACTTGGTGACTTCGCAAGTTAGGTATTACTGCATCGCCATTAGCAGATGAAACTGAGGCTCAGAACAATTAAGTGAGGATGGCGGGCTGGGGTTAGAGTTTGGATTTGCCTGTGGAGGATTTTTCTATCACCCCAGGCAGCCACTCTAATGGGGTCTAGACAGAGGGGGTAATGAAAGCGTTGAGGACACAGGTGCCAAAAATGTGTCAGTGAATCGTAATTTCATGACAGGGAAAACCTGCTCTCCGTACACGAGGGGCCAGCCTGCCATTCCACCCAGAACCCATCCTTCACTTAGAGCAGTGATCGTGACCACCATGGATCTCACTCGAGAACGACTGCAGTCACTACAGAGGCGAGCACCCACGCTATTAAAACACACCCTTGAGGCAGTAAGGACAATGTGACATTTCTAAAATAGTTCTACTGCCATCAAATGCCAAATAAGTCCTTTCTGCTGCTGGCTTTGATAAAGTTGGGGAGTATTCTTTTGAATGTGGAATCCACCTCAGAGCCTTGGAAATGTCACTAGAATTAAAGCATGCTTGTTCCAAAGTAACAAACTAATGACTTATTCCTCGGGAGATGCTGAAGCGTACCACCCAGTATGGTCTCCAGAACACCCAACTGTAAGTGGCCAGGAGGGAATGTCACAGGCGGGGGCGTAGTGGGTGTGGGACCATTCCTGAGTATCTGGGATTTATTCTTCTGTCAACAGGGAGCTACAGATGGGCCTGGCATCTGTTACTTTATAAAAACAAGAAAAGGCGGCTGTGTGCTGAAAGGACACCGGCGCCATCCTCAGACCCTATGTGGCTGCCCTCCAGCGCTCCCACGGTCAGCACTGATGCCTATGACGGCACTCGGATTTCCACCTCTAGCCTGCCTCAATCTCAGCATGCCCCAAATAAGTCCCTGATCTGCCACAGCACCTTTTCTTGCCAGCCCTCCCCATCCCAGTGGCATGCTACCCAGCTGTTGGAAGACAAAAAATTGGAGTAACCTTCAACTCCACCCTTTACTCAGGTCACAGTCAGCTCCGCCCAGGGTGTTCCCCTTAATCACCACTCTACTCTCAACTGTCACATCACCCTTCACTGCCACCTGGACCCTGTAGCAGCCCCCTAACTGGCAACCTGTTACCTCTCTTGCCCTACAACCGAGTCTCCAGTCTCAGGCTAAAATGACTGCTTAAAATGCAAACATGACCTTATCATTCTCCTCCTCAAATCCTTCAAAGGTTTCCCATGGTTCCCATTTCTCTTAAGACAAAGTCCAAGCTGACACCACAGCCAACCCAGCCCTTGCCTGTCAGACTGCCTATGAACAAGTGGGCCTGAGGCCTGGATCGTCCTCTCCTCCTTCCTGACTGTGCTTCCTCTCACAGGGTTCCCAAACTCCAAGGCTAGAGGAGCGAGATCTCCCTACTAGATGGGGAAACATGACCACATGGTCTTAGCATCAGACATGAAAAGTCCACACACCTCCCCATTTCAAGTGAGGACGTGCCAAAGGCCCTGCTTTGTTTCTCTTTTATATTCAGAGTAAGTGCAGATATAGAACAAACAAGAGACATTTCATTGCTATCAAAGAGCAACTTGACAGCTTAGGAAGAAAACTGGTGGCACATCAGAATTGGAGGGCCACTCCCAGGGCCCACAGAGATAATGCCCAAGCTGAGAAGGGGATGCCTTGCTGTGACCTAACAGAAACCAATTATGCTGCAGGTATGCACAAGCTGCCAGTATCAGCAAGGGAGGGAAGCAGGCAACCTAAGAACACATACAACAGGATGCCAACTTGTCAGGACACAGACGCAACACGAGGAAAATATGTTTACCTTTCTGGTAATAGGATTATGTATGATGTTTATTTTTACTCTTTTCATTATCTACTCTGAGCTATATAAGTGTGGTTCATTTATAGTAGAAGATTTTTTAAAGACTTCTAAATAAAGGAAAAGATAAGAGAAATTTAATTGACATTCAAGTGACTCATGCCTTTTCTGAAAAACAGACCAACTGACACATATAAAAAAAAAAAGAGACGAGCATTGTTTGGGAGACCATCTTGTCTAAGGGGCTTTCTGAGATGGAGCAGGTGGCAACAGCAGGGTCTCTCAGCTTCCTAAGTGGAGCACAATAAACAGCCAAAGTAGCCACAGGCAATACTCACCACTCCACAATTTCTGGATGAAGAATGGTGTTGTTGACATTAAACCTGTAAAGGAAAAAAAAAAATCAAGCCTATTAGTTCAATGGTCTATCATCTCCCAGCCAGAAATACCTCTTTCAAGACATACCAAGAGAGGGCCCCAAGCCCTCCTCATGACCCTCTGGCCCATAGAAGGCCTGCTGTTCAGTTCCTCCAGCAGCCTTGCAGCCAGGCCAAGTTGTCTAAGCACAGTTGGTTGGAGAACAAGCTGCTTGGCTGCAAAACACCATCCTCTACTCTTGCTAAGCAGACCTAGCAGCCATAGTCTCCTTTGTCAAGTATACCAACATATACACAACAGGAGTCCCAGAAAAAAAGGAGAAAGATAAAGAAGAATCTGGTGGGGAAAGCCCCCAAACTTCACCAATTTAATGAAAAACATTAATCTACACATCCACAAAGCCCAATAAACTCCAAAAGGATAAATTTCAAAAGACCCACATTCAGACATATCATAATCTGTCAAAAGACAAAGCCAAAATCCTGAAAACAGTAAGAGAAAAAAAAAAAAAAAAAAGCATGGCATACAAGGAATTCTCAATAAGATAAATGGTTGATTTCTTATCAGAAACTATAAAGGCCAAAAGGCAGTAGGATGGAAAAAAAAAAAAAAAAAAAAAGATGTGTCAACCAAGATTCGATATCCAGCAAAGCTATGATTAGAAAGAAATATTCTGGGATCCCTGGGTGGCGCAGCGGTTTGGCGCCTGCCTTTGGCCCAGGGCGCGATCCTGGAGACCCGGGATCGAGTCCCACATCGGGCTCCCGGTGCATGGGGCCTGCTTCTTCCTCCGCCTGTGTCTCTGCCTCTCTCTCTCTCTGTGACTATCATAAATAAATAAATAAATAAATAAATAAATAAATAAATAAATAAATAAAAAAGAAAGAAATATTCTATAATGAAAGAAAAATTAAAACGGTCCCAGATAAACAAAAACAAAGAGTTCATTGTTAGAACACTTATCCTACCACAAGTCCTAAAAGGAAGCTCTCAGACTTCAATGAAAGAACATGAGAGTAACCTGAAACCACATGAAAAAAAGGGGGGGGGGGCATTGAGAAAAGTAATTACACAGGCAAGTACAGAGACAGGACAAATGTATTTTTTTTGTAACTCCTTTTTTTTCCTCCTCTCTGACCTAAGAGGCAACTGCATAAAGCAATAATTGTAAATTTGTACTGACCCACAGAACATGTGAAGATGCCATCTGCATGCAGTAACAGCACAAAGGAGGGGACAACATGCAACTATACAGAAACAAGGTTGTTGTATGCTACTGAAATTAAGGTGACATTAATGCCAACTAGGCAGTCATAAGTTTAAGAGGTCATTCATAATCGCCCAGGTAACAACTAAGAAAATAATTAAAAACATATAGAAAAGGAGATAAGAAAGGAATAAAAACCACGTACCACAAAAAGTCAGTTAAATACAAAAGAAAGTCGTAATGGAAAAGCTGAGGAACAAATTTGACATATGACATAGAGAAGCTAATAACAAAATGTCAGAAGGAAGTCATTCCTTATCTGTAATCACTTTAGATGTAAATTCATTCGATTCTCCAATTAAAAAGCAGGGATTCACAGAAGGAATTAAAAGAAATATGATCCAAGGAAATGCTCTAAAAAGACACACTTTAGAGTCAAAGACACAAAGAGTTTGCAAGTGAAAGGAAGAGAAAAGATGTATTACACAAACAGAAACTGAAAGTGAGCTGGAACAGCTCTACTAACATCAGACAAAACAAAGCTTAAGACAAAAAATTTTGCTAAAGATAAAGAAGGACATTCTATACAAATAGAAGGATCAATTCATGAAGAGGACATAATAATTATAAACGTATATGTACCTAACAACAAGACAGAAGACATATAAATCAAAAACTGACAGAACTGAAGGGGACATAAATAATTCAATATCTGGAGACTTCAATACTCTGCTTCCAGTAACGGATGGAAAAACTAGATGGAAGATGACAAGGAAATAAGAGACTTGAGCAACACTGTAAACCAACTAGACCTAATAGACATCTCTAGACTATTCCACCCTACAGGAGAATACCCATTTTCTCAAGTGTGCATGGAACATTCTCCAGAATAGATCATATATTAGGCCATATAACTACTCCCAATAAACTTAAAAAGACTGACATCATATTGAGTATGTCCTCCAAGCACAATGGAATGAAATTAGAAATCAGTAACAGAAGAAAAATTCATCTGTGGAAATTAAATTTTATACTCTTACATAACCAATAGGTCAATGAACCACAAGGGAGAGTGAAAATACTCTGAGACAAATGGAAACAAAAATACAACATACCAAAACTTACAGCATGTAGCTAAAGTGGTGCTTACAAGGAAATTAATAGCTAAAAATACCTATGTTAAAAAGGAAGAAAGTTATCTCAAACCAATGACCTACTCTTCCATCTTAAGAAACTAGAAAAAGAAGGAGCACCTGGGTGGCTCATTCAGTTGAGCAACAGACTCTTGATTTCGGCTCATGATCTCAGGGTTGAGATCGAGCCCCATACGTCAGGCTCCGCACTGAGTGTGGAGCCTGCCGGGATTCTCTCTCTCTCTCTCTCTCTCCCTCTGCCCCTCTCCCCCCACATATGTGTATACTCTCTCTCACAAATAGAATAAAAATCTTTTTTAAAAAAACTAGAAAAAGAAAAGGAAACTAAACCCAAAGCAAGCAGAAGGAATAGAATAGCAAAGATTTGAGCAGAAATAAGTGAAATAGAGAACAGAAAAACAGTAGAGAAAAATCAATGAAATAAAAATTGGTTCTTTGAAAAGATTGAAAAATTGATAGTTTTAGACTAACCAAGAAACAGGGAGAAGGCTCAAGTTACTGACCAGAGATGATATTAGAGGGGATATTATTACTGATTTAAAAAATTAAAAGTATGATAAGAGAATATTATGACCTATATGGCAATAACTAGATAACCAAGATGAAAAAGACAAATTCTTAAAGACACAAACTACCAAAACTGATACAAGAAAAAAAATCCAAATAGACCTATGACAAGTAAAGAGACTGAATTAGTAATCAAAACCTTCTCACAAAGAAAAGCCCTGGATCAAATGCCTTCATCATGAATACCAAATGTTTTAAAACGAGTTAACACCAATCCTTCACTAACTCTTACTAAAAACTAGAAGAGGAAGGAACACTTCTCAGCTCATTCTACAAGCTCAGGATTACCCTGATTCCAAAACCAAGACATCACAAGAAACTATACATGGAAATCTCTTATGAACGTTGGCGCACACACACAAAGAAAAAATCTTCAACAAAATACTAACAAAATCCATCAAAAAAAAAATAATCCATCAACATATAATGATCCAGTTGGATTTATCTCAGGAATGTAAGATTACTTCAATAGACAAAAGTAATCAATATAATACACCATAATAACAGAATATAGAACAAAACCACAAAGATGTAGAAAAAGTATCTTACAAAATCCAACCACCTTTCATGATAAAAACACTCAATGAACTGGGGAGAGAAAGGAACTTCCTTAACCTGATAAAGGTATCTACAAAAGACACACAGCCTACATCATAGTTAATGGTCAAAGATGAAAAGCTTTCCCCTAAGATGGGGAACAAAGTCCTTCCTCTCCACTTTCGTTCAATGCTGCACACAAGAAACATTTATCATAGTCATCGTACACTGCAAGTTTCAACAATTTTCAAAGCACTGAGATACAGAAAATGCTCACTGATTACAGTAGAATTAAACTAGAAATCAGTAACAGAAGGAAAATTGTAAAATACCAATTCATTTGGAAATTAAGCAATACACTTCCAAAGACCCGTTCAAAAAACAAATAACAAAATTAGAAAATAAAAGCATGAACTACCAGAACTGATGAAATGCAGGTAAACAATGCCCAGAGGAAAACTGATAGCTCTAAACGTATCTATTTAGTGGAAAAGAACACTGAAAACAATGATCTAAGCTCCCATCGCAAAAATGTCCCTTTCTTCTCTCTCAAGAAGCTAGAGAAAGAACAAACCTAAAGAAATTTAATGGGAATTAAAAAGCACAGAAATCAATGAAACAAAAGGCAAACATAAAATAAAGAAAAATCTATAAAGCCAAAAGTTGTTCTTTAATAAGATAACCATAATTGAAAAGGGGGCCCCAGGAGACAAAAAGATCAGATTGGGGGCACATCATGTATGACCCAGAGCTCAAGCTGGTGTTGAGAGAGCTGGGGAAGCACAGCATGGCCTGACACAAACAAAATATAGGCCTTGGCAGAGAAGCTGGGGCAAGCCTTCAATCCTCTGGATTCTGAGCCCGGCTCCATCTCAGGTCAGGATATTAAATGCAGGGCATGGTGACTCGTGACCAAGCAGGGACTCTCCATGGCCCTGTTGCCAGTGTTTGAAAATACTTATCTAACGCCGTGGTTGTGCAGTTGGCAGCCCCACTGCTGGCTGAGCCCACTGACGAAGGAAGGACAGAGGAGAGAAGTGGGAAGGGGCATTAACAGGCTGGGAGGATTCCAGACCTCCAAAGCTTTCAGAACTCCTAACTACACAAATAAGACTAACTCAAAGTCACCTGAAATGTTGTAGAATCAAAGCCCTACCTGTGAAATATCAAAGAGACCACAGGCAGCCAGCACGGTTCAGAGTCAAGAACAGAGGAGCAGATGACATATATCAGGACGACAGCGCAGACTCTGCCTCCCATTTCCCCAAATGTCACTTTGACGTTAGGAAAAGCAATGGCCCATCTACTCGGCAGGCAAACACGGCAGTAAAATTTCACTTTACAAAATGTACGTACACATACACACATGCACCTACCGGACACGTGAGCGGCAAAGTGACCCAGCACACAGACACAGGTGCAAACACCACAGGTAAGATGAACACACGCACAGGCAGGCACGCCCGTAGGAAGAGGCGCAGACAGACACACACACAGATGTACATGCAACACACACAGACATGTCGACACACCCACACAGCGATACACTTAGACTAATACACAAAGGTCCACCCTTAAAACACAAAGACTCGCACGAAAGGGCACTCAGATACAGAAATACTCGGAGAAACATTCCAGACACACACAGAGAAGAGTCCAAAAGACACTCCCCACGGAGTTGATGGGGCTTAACTTGGGGTGATGAGATCTGGATATTCCTTGCTTTTGCCTCTGCGCTGGTTAGCATTTTCTATGACGAGCGTGTATCAATTGGGTAAAAACAACAACAAACCCACCGTGCCTATGAGGGTGGGAAGCAGGTGTCCTGGAAGCTTAGGGCAATTCCCTGGTGGGCTCGGCCTGGCGGCCGGGTGACCTAAATTAAATAGGATGGGCCCCAACGCTCCTGCCCCAGCCCCTGGCCTTCTCCCTGCAGTTTCTAAGCCCGGGAAGGAGGTGAGGTCTCCTGGAGAACAGGCCCTGCGAGGGGCCCCCACTGCCCACCCCTCCTAAGGGCTGGGGTGGGTTCCTATCTCCTCATGGAGATTCCACGGACCATAATACGAAGCCCAAGTTAACCAATATTAACTCGATAAGCAACTTAACAGGAGCCACGAGGCCAAGTCCCCACCCACACCACAGACTGGCGTTTGGTTGTGATCATCAGCTTTTAACAAAGTCCCTCCATTTCCTGGGTTTAAAAATTCACATCTTTGAATATTAATATTCCTACATTAGCAACCCTCAAATTCAGCAATTTCATATTTAACTGCTTATTTAAATGGAATTAATTTGTAACCAATTGTCTTCAAATATGCAAGGCAATTTAAGTAAATGCCAGGAGATAAGAAATATGCTTATCCTGAATAACCAGCTGACGTAGAGTATTGGCCACACTTCTCTCTGACAACAGCACGAAGCTGAGCCCTCCGTAACTCAGTGCCCTGGCCCAGGGCTCCTGGGCAGTCTGCCTGCTTTGGGGGGAACTGTCTCATGCTGGGAAGGCACCCCCACGGGCCGCCTGGCCCCCACAGATCATCTTTTCCTTCATGGTCAGCCTCTCTCTCTCTCTGTCTCAGGAAAATCTGCTCTCAAGCCTACCTCCTCAGATGCTAGCAAGGATTCATCTCTCCCAGGCTACAGGAACCAGGGGCTACCCTCCAGGCAGCCGTGGGGGGCACCCACAGGGAGAAGCCCCACACCCTCCTCACCACACCACGACCCTCTTCACCTCAGCTCCTGCTAGCCTCGGCCACAGAACAGCCCTGGCCGTGCCCTCTGCAGGACCGGGCGAGGAGCACCTGACCCCACTCTCCAGCCAGAGCCCATGGGGTGTATGATCCTTCCATACCTTCTGTGGGAGCTAGCCCTGGCCCAGTGTGGCCACACACGGAGCTGTGGCCTGGGCCAGAGCCCAAACTCAGCACAAAGCCCAGCAGACTGTCCCTGCCTGCTTCCGTCATCCCAGGGAGGACACAGACACCCTTCCTGGTGACCCTGAGGGCTCCTGGCTGCAGGGAGATCCCAGTGCATGTCCACCACCCCCAGGACGCCCCTGTCTTCCTGTGTCCTCTGCTCCTGGTTCTCCACCGTCCCCAACACTGCGAGACCGGACACACTCCCTGCTGTGGGCACCAAGCGGCCTGCCCCTGACCTGAGAAGGCTGAGAGAGGTCTAAGGTCTCCCAGAACCAAACCCACACCAGGGTCACAGACCCAGAGGCGGCCAACCCTGAGGAGCCACATTTGGAGAGAGGGTCACAGGCCGACTGCCCCCCGCCGGACCAGTGCCCAGGGGTCTGGACTGGGTGGACAGGTGAGGCCCCTGTTCTACCATAAGCTCTTTCCTCCCCCCAGGCCAACAGATAAAGGTGGGCTGGGAGGCCCATCAACATCAACCTAGAGGCCAAACCTGAACTTCTGCTACAGCAGGTGAGGAAGAAATCCAACCTGTGTGGTATTTCAGAGAAGTTCAAAAGGGTCAAAACCAAAATTTCCAGGAATAAGATGTTTTATTAGGGCAGTGAGAAGCAACCGGTGATAGAAACTGATGGAAAGTAGGACAAGAGCAAGACTCACCTTGCTTAGGAAACAGGCTATTGTTATCCCCAGTGAACAGCTGGGGACGCGGCAGGCAGGGGAACGTGGTGGCGGAGCTGCAGCTGCCCTCAAGGACGATGGCAGAAGCCACGAGGGGACAGAGTCAAGGTGCCAGCAGCCAGGGGGAGTGGGAGGCAGGGCACCGAGCTGCACCCAGAGCCCGGGGAACACGGCGTCCACTGGGAAGATGCTGGCGGACTGCTGGAGGTGGACGCTGGGGCCCCAAGTCCTACCCCCAGCATGCAGGGTAGGGGCACCCAGCACAGACTCCCACCCAACAGAGCAACCCCGGAGGGCCGAGCTGCTCGACAGGGGCCCCAGTGGGAAGGGAGGGAGGAGCCCAGGCAGGCCAGAGGACTGTAAAGCAGAGAGGCACGTCCGTCGGGGGGGCTCTCACCAGCAGTCTATCAGCCAAGACACAGGGATATGGAAACATGGGGTGGGGCTCCCTCAAGGCTGGGGAGTACCCCACCTGGTCAGCCCCATCTGGACTGGACTACAGACTGGGGAGGGCCCAGCCCGTGCCTAGGGAAAACAAGCAAAGTTCAGGCAGTCCCTGGCTCTCCAAGAAAGCTGCCAACGCCGACCGGGTGGGGTGGGGGTTGGTTTGGCAGAGCGCAGGCTCCTGGGGGCTCTTGGCAGGGGCTGGGGGGGTCCCACGGAGCAACAAGGGACGGAGCCTGAGGTCTGCATACTGAAGGGAGAGGCCACGTTCACAGCAGGACTCCTCCTAGGGAAGAGGCCTCAGCTTCCACTGCCCACTGACTGTGAGGTCTGGGAAAATCTGCTCTCAGGGGCCACAATCCAGAGCTCCCTCCCATACCTGCCACACCACCCGCCAGACCTGCTCCTGGGGTGCTGGGGAGGCACTCTTGGCACCAGAAACCTCTGCAGGGGGCAGGCAGGGAACCCACAACTCACTGGCCCTGAGAGCCTTAGAATCAGTGATTCCGAAGCCCACCTGGCCCACTGCACAGATGGGGAGACTGAGGCTGAGGGCCAACAGGGCTCGACAGGGATGTGCTTGTGAACAACTGCTCACTGAGCACCAGCTCCGTGCCGGCTCCAGGGGAGAGCAGGAGCCCATTGTGCCCCCGGGGCAAGCCCGAGCAACAGCACGCTATGCCTGGGTGAGCTGAGGCTCCGACGGCAAGCTCCGTTAAGGTCAAAGCACCAGTCAGTGAGGCGGCCACGAGGGCTCCGTCCTCCCACGCAGGGCCGGCCCCCAAGGCAGAGACCCGGCCTCGGAGGGGCCAGCCCATGGGAATGCGGATGCTGGTGCTGGTCAAGGCAGATGAGCAAGGGAGCACCGGGCAGTGCTGGGAGAGCAGGGAGGCCGGGCCCAGGACAGGCTACAGCGCGCCGGGCCCTGGCGGGGGGGGGGCGGGGGGGGACAGCAGCCGTGGCCAGCACTCCAACGAGCAAGCACGTGGCCACTGTGGGGAAATTCCCAAGAGGATGCAGGGATTTGAGCAATGAGAAGCAAACCTGATACTCGCCCCCACCCCACCGCTCTTACCGTTGGGGGAGTGATACATATTTATGAGCTCATAATCCTTCCTAATCACCCCTACATCACACAGACGCACAAACTCCCTGTGGCTCCAGCTCATACATAATTATAAGGCGCTTCCTGTCACCGCCCAGGTCCAGCAAAGGATGACAGGACACAGTGGAGCGGTGCGAAGTGCAGTGGGGGAGGGGGGAGCTGGGGAGAGAGGCCCAGGAGGAGGGCTGGGGGCCATCCACGCTCAGCGGCCTGGAGGAGCAGATGCCTCCTCTCAAGGGCTCCTCTGCTGCAGCCTGGGGCCCCATAGATCACCCCCACCACCACCACACACACCAGTCACCAGCCATCCCAGGGACACAGCACGGCT
Source organism: Vulpes vulpes (assembly GCF_048418805.1). Taxonomy (NCBI): domain Eukaryota; kingdom Metazoa; phylum Chordata; class Mammalia; order Carnivora; family Canidae; genus Vulpes; species Vulpes vulpes. Next base: position 4,034,031 of record NC_132780.1, read on the forward strand.
GCAGGGAGCACGCTCTAGGGGCCTCGGTGTGAGAGGGGATACGGGGGGGGCACGGGGCCCCACCTTGGCCCCACATCTGCCTTTCTGTCCAGGGAGGCCCAGAAAGGGGGAGAAGGGTTTGGGGGATCGGCCTGGAGCTCAACGAGGGGAGCAAGGGCAGGGCAGGGGGGTCCCTCTCTGAGAATGGGACAACAGAGGACTCAGGCGGGGAGACGTTAGCAGCCAGGACTGAGGGGAGGGGCTGAGAAGAGCAAAGACCACAGTGCTGAGCATATGGCTCTGGAGGGAGGGCTGCCCGCCCCCCCCCCCCCCCCCCCCCCCGACATGTGCTCCCGGGCCTGGGCAGGTCTGCACTTGCATTATGGAGCTCGACAAAAAAGTGGAATTTTTGGCAAATTATTTTTCTAAACATTTTCTCAAAATTCCCAATCCTACTCCTTAGCAGTCTCCTGCCCATGTGTTTTGTGTCTGGCTTGTAGATGGGGCAAGGCCTACTGGTGAAGAGGTGACCGGGGGAGGATGGAGACCATTTTGGGGGCCCCGGGACTCACCTGCTAATGCCTTCGAAGGAGGCCTCCCTACAGATACTGCCGCTGTCCGTGTTGACGCCACGCTGCAGAGACAGAGGGAGTGTGAGGGGCCGACCTGCGGGGTCCCTGCCACCTCTTGGGGGGTGGACCTGCCTCCTCCATCCAGCCTCAGACTGGGGAAGAACCTGGAGCCCCCACCCCTGCCCATCCCTTCCTGCCTTTCAGGCAACCCCCAGCCAACCCTGCCCTCCCCCCTGCACAAAGGTAAACTGTCCCTCCTCTGCCTCAGCTTGAACGGGGAGGATGGGGGCCACACAAATAGTATCCCAGGTTCCTGAGAGCTTCCTCCATCAGACCGCCCTGCTGAAACCAGCTCAGGCTGTGCAGACACAGACCAATCTCTCTCCTAGGCTGGCCCCACCTCCCTCAGGCACACAAGTGTGCACACCCTACCCCCTGACAAGATCCAAAAATGCACGGTCAAACCCAGCGCCCCCAGAGATGTGGGTAGAACCCAACTCAGGCATGATGGGTGCTTCCAGTGACACCAGGGAGCTGTGTGGTACATTGCTCTCCTCCCCCAACTGGGAGGAGACGCCAAGTCCTCGCCAAGGAGAGGAGATAAAACAAGGGACTCAGAGAAGAGCGTGCCATCCCCGGAGAGGCAAGGTGTTTTACACGGCCCTTCTTCCTCATGGCAAGCCAATGTTTAAGACTGGCCCTCAAAGAAAACACACTGGGCCATCTCTGCCCACAATCATCTCACCTAATCTTCCTGCTCAGCCATCAGAACAGGAGAGCGGAAAAAAGAGACCATGTGAAGCGCTTAAAAAAAAAAAAAAAAAAAAAAACCACCAAGAACGATCTCTTAAAAAGAATCGATGAATGAGGGAGAGAAAGGTCACTTTGGGAGGGAAGAAGGGTTGTACACTCTCCATATCTGAAACTCCCCAAGGTCAAGAGAAAGCAGGAAAGCAGGCTGCTTCTCCGAGCTATTTCACAGCAGCCCGAGTGCCCCCACGGCCCTATGTAAGGGGTCCACCGTGCACCCCACCCCGCCCCCAGGCTGTGGCAGGCCCCCCCGGTCATTCAGTGCACCCAATTCTAAATCTGATGCAAAGCAGCCTGGTGACCTCACGGGCAGAAACCACGGGTGTGCTTTTAAAACTCTATTAACGATGGAGGAGACACAGGGTGGAAGCTCAGTGATCTTCTAATTCCACAAAGTCCATGAGCTCGGCCTGACACAAATGCCTCCTCCAGCCGGGTTTTAACCCTTGGAGCAGGTGTGGTATCTTGTCCGTGGAGGCCTTCTGGCAGGACACAGCAGATCCTGGGGACACTGGGGATGGAAGATGTGGTTCTGGATGTACCCAGCCATCCCGAGTGAGGTATCGCTCCGTGTTACTAACCATCATTCCTCCTCTGGTTTCCAAATCTGCGGGGGCAGATGGTTCCCTAAAACCCTTCCCTGTGGTGCCTGGTCCCCGGACACCAGCCACTTACCAAAGTGAGGAGGACAGAGGGGTTCTGTGATGTCAGGACACTGGCGATCTAAAAGGTCAGAAAGAAAAATCCACTTTAGAGCAACCGCAAAGACTTCTGATGGGGATGATTCGCCACCGCGACTTCCGAAGCCCGCTCACATGTATGGAGCCGACTGTTAAGACAGTGATGTTGTCTCCATCCTGCAGATGAGGAGACTGAGGCTCACGGACGCCAAAGGACTTCTGAAGGCCACACGGCTATCAAGCGGCAGACAGGGACTCACACCTAAACCTGGCACACCTTCCCACATGCCCACCTCCCACCAAGGCGAGCACCTCTGTCCACCCGCCAGTCCCTCCTGAAAGACCTGTTCCTACTACCTCTTAGGCACTGACCCCAACAGCCTCCTATCCCAGGGCAGACACCTTCCTCCCTGCCCCCACTCATCTCCTAGACTGTGGGGAGGAAGCTTGTCCCAATCCCACCCTCTGTCTCCCACCCCATCCCTCCTGCAGTTTGACCAACTCAGGCCTCATGTGCCTGCTTGCTGGCTGCTTCCTATCCCAACCCCATGAATGAGCGTGCCATGCCACCTCATCTCTCCACACCTCTGCTCAGGGTCTTGCCCCTGCCTCATCAACGGGACTCAGAAGTGAGGCCCTCCGCCCTCCCTCCCCCGACAGGTTCATTCACTCCCTCGTCTCGTCTCCTGCCCCATTCCCCTGGCCAAGTGCCCACCGCGCTGCATTAGCCGGGATATCTGTACCCAGGAGTGCCAAGCACCGTGGTGGGAGCACCCTCTGCCTCTCCGGGCCCCCGCTCCTCAGTCAGCCCTGCATCTTGGTTCCCAAAGCCCTCCTGTCTGAGCCCCCCCACCCCACCTGACAGTCCTCTGCGCCCCGACACAGGGCGAGCGTGAGAAGGATCTGTTGTTTGTTGTTTTAACAGCTTTACTGAGCTCTCACTGACACACTCTACAATGCACATGTTTAAAGTGCACATTTTGATAAGTTTTGACATATGTATATACATGTTTTTTAATACTGAGAGGCTCCCCGAGAAAACCCGGAATATACTGAAACCCGTAAGAAGATAAAATACACCTACAATCCCGTCCCCAGAGACTTTTTATCTCTGCACGTGAGAACAGAGATCTGTAACGACATTTGGATCACGGGAAGTTACCCACTTCACTTATTTCCTGAGATGAACTGTTCTCCGACCGTGTGATTTTTACCAGTCACTACTGCCGGGGAGGGTAAACGCCCCACAGCCCCTGACTATGGCCCGTGCTGGTCACTCCAGGCGTCCTCTCATTTAACCACCCATGAGGTTGAGGCTACACGTGTCCAGATTTCAGAAATGAGAAAGCTTATGGGTTCGATCGTTTGTCCAGGTTCACAGTTGAAAAAAGAGCAGAGGCCAGAGTTGAACATCTGGCTGCATGACAGCCTCGTAATGGAAATGGCACAGTTCATTCATTCATTCCTCCACTGGCTATTTAGATCGTTTCTCGTGATTAACTACTGTAAGTGATGCCCTGATGAACACTTTTACGTACAAGGTTATTTCCTTAACATAAATTCCTTTAAAAAATTATCTCCTTTAAAAAAAAATTATCTCCTTTAAAAAGAGAGAGAGAGAGCCAGAGACACTGCTAGGTGAAGAGCCACGTTTCTTTGAGGTTTTTGATGCTTGTGGCCAAACGACTCTCCAGACGTGTGCCAACCGCCATGCCCTCATGGCACACGAGGCTCCACCTCCCTGGACCCTCTGCTCTGACTCGGGAACTGCTCTGAGGATGACTGAAGCCCGCCCCCCAACCCCCTCTGTGCTGCACACACTGACGGCTCAGCTGAATCCCTGCCACTCCTGCAGGCCCTCCCAGAGGGGGGGCAGGGCACTCATTAAAAGGAACAAGAGCCGTGCGTGGCAGGTCCCTGGGTGTGCTGTCCCCTCGATGAGGCAGGTCTACACTCATCAGCACAGAACGACTCCGTCAATTACGGTGGCGGGACCAGAGAGCAGGGAGGCACTCGGGGATTGTATGCCCTACTGTCCTTGGCAGAGGGAAGCCAGATAACAAACGTGTGGTCTGATGGGTTTTCTCTCGGCAGCGGCTCAGGACTCGCTGGTTAGGAATCGTGGAGAAAGCAGGCCTCTCCTTGCTGCCTAATGTACAGGTGGATCGAGACCCGACACAGAGCGGGCTGGGCAGCGTCTCTGATTGATCACGACGGCCTGAGTGGGCCCTGGTTACCTCTGCAGTTGCAAAACCTCCCCCAGCCTGGCAGCTCCATCCGCCCTTCCACAGAGAGACCCACCAGCACTACCTCCTCATTAGCACACCCTCATTCCATGCCTCAGAAATAAAGGAGACGGGATGCGCCTGTGTGTCACCAGCTCAACATGCAGCTCCAGCACACAGGACGGCACGGCTCTGTCAACATGGGGCCTCGCTGCCACAGAGCGGTGGCCATTGGGGACCCCTCAGCTTTCACAAACCAGTGCTGTTAAATGCCCCTGACGTGCTGCATCCCAGAGCCTGCATCAATTTCCCGGGCAGCCGGGCCTCTCTGGCAGGTTGAGGCGGATGGCACACACGGAATTTGTCAGAGCCTGGTGCACAAGCCCCCTCCCTTGGGGACAATCAGAGGCTCCCCGTGGACCCCTCGTGCAGCCTCATGCCCAGGGCCCCAACCAGGCCTGCAGGTGGGTGATGGGCCCGAAAAAGGGGCAGGGCGGTCCTTAATCAGTGCTGTAAGAAAGCCTGCACTGCCCTAGGGAGCTGGGCTTCACCCTGCAAACACCCAAGCTTTTATAAAGGAACTATTCTGGGGTGCCTCGGTGGCACAGTTGGTTAAGCATCTGACTCTTGGTTTCAGCTCAGGTCACCATCTCAGGGTCATGAGACTGAGTCCCATATCAGTCAGGCTGCACCCTCAGTGTGGATTTTGCTTAAGATCCTCTCTCCTTCACATGTGTGCTCTCTCTCTCTCTCTCCAAAGTGAATAAGTAAATCTTTAAAAATGAGCTGTTTTTCATGGCAGTCGGAAACAAGGGTACAACTTGGTAGCTGGTAATGGGGCTGAAAACCTGAACTTATTTCAAAAGTTTAAACACAAGAAAGATCACAAACAACATGGATTTGCAGCTGCTCCTGAACAACTGGAGTTTCCAGCAACTCTGGACCAGCAGTCCCACGTAGCAGCTGTCCCCTCAGACGTCCCGCCACACCCCACACACCTCCCCACGCCGAGGCTGAGAGGCCGGCGGCATCCATCAACGTGCTGCCACAATAGTTCTTTTACACTCATCCTGCCTGCATCCGAGCCACTGACCCCGGCACCTCCCTGCATCTGCCCAGTGTGTAAAGGAGAGCAAATGCACAAAATGTGCCCTCCACCCTGCCAGCACCCACCCCCCCCAACCCGCTTTATGAAGATCAGCCTTGGCACTGTACTTGAGTGTGATGCCTTGAAGCACGTCTCAAGGTTGTCCTGAGCACCCCTTTCTCGGGGGAACCACCATTTGCTCTACCTTATAAATAATTAAAATCTGGGTCATCTCTGGGGATGAGAGGAACTGGACAGCCATGTTCACTATATCAGACACCTGCATTTTATACACGACAGCAAGTGACCAGCCATGACCTGGGGTGCGCGGCTTCCTGACTTTTTCCTTTCAGAAAAGAGAAGTGTGAGCTGCCTCCCATCTGTGATTTGTCACGGATGGCCAAGGCTGCCCGAAGTCCAGAAAAGTGGCCTGGGGAGCCTTTTCCCGATGTAAAGGGCTTCCTGTCACTGTCCCTGATGGAACAGGCCCCGGGCACCTCAAAGGCCTCCCAGCACAGGTATCTCAATGCAGCAGTTTATAGTGTCGGGCTCCATTTCGAACCACAGAAAACCAAAGACAACTTGGGAGTCTGTGTCAGCCCCTATGTCTGACAGGGCAACTGCAGAAGTGGAGGGCCTCTGGGGTCCCAAGGTCCTAGGGCTGCCCCCTACCTCTGCTGCTCCCCATCTGCGGGGCTGCCGGTGAGGCCGTTCACCTCGGCCTTGGCCTCCTCTGCAGTGGGACGGGAGCTGTAGCCCACCATGGGACAGGGCACAAGGGATGAGGGGATCGTAGCACTGGTTCTGGAACCCACAGATGCCAACCCAGGGTGAGGCACCTGACCAGCTGTCAACGAGCCCTCGTCTCCAGTAAGGACCAGAGCAGTACAGTCATGACAAAACTGATTAATGATGACAGTGATGATGACGGAACACAGCAGACAGCCCGGACCCAAGATCCTGTCCTCTGAACTCCTCTGAACTCCTCTGAACACTTCATTTAAGTTTCTGCTTCGTAAACACAAGCTGAGAGTGTGTAGCTCACTGTGATTCTACGCTATCGCTACAGGCTTTCCTGGCCCGACACTCCAGACCTGCTTCTCCTCATCCAGAGGCCAGTTCTCCTCCTTCTCCCCAGAAATCACAGGATGAATGGAGTTGAGGTTCCTCTAGACATGAAAGCAACAATGTCAGGCTGTGGCTGGGGAGGCTGCAGCACAGAGGCGCCCTGACTCGGTGGGCTGAGCCCCAGGCTGCCCCCTCCCCCTCCAAGTTTCTGGGAAGGCCCAGGTCCCAAGGGCAATAATGTTAAAATGCAGCTTAGGGAGGCAGGAGGGATACACTTGCCAAAGGAGAGGGTCAGGAAACAGAATCAGAACTAAGGATGGGGCAGGCCCCTCACTCACTGATACTCAAGAGATACAAGGTAAGCGACAGATGACCTCATCGGGGCACGCAAATAAATGTTCCGGCTGAGATCCTATCCCCAGACAGAGCACTATGACAGGTCACGTGAGTATTAACAGACTCTTTAGATGCTATGAGTCACCCCCCAGAAACTTGGTATCGAAATCCCAGGACAAAAAAGAAAGATCCATCCAAAGCCCCCTCCCTCCACAACCCAGCCTGGAAGGTGCTCCAGACCCAGGCGCCCACGACCCTGTGGATGCAAGCCGCTCTCCTCCACCGAGGCCCTCCTGACGAGGCGCCGCCCTGCCACAGTCACCTTCTACAGCAGACCGCGTCCCGGCTGCCAAGCTCAGCCCTGGGCCTCAACCAGCTCTGATGCCCACACTCCCCTGGAGCCAGGCAGGCAGAATGGGGCAGTAACGTCGGGGGGAAAGAACTGGGCCTTGGAGACAAATACAAAGCAGCAAAAGGCAAGACACAGAGCACCCAGCACATCTGCTGCAGCTCCCAAGAGCCGGGGTGGGAGGGGCGCCAGTGTGGCCCAGCGTCAGCAGGGATGCAGTGGGCTGGCACAGGCCTTGGGGCATGGGTAGGATACAGACAGAGGCATGGGCGCAGCACTCTAGGGCAGCAGAACTGGCGCAGGGCTGGGCCTGTGTATGGGACAGTACCAACGCTGGCCTGCCCTGGGGCTGGGCATCCCCGAGCAGCTGAGGCTGAGCAGCTGCTCTGTCCCAGGGCTGAGACTCTTGGCTTCCCCACTGTGCCGTGGGCCTGGCCAGGATCCCCTCGAACCTGCCTCCTACCCAGTGCTGTCATTCCTTAACACAGCCTGTGTCCTACCCAGGGGAAGGGGTAGCTGCTTGGTCTCCAGCTCCTCAGCTGCTTCCACACCGATCCCCAGCACTTAAGTAGTACGTCCATGTGCGCTCTCGGGCCCCATCCAGCTGCTTCTGCCAGGCTGAGGGTGGACTTCGAGCAGCAGGCACTGACCTCTTGGTGTCAATGTTCTACACAGCCCTGGCCTGCATGCAGCGTGGCTGCTGTAACAGCGCCCGGGGATGGAGCAGAGAGGCCTCCCTGTGTGCCTGGCAGTGGCTGCAGTACTGGTCCAAGCAGAGCGTGGGACTGCACGGCTGTGCTCTCACCTCTGCCCTAACCCTGTCCCATCAGCAGTGGAAGTCAGAGGCAGCCCCTGTGACTGCCTGGATTCAAATGCCAAGCCCCAGAAAGACAGCCATTCACCTACCCAGGACACATGGCACTGCTGGGCAACCAGGCTGGCAAGTAGATTAAAGCCAGGGGACCTGCAACTGTACCCCACCGCACAGGCCTCTCCAAGTCTGGGGCTCTACTGGCAGCGGCATCTGTGGCCAGCAGTGGCTGTGGGGACGACCTCCCAACCTGTGAAGGCCTGGGCTGAGCCTGGGGGGCATGTAGATGAGATCTCCCAGAGACGTCCTCCCTCCAGGAAGCTCAGCAGCCACAACCCACATACCAGAGGCCTCCAGCCACTGAGACGGGGGGCACAGCCAGGCTATGGCAGTGAGAGGAAGGGGGTGAGAGCGCAGAGGCGTGATGGAAGCCCTCAACTGCTCAGAGAGGAGTCGGCCGCTACTGACCTCGTCTGTATACTGGACGTCATCCACGGCATACTTCTCCTTGAAGTACTCCTTGGAGTGGATCCTCAAAGGGAAGCACAAGGAACGCCAGGGTCAGGGTTTGGCCACACTTGGCACAGGCTGCCTTCCCGCCCCCAAGCCCAGACCATAAAGCCCCAGGCCCATCCCTGCCCCGGCACAGAGCAGGTGTACGCAGCACAGACTCGGGCAGCAAAGCGTGCCGGGCCACAGAGCGAACGCTGAGCCGCACCTGCCTCCCCTGACCTCCCCCTGCTGACCTCTGCTCGCCCTTGGAGCCCGGTGACCCTGGCCACCCGCAGCAAGCATCTGGAGACCAAACCTCCCCTCCACCACTCGTGAGAGCCCACCAGGCAGCCAGCCAGCGTACCCTCTGGGGCATGAAATAAGCTGCCTCCCGGGAGCTCCCCCATGGAGCCTCTTTAGAGGAAAGTTTTAAAATTAACATTTTGAAGAAGTCAATATCACTATTACTCACCATGATGAGAAACATTCAAGCTTACTCATCATCCCTGAAAAATCAGCCAGGAGAAGACAGAGACAAAGAGAGGAGGAGGCTGGGCCACCTCCCGAAGGGCTCCCGGTCATGGGTGCAGTCCAGCAAGCACCACCCCAGTCCCAGCCTCCTGGTCAGTGAAGGGGCTGATGTCACTGCTGGTGTCACCGCTGGTGACCTCACATGAGGTGGAGCACTAGCCACAGTGGGGGAAGGTGTCACAAGCCAAGTCTAATGACGCACACATGCCATCCTGCGCCATCCCACGCCTGGGCACCACATCAGCACGGGGTGGGGGGGACATACCCCAGCCTGCCTGTGATCGCACGGTATTCTAGTCACCAAGTGTTAGATCTGAAAGAGGCCTCAGGAGAAAACAGCAGATGGTTTTCAGACTGTGCTTCCTGGACTCTCAAGGGCGAGCAGATGATGGCGGGGGGGCGGGGGATGTGTGACAGTGCCAAGGACAGTGTGCCTGGGGAGGCCCACCAGGGACAGGGGAGGGAGCACACTTCCAGATGCGGAGATGACCACCTCAAGGAGCCAACTTCATGTCTCTGAGATACCAGTGACCAGCGTCACCCTGGGAACCAGAACCACCCACCCCCACCCCCGAGGCCTGCACCACTTCCCTCTCCACTCAAGCATGCACCAAAGAGATCGTGGCTGGGCAGCAGGGAGCGTGGACTGGGGGGCAGATGGGTGGGCCTTGGGGATCAGCAGGGAGCTCACAGCCACACGCAGTGAGCACCCCTCTCTCTTCTCTGAAGTGGGCACTGGGCGTCCAGCCCTGGCCGTTAGGAAGTTGCACGATGCAGTCACATCAGCTTCCACACCTGAGACAGGACTCCAAAGTTAAATGGCCAAAGTCTGGCACCACCATCAGCAGCACCTGAAGCAGCGCAGGGCAGACCGGATGATAAGCCCTCTCCTGGACACGGTAGGCCCAGCTCTCTGTCGACAGCGGGACAGCTCGCTGACCCTTTGCTACCAAGTGGTGACACTCTCAGCCATGTACAAAAGTGCAGGCCAGAGGGGTGAGGGGGGGCCACCGGCGTCCTCACCACATCCATCCTCGACTGCCCCGGCCGCAGTCCCAGCTCCAAGACAGATGCCCCGCACCCTCGGCAGGTCCCCTGCCCACCTCTGGTCCTGGTCACTTCATCTCTCGCAGCTGGGACAGGCATCCAAAGCAAATTCCCAGAAGATTTGGGAAGTGCCAAGGACCTGCTTCGAGGGACACTCCCTACAGGGGGCTGTCTCAGCCATTACCCCGGGGCACTTGTGCCTGCCTGCCTGGGGGCCTTCCCTCTGCAGGCCTAGACCTGACGCCTGCGAACGTCCCTGTGTATCAGCCTGAGGTTTAGGTCTTCACAATGTGGAACCAGAGGAGAGGGAAGAGGGGTAGAGGCGGGGCGAACACCAAGGTCGCTGTGGCCCGTGGGTGGCCCCGGGGCTGTGTGCTCACCTGTCCACCCCTGGTCTACCAGCCACAAGCCAGCCACTTGCCACAGGGGCCCAGGGGCAGCCAGGGCCGGCCAGCCCCCCGGAAGCCTGCTGCCGCCACCCTGATTGTCTGAAAGTGAGGGCAGGTGCCTCCCAGAGAGGCTGCCTGGGTCACCCACTGGGTCTCAAGTGCCAAGACCAGGAGCCACCAGAGGCCTGGTTCTCCACAGGAACGACCACTCTGACAGACACAGTCTGAAAAGCCGCTGGTGTCTTTTCTGGCACTCTGCATGCATTCTTTCCTAAAGGGCAGACATAATTAAGTGTGAATACTACTTATTTTCTATGTTTTGGGGCTAATTATAGCAAAAATAATTTAAATGTCACCCCAAGGGATAAGTGGGCCAGGCTGCCAGCCACCAGAGGCTCGGCTGCCGTGACTTGGCGGGGTTGACCGGAGAAGGAGCAGCACGTCCACGAGAGTCCACAGACGGGCAGGACAGGTCGCGGGGCTACAGACCCCCCCACCGTGGGCTGGCGGCAGGCAGGTGGAGGGCCTGCATCCTGCCCTGTCTGGAGTCCGGGGCCGGCGGGGCCGCTCAGGCCAGATCCCACCACAGGGCCAGGAAAAGGGGGTTCGGAGGGGAAGCCGACGCCACCCTAGAAACTCTTGCTTCAAAGGGAAGGGACAGCTCTGGCAGGAGGGAGGAGAGCGCGCCCCACCCAGAGGGCTAGTGCCTTTGCCCCCGGCAGCCGCCCGGCTCGAGCTAGAGGCGGCCCTTCCAGAACCCGGGGTCAGGGTGGACACGGGGAGCGGCAGCTCTCCGTGCGCGGCCTCCCGAGGTGCGCAGACATTAAAGGAAACCCCGCGGTGCAGACCACGGGGCCCTCCAGAACACGAGATCGCCAGGCACAGGTGCCGCCCGTGAACGGGTAACGGGGAGAGCTCTACCTCCGGCGTCCCCGGCCACGGCTCGACGCCGGCGCGCCCTCCCCGCCGGAGCTCAGGCCTTCCAGCGGCTTCTCCGAGAAAAGGACACCCCTCCGGAGCACCGCGGGGGCCTGACCCCCGGGATCACGGGGCTGCGCGGGGGAGCGCTGTGCCCGGGGCTGCGCGGAGCCGGGAGAGGCCCGGACGGTGGCACGTGGCCAGGCCCTCCTGGGGACGGGGACCGCGCCACGCCCTGGCCGCAAGGGTGGCCTTGGTTCACGTGTGGGTACGGGTGGGCAAGGGCGGCCGTGAGAGCCCACTCCACGTTACACACACACACACACACACACACCCAGGCTGCATGCACGCCCCACCCTCGACACACATACCACCCATCATCACACGTAAGCACACCACACACATGTACACACCACACTGCACTCCACTCCACACGTAACCACGGTACACACCGCATGTGCACTCACACACACACCCCACCCCACATATGCACACACAGCCCACTACTGCACACACCCAAACCATATACACCATATATATGCCACACTGCACGGCACACCCCTGCCACCACACACACGCCACAGCACACACATCAGCTCAGGGCCTCGGGGCCTCAGCCCTGGAGACACTCACTTCACTCACGGCACTCCTGGGCAGCGCCCTCAGGAGGGCAGGGACCCTCCTCCCGGCAAACCCCACGTCCGGCATCCTGTCTCACACTCCGAGCCCACGGTCTCAGCCAGGGACAGGAGCAGAACACAGTCAAGCTGCAAAGGCTCTAGGAGGTCCCCCAACTCGGCCCCGAGTCACTCACGCTCTGTGGGCACTGCAGCTGCCCCGTATGGGTCACAGAGACAATTTCCCACCTGCTCAGAGGACCCCAGACAAAATGATGGGAAACACCCTCATATCCAAAGGCACCAGGCTCTTGTAAGCAAAGCTTCCAAATGAAAACAAATTACAAGCTACCTCATTCCCTGTCCCGGAAAAAGGCCTGGGGAGAGGAACAGGCCGGGAGCAGGCCGCCCACAGGCTCCTCGGTGCCTGCTGCCCTGACAACGGGACCCTGCCCTATACGCAGGAAGTGGCAGATCTGCAGATGGGAGTGCTGCTTCCCTGGACGACTCTGGACTGCGGTATCTGCCAGATGGATTTTCAAAAGCCATCAGATAGAGACTCAAAAGGAAGCCGAGGAGCTGAAGGTCAAATGTTCAGTCTGGTGGGTTTTGATTGCAAAGGCCAGGTAATCCCGACAGCCTCGCTCCCAAGCCCTATTGATGATAAGAGTGTCTGGAAACAGCCGCACGCCATCAGAGCTGGCCCCTCCCCAGCTCCAGCGCCACACAACCAAGCCCTTCGCCACTGCCCTGCTGTGACCGAGCCTCCTCTCCCAAAGGCTGGGGACGTGGCGCCCAGGAGGGGGATGCGCCAAGAGCAGAGGAAGGGCAAGGCCTGCCAGGGTGGCCACGGTGGGGAGCCAGGGCTGCAGGAGACCAGGGTCTGGCTCTCCGCTGTGGAGCCGGGAGACCCCTGGGCCCACCTCCTCATTCCGCCTGTCGGACATGGAGCCTTTCCAACAGGGAGACCCACACCGCAGACCCATTTCTACGCTTGAAGGTCACGCAAGCCTCTATGTCTGTACCAGACAATCAGCTGGCTCAGCAAAGCAGGGAAAGATGAAAGGAAAACTTTTTTTTAAGGACTTATTTATCTATTTTAGAAAGAGAGAATGTGCGTGCACAAGCAGGGTGGAGGGGGAGCGGGAGGAAGAGCCTCTCCAGCAGACTCCCGGCTGAGCACAGAGCCAACCGCAGGACTGGATCTCACCACCCTGAGATCCTGACCTGGGCTGAAGCCAGGAGTCAGACACTCAACCGAATGAGCCACCCAGGTGCCCCTCGAGGAGAACTTCTAACAGCAGCCGTGCAACCAGCAGCCAAAGCGCAGGCGCTATTCCCGTATTACTGAGGATTACATGCTGAGTAGCCAACTGCTGACAGCTGCTCCCTGACCAATCAGGTCCTGGGTTTTAAACCCTCCAGTCAAGTGCCATTTGGCTCCCCAGATGGTGGCTGTGGGGAAACATGGTGAGATCTGCTCAGACTTTCACAGTGGACGGTGGAGTCCCCAGAGCAGGGACAGGCCTCTCCTCCCACAGCCCTGGAGGATGTCCACCCTCCAGGACAGGCACTCCCTGACTTGACACAAGAGTCAGCTCGACATGCAAAGCAGCAGACAGAAGTGGAGATGCGCTCGGTGCCTCCCCCCCCCCATCTGCAGACAGAAGTCCGGGGAGGCCCTACAGAGACCCTCCCCCAGCCCCCCGTCCGCACCCACATGCTACAGGGGAGCACCTCCGACCGCAGGACTGGCGCTCCCAGAGCCAGCAGGCCGGGCCACAGGGAGGCTCAGAGGACAGCCCGCTCAAAACCACAGGCGCTGCCCGGGCACCGGGGCCCCAGCTATCTGTGGGATGTGCCACTAGCAGGAAGGGCTGAGGCGACAGTTCTGTGATCACCTCACAGGCAGGGAGGGTTCTAGGAGAATCCTGTTACTGAGACCAGACCTACACTCTCACCAGGAAACTCCTCACCATAGCTGTACCAGTTACCAGGGCTTCGCAGTGAACCATACTGACATTCTGCACATTCATGGACTCTGAAGGTCCAGGCACGGGACAGAGCCCAGGAGCGACAGCTTATCTCTGCTCCACGAGGTCTGGGACCTGAGGAGGAAGACTCGAGGGCTGGGGCTTGGGGTCACCCACTCTGGTGGTTGGTCTGGCTGTCAGCTGGTGTCCCATGAGCAAGAACCAGGTGCAAACTAGTCCAGCCACATGATGACCCTGCTGCATTCAGGCAGCAAGGCAGCCACCAGGTCCTGACCGGGGTCAGGCTGGGGGGTGGGGGGTGGGGAGACTCCACCTCTCCACGGGGATTGGCCACAAATATTGCTGGGGTCATTTCTGGACATCACGATCTGTCTGTCCCTGGTGGCATCTTTACCACCTCATTTCAGGATCACAAAGGCAACCATCCCCAGTGACGAGCACTATGGTGACAGCCCCGGCGATGCTTCACGAGCAGCCCTGTCACTGTCCCACAGATAAGGAATCAGAGGCCCCAGTAGTGACAAGACCCGCTCTGTGAAGAGGCCATGTCCCACCACCGGGAAGCTTCCAGCAAGATTGACCTACGGGACCTGCACAGGACACACCATCACCCGGAACCTGATCCTCCTTAAAACAGGGCAGTCGTCAAGATTCAACCAGGAATATGATAAAGGCTGACTATCCAGGCTACGGCAGGACGGGGAGGCAAGAACCCACCTTCCAAGAGCACCCGCGTCTTCAGGCCTGGACCTGCTGATCTAGCGGGAGGAGGGGTCCCGGAAGAAAGGACTGAGGAGGGCCTGCCCTGGGCCAGACCTGAGGCCAGTTTCTCTACAGGTAAAAAGCACTGTGGCAAAGCAGGCAGGGAGGTCCAGAGGACAGACGGACATCTGGGTGGGCTGGCCTCCCCTTCTGCACCTCCCTTCTTTGATTCCCCAGCCAGGGCTGGGTGGTGTGGAGCCTCTGGGGGCTCTCGCTGGGCCTGGCTCACCTTCCCAATGCGCTGCCCCCTCCTGGGGAAGAAGGCAGCACCACCGTCCAGCGTCCACCTAATGCAAGCATGGAGGCCAGTGGGGGCCTGCACACTACAGCAGGGCCATCTGTCCCAGGGCCCCCAAGAGGACCAGAGCCTAAGTGCCCAGCCATGCGCTCCAAGGGCCCCCTGGATCAGACATGCTCACTTCCCACCCTCCTTCCCCAGAGCCAAGAAGGAAAGCATGCCACCAGGGACACACAGCCCACTTCTCTGCTGTCAGTCCTGCTTAAAGATGACTTCACGGCAAAACCGAAGGCCCCAGAGGGCCTCAAAGTGGAACTGTTCCCAACTTGTGGGCCCGAAGCCCTTGCCCCAAGATGACAGAAGAGGTACCTGCCGGGCCAACAAGGTGGCTGTGGAGTTGCACCAAAGGGCCAGTGGGGAGGGGGGTGAATGAAGCAGAGGAAGCCGGGGGGGCCCAATCCCGGCCCTCTGCACGCAGCAGCTCCCCGTAGCAGCCACGGGCCTGCCAGCCCACCTGGTAACGAGCGTTGCGTTTAGGGACACCAGGCAGCAAGGGCTGCAGGTTAGACATTAGCCCAGAATTATCACTCTCTGGGCAGAAATGACGTGCTGACGTGGTGATGGGCATTTAGAGGGATCCCCTGCGGGGCTCAAGCACCCATGCGTAAGTACAGCTTCCACCTCTCAGCACCTCTGAGCCAGCAGGATGGCTCCCAAAGGGACAGACACGGCCAAGGGCCCTGGAGCCGGTAGGTGCCGTGGACGGTGCGGAGGAGGCCTCCGAGCACAGCCCAGGCCCCCGTCTCACACTCCTCATTCAGCACCAGCCTGGCGCACAGAGCCACGGCCCGTCTCACAGGTGCCCACTGAGGCAGGGCCTCCATCTGAGCCAGAGACAGGCACACAGCAGGCATCCAGGACCGGCCTGTTAGGGATGGGGCGGGGAGAAGGGTCCCAGGCTGCCCTCTCTGACCTGAGCCAACTCCCATGGCACCCAAGGTGGGGGCCACCTCCTGCTGACGCCACACAGGAGTAACGGTCCACTGAGGCCAAAGCCTCTGGCATTTTAGCAAAGCTGGGAATCCAGAATTTCCAGATGAATACGTAGTACCTCCACACAAACACGACTACAGTCTGCGGCTGTGGCTCTGACGCCCCTTCCCCACTAAGGATACCAGGCTCCGGCCCTGAGCAGGCTGTCAATGGGCCCAGCCGCTGACACCTCCCCCGCCCCCCACTACTCCTTCCCTCCTTGCACCCGACCCCACGGTGGTCAGCAGGCAGTCACACGGCCCGGGCTGCTCCTTACTTTCCCATCCAGGTGGCGTAGCTGGCAGGAAGCCTGGGCACAAACAAGGTCGACGTCCCGGTGCCGACATCGATGGTGCCGTAGCAGCCTGGATCGGTGACGCCGAACGCCCAGTGAAAGAAAGACTCCTGTGGTGGGAACAAGGACCTTGGTTACCCGGTCAGCAGTACCAAAACATGCGATGTAAGGAGAGAGGCTGGGTGTCAGACCGAGCACCCCAGAGAGTCAGCCCCAGGCCCCCCAGCTCTGGGAGACCGCCCCCCAAGCCTCACATAGTTCCCCACCTACTCACTCTGCCCCCCCCACCCCTGCGAGTGGTGGGCTGCCCATGACCCCCTCCTGGGATTGGGCATGGGGCAGCCTGGCTGGCTCCTCCCGCTCTGCTCTGAGCCTTCTCTGAGGATGCGCAGTGCATGCATGTGCCCGAGCCCTACCCACAGCCCCCCTCTCTGGCCACACCCCGGGGCACACTAGGACACGGGTGCCCACGCGCACCGTGGGCCCGGCACAGCCCTACCCGCGCCTCTCTGCTGCCCGCAAGCCCAAAGGTGGGCAAGATGCCACCCTGACTTAGACACCCAGGCCAGACACCTGCACGGAAATGGGTTCCTCCACGTGGGACTTCTTACTTCCTTCTCCCACCCCCGGGGCAGGTGATGACTTCAGTGTTTAGCAATAAACACTGCGCTCAGATAATGTTCTAAAGGTATGAGGTGGAGGAGGATCTCTTCTCTTCTAAAATTAACCTTGCATAACGGCAGTAAGGGAGCCAAAGGCTGGATTTAGGAGATCGGTTTTTAAACCCCAGAATACGTAAACCTCAGGAAGCCTCAAGACTAGTCAGAAAAAACTTATGGAGACTCCACGTCTCTAGCAGCCAGGACTACAGGCTGGCAGCCGCAAGAACGTGGCACAAGGCAACTTTCCAGCGGGAGCCACTTTCAGCAAAAACACTGCCGTTGCTCTGAGCAGCTGACAGCCCGGCTGTGTCCTGCGGGGCGGATGCAGGCCAGTGGGGAGGCCACATCGTGCCGCCCTTCCACACTCACGGCCCCTTCATATTTCCCTTCCTCTTCCTGGCCTGGATGTCGGACGGCCATGTCCCCAAAGCTCTGCCTGCCCCCAAGGAGGTTCTGGGGTTCCCGGGGTGTCAGGCCCTAGCTCCAGGTATGGCAGGGAGAAGAGAGCCCTATCCCTAGAGTCCAGAGATGGGATTCTAATTAGCCCCATCTCCCCCGCAGGCAAGTCATTGCCTCTGTGAGGCTCGGTTTCATCATCTGTAAAGTGGGTGCAATGCTGGGATCAGTGAGAGTGGGGCCAGCTCAGGGCCTCTCCAGCTCTCTGGGTGAGACCCTCTGTTGAGTGTCTTTGCTCCTGTTCCTGGAAACTGAGTGATGTCAGTCATTCTCAGCCAAGGCCACCATATCTGGGCTGGCTTCCTGCAGCGAGGCCACCCTCCGCCACACGGGGTTCCAGAACCTCAAGGTGTCCCTAATCTACTTCCTAGGCCAGGATACCACAACCCAGCGAGGGTCGCAGAGTCAGCAATGGGCAAGCCACTCCTCCTACGCAGCACCCTGTCCCCGTGCCCCTTCCAGGCCCTCTGCAGCCTGCGTCTTCCCTGCTGTAGATGGAATCTGGCCCCAGAAGTCCCTCCCCATCTGCACCTGTGCTCAGCCCACCCTCTTCCCACTCCCTCCTGTGGACACCACCCTCCCCCTTCCAGCCTGGAACACCAACCCCCAACTGCACTTGTCAGAATTCGCCCTGGCCTTCAGGGCCCACATCAAATACTGCCTCTTCCAGGAAGCCTTCTTGCCTGCTTGCCCCCCAGGAATGTCATTCTTCTGTATTCTGAACTAAGAGCTGAGACCGGCTGACACCAGCTCTGCCCCCACCCCCAGCTAGGAGGGCTCTAGCCCTCCAGAGTCTGGGCTCCCTGGGTGCGCAGGTCTTGGCCTGCCCTCAGAGAGCCTCTTTGGGGTCCCCTTGGGAGTAAAGCTACCCAAGGCCCACCAGGCCCGATGCTGGAGGGGGGCGGACAGCCCACAGGAGTACATGGGACGGTGCACAAAGCCTCCGGGGTAGGCTCACCTGGCGGAAGAGGACCCCGGTGTCGGTGCAGTAGCGCTGCGTGTCCTCCCCACCCTGCAGCAGCACCACAGAGCCGGCCTGCACAGCCGGGTTCTTCCGCAGCCGCTCACACAGCCGCTGCCTGTTCAGGCCAAAGAGCGCCAGGGGCACCTTCAGGGTTTCGTTCCCCAGCCAAAATGAAGGTCTGCAAAGACATGAGCACACGTGGCCACGCAGGCTTCTGTTAGCGCCCCTGAGGACATCCACCTCCCATGGTCCGAGGCGACCCCCGTCCAGCAGCACGGGGCAAGCTGGCCCAAACTCAACCTGCTTGACCCAGAACAGTCCCTCACTAGGCTGCCGAGGACCACGGGGCCTCCTCGACCACACTCCCCACCGCTGCCCCTGAGCACTGGACCGGAGCAGGGATGAGGGAAAGCTGTGTGTGTTTAACACCCCCCCACCCACCCCGGGAGAGCAGGCCTGCACAAGTTTGCAGACGGACCCATCCCTGCCCTCAAGGAGCTTACCGATCAAGCGAGAAGGATCTGTGATCGGGCCCAGACAACCCTGGATCCCTGCCCCCATGCCTGCATGATGCCGTCTTCTCCGCAAGCCACAGACCCAGCAGCCCGGGGCCGGGACACCGACCCGAGCCTGACACGCATACACAGGACACCCAGTACCGGGCCCAAAGTGAGTCTGTGTCGAGGGGACCATGGTGAGATGGACTGGGCAGTGGCAGCCCCAGGGGTGCTGTCCTGGAGGACAGGCGTCACCCCACCCACTCCCCGAAGCCCACCTGCCTCTGGACCTGCATCCCATGTCTAGTCCCACATTGCTCCGGCATCCAACCTCCCTCCCGGGATCACTCTTTGTATCCAACATACAGGAACCTCACCCTCATGATAAATAAAACACCTCCTTTGACTGGCACATGGCTCCAGCATGATTTTTCTCTTCCTTTTGCAGGAAATATCCTCTGCAGAGTTGCTCAAGAACCGCCCCCCACCCCCGCCCTCTCTGGTGTCCCAGCTGCCCGAGCTCCCCTCAATCCCGGCCTTGGGCCTCAGCCCACCCCTCCCCACACTGCAGCCCCTGCCAGGCCACAGTGACACCCCCCTCCCAATCCACACAGGGCTTCTCAGTCCTCACCCAGCCTCTGGGCACCCAGGACCCTGGGGGTCACTCTTCCACAGCCCCGACCATGCTCAGGCTCCCTCCCTATCTCCACCTCCAGCTGAGGGACCTGTATCTCCTGCCTGGACCTGGACACAACCACAGGGAACTCGTCAGGCTCTCTGGGTCCCAGCTTCCCCCACAGCCTCTTCTGCACCCAACCAGAAGGACCTGCTGCGATGCAAATCTGAGCAGACCCCCTCCCCGGCCCACCCCCCTCAGCTATCGAGAGCACTTGGAACAGAGCTACCAGGCACTGAGGGGCTCCAGCCCCCACTTTGCCTGCGCGGGCATCCCAGCTCTTCCCCAAACACCAAGAGCACCCTGGTCGGTGCCCGCATGGCTGCTGTTCTCACTTTATCTAGGCCTCTGCAGAAATGGCTGCTCTTCCCAGAAGCTTCCTGATACTCCGTCCAAACCTTATCCCCTGCTCTCGTTGCCCCTCTCCAGGGTGCGCGGCACTGCGTGGCATCATTTACCTGCTCACGGTCCCTGGGGTAAGGTACAAGCTCCGGAGGGCAGGGACCTGCCTTCCTGAATCAGCAGCTAGATTAAACGGACAGAGGGAAGGTCCCTGCAAGTGCATGGGGTGCTAGGGAGGCTGAGGGGCCAGGCCCAGGGGGTGGAGGAGGCAGGCCGGCCCCGGCCGTGTGCTGGGGTTGGGGGGGGCAGGTTGGCACCCAGGCCCAGGAGGGCAGGCACGGCCCAGGCAGGGCTGGTTCAAGAGAGAAGGCACCGCCAGGGACCGCACCCGCCCAGCCATGGGCTCCTCAGAGGCGGGGACCCTCAAGCAGGTGACATCGCCTGCACATCCTGGCTCCCAATGCCACCTTCTCAAGATGGTCTTCCCTGGCCTTCCTCCTTAAACTTGCAGCTCTCTCCCGTCCCTGTCCCCCAACTTAGCACTTGCGCCTTCCGGATCCACCCCCTGCTCTCTCCAGCCCGCCCCCCCCCAGGACTCCACTACCCTCCAGGTGGAGTTAGCCACTGCGAGGCAGAGGCAGGCAGGAAGAGGGGAGAGGGAGGGCCGGGAAGCCATCCCCTGCTCCCTCCGTGGTGGAACCTGGAACCCGATGGCTGGTGGTCGCTCCCCTCAGGGGCCACAGCTCCCTGCCCCCCCTTCTCACAGCACTGCCTTGGCTGGCTTCTGGCCAGCTGCCATCCTCTTCTCTCCCGGGCCCCCTTAACCTGCCCACAGCGCTGTAAACTGACTGCACTAAACATTAAGCTGTCTCCATCACCTTTTTTTTTTTTTAAGATTTTATTTATTTATTCATGAGACACACAGAGAGAGAGGCAGAGACACAGGCATGAAGCAGGCTCCATGCAGGGAGCCCGATGCGGGACCCGATCCCGGGACTCCAGGATCACACCCTGGGCCAAAGACAGACACTCGACCGCTGACCCACCAGGTGCCCCTCTTCATCACCTCTTCCAGGGAGGCTGCCAGGTGTTCACTGGTGCTCACTGGGGAGGCCTGCCTCCACGCACAAGAATGTAAATCCCACAGGCACCACTCTGGGTCTGCTCTGGTCGCTGCTGCCCCAGTGCCTAGCACTCTGCTTGGCAAACAGCAAACGCTCAAGAAATATCTGCTGAGGCCACAACTGTCAATGGTGGGCGGGGGCGGGGGGTCATCCACACAGCTGTGCAGGTCAGAAATTGCCACATCAGCTCCAGAGCGGCAGGAAGCAGAACCCCTGGGCCCAGCCTGACCAGAGGGGTGGAGGAGTCACACACACCCCACACAGGGTGACAGGACTAGAACTCCCCCGCCCCGTCCCTGGGCATCAGCTGCCACTCACCCTCCCAGAGCAGTTGTACAGGGGCCAGGACTCCTCTAAGCTGGGCTGCTTCTCTGCTATGCTTGGCCGCAGGGACCAAAGGGCAGAGGTGCCAGCTCATAAACATGCCTGCATCCCAGCTGGCCATGCAATCAGGAACTGAAAGTGCAGCCACCAGCAGCCCCACCGCCTCCCCCCACACTTTCCCCTCGCTCAGCAAAGCCTGAGGGAGGGAGCCCCAACAAAGCACTAATGCAGGTGCAGATGCACGCAGACTCCACAGCACTACTGACTGCAAATGCCCAGTTTCAGCCAGCACCCACCCCCTCCCTGACCACTCCTCATCCCCCTCCCCGGCCCTCTCTCCTTAAACACACCACGTACCAGCTCCACCCGGCCTGCCACCATGCTCCCACCAGGAAGGCTCTCAGAGGGCTGGGCTTCCTCTTGTCCAGAACTTTCTGAGAGACCTGCATTCTTCAGGGCACCTGGACTGGGACCTTCTGGCCCAAGGGCCAGGCAGCCCAGCTCAAGGCAGGAAAGTTGCTGAGAACCCCTGAAGTGAGTGTCAGCTGCTACGGTGAAGATAATCTGCAGGACTAGGACCCTGGCCCCCGTGGGGCTCAGCCACAACAGAGAAGGGCCCGCCAGTCTGAGACGCCAGGCAAGCCGATGAGCTGCAGTCACACATTACAGCCGGGCACCCCAAGAGTCGAGGTTTACAGAGATGTGCCCTTTGATTTCTCCTGGCATAAACCAAACCCCCTGCAGGAAGATCGGGCCCAGAGCCAGGGCAGGTGACTTCCCACAAGCTCAGCAAAAGCAGCACCAATAAAACACCTCCACCTGCTTTCCACTGACGCTCTCACCTGACACCCAGAATTCAAAAGGCAAAAGCCAGGTCACGCCCAAGTGCTGGTGCAAATAGGGCGATGGCAGAGGGAGATAGCAGGGGCTGGTGGGCCAGCAGACCGGCTCTGGGGCCCCACAGAGACCCAGAAGACAGGTTCCAGCCCCCACAGGGCCAGCCCAGGCCTGCCGACCGGCAGGGCCCAGGAAGCAGCCAGTGACCAGGGGTGGGGCGGGACGGGCTCAGGGGAAGGGGGATGCTGCTGCCCCTACAACCCATTCCTGTCACCTCAGAGCACGGAGCACCCCCCACTTGCCTTGTGCCGACCTGCAGGGCTCGCACCCAAGGCCCGTGGCGATCCACACATGGAATCGAGGGACTCCATCTACTCACATGGGAAAAATGATACCTTTACTGCCTTTAACCTGTCATCCAAACTCGCATTTTCTTCAATTAATGTAAGCAACTAACCACAGCCCTATCAGAGATGTATGAATCTGTCACCACCAACAATCACAGGTGTTTTCCTCTCACATTACTGATGTCACGGTATCTCAAAACGTCACTCTTGTTCATCACTGCTTCAAACTTAAGGTGGAGACTAGGCCTGCTGCTTTTCTTAGTTCCTGTGTTAACAAAGAAGCATCTATTACTGTGCCATAAATTTATTAACATTTTGATAACTGTATTTTAACACAACTGGTTTTCCTCGTAATCCTGTGTGTTTGATCTTAAGCACTGAAAAACACAGAGTTGAGAAGGGGGCACAGGCCTCACCCTGTGTGCGGCACAGATAAGGATGAGGTCCCTGCACTAGAATGTGATGACGCTTCTAGATGGGGCCATGCTGCTAACCTCCGGGCAAGAGGGGCCAGCCAGGGACCTCCTGCTTTCCTCACCATCGGCCTCCAGCTTGGGCTGGGCACCGAGCCCACGTGCCGGCTGTCAGCAAGGGCAACCTTCCAGCTCACCTGGCTGGAAGGGTCGGGGGGGGGGGGGGGGGGGGGGCGGTGCTAAGCCCATGTGGAGACCCAGGGAGAGAGAGCTGTGTGGAGTTGGGACCAGGCCAGGGAGGGCAAAGGGGCACTCAGCCCCCTCCAGCCCCACCCCACAGCCAGCCCCCTCCCACAGACCCACCTTACCCACCCGCCAGGGTCAGCCTGACACCTCTTCCCCAGGAGCACAAGGTTCATATCAGGGTGAGGACAGGCTTGGATCCAGAACGCAACTCTTCAGGGTACTTTCTCTCCCAAAGAACGCTGACTTGGGTGTGACCTATGACCCAACAGGCTCACACCCAGGGCAGCTCACCTGCTTTCCCTTGCTGGCAAAGGCCCCCTGGGCGGTGGCACCCCAGAAGCCACTCAGTTAAAAAACTCAAAGTTGTTTCTTCATCCTACTCAGAATTCTGTCCCCCTCCCACCCACATCTCCTCTCCTCAATCACTGAGAGCCTCCTTGCAAAGCAGGACGGCACACTGGACCAATTTAGAGTAAAATCCCCCGTTTTATTAAGCACCAGGTCACCCAGCACCAATCACAGGGTGGCCATATGGCCCCTCGGCTCCAAGGAGGCCAGCAGAGGCAGGAAGGGAAACATCTTAACCACGAGTGGCAGGTGTGCGGACATGTAAAAGCATCCTGAGAGTGAAAAAAAAAAAAACAAAACAAAACAAAAAAAACGGATTCTCTGGAGTTCTCAGCGGGAAGCTATCAGAGGTCAGGGGGGCGCCTGGGCGGCCAGGAAAGGTTTCTAGGAGGAGGGATCATCATCTAAACTGGGCCCACAAGTATGTGAAAAGCTACATCAGAGGCCAAGGGCCCTCCAGGACCGCACGTGAAGTGGGCACAGCAAGGAAGAGAAAGGGAAAAGCCATGTGCGGGAGCAGACCATGGCTCAAGAGAAGGTAGGGGTCCCTCCCACCGAGTGCCATGGGATGAGGGGTGGAAAGGGGGCGGAGGACTTTGGAGCAGGCCCTCTGGGGGCTATGGGACCCTCCATCTCATACTTGAAGTTCCTGCCCAAGCTGGCAGGACAGAGCAGGATCAACCCTGACACACTCCCCAGGGGAGCGTCTCGTTGCATCTGGAGTTTCTCGTGGAATCTGAGATGCTGGTTTAGGATTTCTTCCACTGCTTCCCAAATCACATGGAGCAACTCCAGTCACCTGAGACTCTCACAGCCTCCCCTGGCCCAGGCTCTGGAAGAACACTACAGGCGACCAAATCTGACTCCCAGGGGAGCCCATGGCCATGATATGATGGCAGAGTGCCTCACTGTGCCTGTGATCTGTCCCCCTGCGTGCAGATGGCACAGAGCTTTGCTGGAAACACACTCAAAAACTCCTCCCTTTCAAGAAGCTGCTAGGGTTTGCCCCCAGATTCAAAGTGTCCAGCAGGGCAGTTTGGGATGGCTCTTGCCAAGGAGGCCTTGTCAAGCTCTGGAAGCTACCTGGACTTCCGATAGTGCCCCCACTATCCTTCTGTCATCCCTTTGCCCCTGCCCGCCCCGCCCCCCTTGGCCCAGAAGATCAGCTTTGCTGTAAGAGCGCTCCTTCCAGGATTTGGCCAGTTCCAGGTTCACCCTCATCCAAACAAGGAGCCTGGTTCTTCTGTGCCTTCAGGAGAGCAGCAGGCCTCGGGCCAGCATAGAGTCCGGAACCCAAATGCAGCCCCTGGAACTGCCTGGGACGACCTGGCCGGCCCAGACATAAAGACAAGAGACCCACATCTGGGCAGTGACCGACACTATTGCTCACTCTGCTCTTTCAGACAGGATCATAGGCGGGCTTCAGGGATCCGACCCCAGGTTCCTTTACATGCATCTGGGACCTTGCATGCACAGTTCTCTGTCTGAGGGGCCCCCAAGTCATCCAGGGATTGAAGCCTACCCACACCCTCCCCTGAGCTCAGAACCCAGGACCCTCCACAGCACACACCAAGACCAGAGGTAGAAGGTGGATGACAGGGTGCCGCGTGTCCATCTGCCCCAGTGGCCTGTGAATACCTAAGGGTAAGCCCAGTACTGTCCCTGGAACACAGCCGGTGTTCACTACGTGTTTGATCTGTAGGTCTTAAGCTCTCCCAACGCTGGGGCCCACTTGAGGGGCCATTTTCTGTTGCCAGTCTCCCCCATCTCCCAAAAAAAAGAGATGCAGTCAGTCCCCTAGCTCCACCGTTCTGATCTCAGTGCCCAGCCTGGCACCTGGGGCAGTGTCCCCTCTCTACCACTTCCTCTCCTAGCCCCCAGCACCAGCAGGCCCATATGCCATACCCATTACTGGGCCTCCCCTTGAACTCACACCCAACCCAGGGGAACAACTGTCTAAAGAGCACATCTGATTAGATTAAAACCCCTGGATGGCTCCAACCCCTCAGGACAAAGTCTGAGGAAGCCAACGGAGACACCACACCCTCCAGCACAAGGATGGATGCACCCTACTCTCCCCCGGCCTCAACCTTTGTCACTCACCCTTCGCTCAGGTATTCCCTCCTCTGGGACACTCTCCCCAAAGCTTCCATGAGCCCATCTGTCCACGCTTCCTCCCACCAGGCCCACTCACCCACCCATCCTTTCAAGCAGCAGAATTCAGGAAGCACCTACTGTGTGCAAGGCACCTAATCAGTGAGGCCCTGGAGAGAACCAGAGAAAGGCCCTGACCTGACAGTCTGGATGAGAAGATGAGAAACAAGATAAATGTACTACATAGTTCATCAGGAGGTGAGAAGGGCTGCAAATCCTCCGGTAGGTGCTGCAGGAAGGCTTCTCAGAGGGGACGTCTGGGCCCTGAAAGGAGCAGGGAAGTGCCCAGCCGGGGTGGGGATGCCAGGGTGGGGATTCCGAGTGCTTCTCAGACGCCACCAAGTGCTTGGCCCAGGCACCCGGCCTGAGCACCCAGGGCACTCCAGGCCGGGCACCCCGCGCACCTGACCCGGGCACCCCGCGCACCCGCCCCAGGCACCCCGACCGGGCACCCCGCGCACCCCGGCCGGGACACCCCAGGCACCCCGACCGGGCACCCCGCGCACCCCGGCCCAGACACCCCGACCCGGGCACCCCGCGCACCCCGCCCTGGGCACTCCAGGCACCCCGACCCGGGCACCCCGCGCACCCGCCCCAGGCACCCCGACCCGAGCACCCCGCGCACCCCGCCCCGGGCACCCCGCGCACCCCGACCCGGGCACCCCGACCCGAGCACCCCGCGCACCCCGACCCGGGCACCCCGCGCACCCGCCCCAGGCACCCCGACCCGAGCACCCCGCGCACCCCGACCCGGGCACCCCGCGCACCCCGACCCGCGCACCCCGCGCACCCGCCCCAGGCACCCCGACGCGGGCACCCCGCGCACCCGGCAACGCCGCCTTCCCGTCTGACGGTCGTGGCCGCCAACGCGCCAGCGGCCCCGAGCCCGCACCTCGGCCACACGGCGAGGCGGCTCCGCGCGCGGGTGGGGCCTGAGCGCCGGCGCGGCCCCGAGGACCACCGGGCAGCGGAGACCGGAGCTCAGCGGCCCCAGGCTCGGAGCCCGCAGCCCGCCGCCCCGCGCTCCGACGCCCGCGGCCACACAGCGCGAGCAGCCGGGCCGCGGCGGCGGGGACTGTCACCGGGAAGCCCGGGCCCCCCGTCCGCGCCGCCCGCCGACGGCCGGGCACAGGAGCCGCACTCACCCGGCGGACGCCGCCATGTCCGCCCCGCGCCGGCGTCACGTGAAGTGCGGCGTCAGCTGAGCCCCGCCGGGTCCTGCTGCGGGGGGCGGGGCCTGGGCGGGGCCTGGGCGGGGGCCTGGGCGGGGTCTGGGCGGGGCCTGGGCGGGGCCTGGGCGGGGCCTGGGCGGGGCCTGGGCGGGGCGGCGTTTTGCCCCGCCCCCTCCCCTGTCCAGCTCCGCGAGACCCGGGGAGCCCCCTACCTTGCGGGCGAGGCGCGGGGGGTGCAGAGGCCTTTCCGGGGAGGAGGGAGTGTCCTCGGGCGCCGGATACCTCATCTCAGCGCAGCCCCCCCAACCTGGGGGGCGGGGACCACCCCGGGACAGAGAGCCTTTGACCCAATCTAGGGGCGGGGCAGAGGTGACAGCTGTAGCTGGAAAAGGGAAAGGACTTGAGCAAAGGCCAGGGCTGTTGGAGTAACCAAAAAAAGTTCAGTGTCCACCAAAGGGCACGGTGTGGGAGTGAGAGGTAAGGCCTCAGAGGTAAGCAAGGGTCAGATCCCCCAGGCCCTGCCGTATGTGGCTGGGAAGTTAGGTCCGGTAGGACCTTTCCGAGCTCCCTCAACTGCATGATGGAGAAGGACCCATGCAGAGAGTGGGGTGGCCAGGGAGGAGGGCTGGAGAGAAGTGTCACATGGAGGGCACAGTTCAGGAGGGAGATGCTACCGAGCACATCCCCGTCTGCTCTGCTGGGCACTGCCGTTGGGTGCAAGGTCCCCCAAAGAGATGGAGGAAGGGGTGTCCGGGAGGGACATGGGAAGCAGATGTTCCAAGGGAGCAACCTAGGCTGTTGTAGAATAAGAGTAACCCTCACAACTACTGCCCGCAGGTACGGAGCACTTACTGTGACCCTACCCCTTGCGAATGTTAGTGCAACGAATCTTCAGGACAGCTCTGTGCTGTAGGCTCTGTCCTTAATGCCATTTTACAGATGGGAAAACTGAGCCCTCGAGAGGTAAGTCACCTGGGCCCCCACAGGAGCCAAGCTTGTGCAGTTGCACCCCTGACTAGCTACCCACTCTGGCTCTGTGAAGAAAAGGGGCCCAGGACTGGGGTGGGGGTGCCCCTGGGGTCCTGGGCCACATGAGGGTGTGCATATGTGTGAGGACAGGAGGTAAAGCCTAGCTCATGCCCGTGGGAGTCCTGACCCCCAGACCCCAGCTGTCTCAAAGCTGGAAGTAACTTCTGGTTGAAGGGCCTAGGTTTGGGGGTACCTCTTGTTTCTTTGTCAAAGACAAGGGTGTGGGTGACCATGGCCAGGCTAGGGGGGCACCAGAGGCTATGAGATGGAGAAACAGCTACGATGTGTTCCCACCAAGCTGGGAACACAGCCAGCGCCTTAAGCAGGGGGAGGAAACAAGCCAGACCATAAGCAGAGGGGGTGACACAGCATGGCCGCTTTGAACCCAGCACCGTGCCTGGTTTCTCATCTGTCAGGTGAGATCTGAGGGTCCCACCTCATGGGGCTGCTGTAGGGTTTCGTGAGCAAACATCGAGGCGCCTTCAGCCCAGGGCACAGCCAAAAGAGGTCAAAGCCATGAGGAGGACAGTGGCACCTCCACACAGCCCTTTGCCCCCCCCCCAGACCCAGTTAAGGCAGAGGAGAGTTGATGGAAGAGGGGGTCCCCATCTGTGATCCCCCTTCCCACTACACATACAGCAGCTCTCAGGGGTCTCTGTCCTCCAGGTAGGACTCCGGGGGGTAGACCTCCTGTCAGCCCCCTTGCTGGTTTCCAAAGAGAAGGGCAGAGGTACAAGGCTCTATACTTCACCACCTGGGATTGGGGCCACTGAAAACCGGGGTCCCCCCATTGAGCAGTTGCTCTACCTTCGGCTAAAGAAATTCAATTCCCTAAAAAGAGACGCTCTTTAAAAATAACCAAGGGTGAGCAGAATGAGCATTTCATGTTCCTTTGTGGAAGGAAAACCTGCCCCTGAGCTAATTAAAGCCCCTCCACCATTTCTTTTGACGTCAAATATGTCAAAATTAAGCCGACTGGCAGCTCAAAGTGTTTATTAATGTGAAAAAGGAGTAATTATCCTAAACATCCACAAAGTAATACAGGGGAGCTCCCTGGGGTGGGAGCAGTAATAGGGAGGCCCTGCCCCCGACTCGTGTGCACGCAGGCCCGTCTGGACCCTGCCAGCGTTGCAGGAGCCTGGCACAGAGGGCTGCCTGCCACCACTCGCCCCTCCCCATCGGAGGCCCCCACGAGGCTCTCCCCCACTCCCACGTCCACCCCTCACCGTCTGAGCTCTGGCAGGGCTGGTCCGCACCCCCACCCTTCCTCATCGGGAGCTGGGGCTCCAGGAGATGCCGCCCTGGGAGTGGGAGAAGATTGCGTAGTTACTCATGCAGGGCAGATCCGGACGCTGCTGGGAGCCAGGAGGCAATTGGAGAAAGATTGATTTTAGAGAGTTGGAGCAGGAGTGTGTAAATCAGCGCGAGAGAGCACCAGGCACCGCACTCGGGCCTTAAGCGATGTCACCTCCGAGGTCACAGGCCTTTGACTGAAACAGCCTCCCGTCATCGTGACCTACAAGGGGAGGTGTTTGTGCTCAGCCAGCCCAGGAGCCAGAGCATCATAACTCTTCCCAAGTGCCCTGCCCCGGCCAGACACCCAAGAAACTTGGTCCTGGGAAGGCTCCTCCCTGGAGCTCCTGTGGCTCCTTTTGTCCCTAAGACACTGTGTCCTGCCAGGTGTCCCCACGCTGTCTGCCCCCCTCAATCTGGCCACATGTTCTTGCAGTCCC
The DNA here is from genome assembly GCF_048418805.1 of Vulpes vulpes. Lineage (NCBI taxonomy): Eukaryota > Metazoa > Chordata > Mammalia > Carnivora > Canidae > Vulpes > Vulpes vulpes. Next base: position 4,063,587 of record NC_132780.1, read on the forward strand.
ACGGGACACCGCGGACAGCCGGCTGCCTGGAGATGGCAGCCCCAGAAGTGGTGACCAGCCCCCCTGGCCCGCCAGCCACCCTTGGGGCCTTACAGGGGTGTCCCCTGGAAAAGCCGTGACATGGGCCTCAGGCATCTTCAGCTGCATACTCGGGACACTGGTCTGCTGGAAGCCTCTGTGAGATGGGACCACACTGGAGGTCACTGTGGGTGCCACTCTGTGACTGACCAGGCTGGGAGGGGTCGGGGCCCGCATCCTGCCCTGGAGGTCAGAAGAGCCCACCATCAGGGAGGGCCAAGAACGGGGCTACGGGCTGCTGTCCCCGCCGGTGAGCAGAGAGGAGCTGCTGATTCTGGCCAGGAGAGCAGTGGGTGCTGGAGCTCAGGAGGGTCACTGGATAGAAACTCTGTGCCCGCCTCGTGGGGACACCAGCTTCAAGGGGTGTGACATGACACAGGCCGTCATTTGAGGGGGGGGGGTGATTGTTTTTGCTTTGGCTGAGAACAGAAGATCGGGCTCAGAAAACCAGCACCAAGCAGACTGAACAGAAGGCACAGGGGGGTGGGGGCGTGTGGGTGGGAGCGGGGCGGGAGTGGCACGTTCCTACCCAGCCTCTCCAGGAGGAGCGGGATGGAGAGGGAAAGCCCAGGAGGCTGCCTCTCCATCACGGCTCTGGCAGGTCCCAGCCTTCAGCCTCTGCGACAACGTCAGCAGACTCCTGGGCCGGCGCCTGTCCCTTCCTCCAGGACCACGCCGCAGCTGCCACCCCCATCGTCCAACCCAGGAGCCCCCACCCCCCTCCCCACCTGCCGCCTTGAGGACCCGGCTTCCTGCAGGAAAGAGGCAGCAGCCACGGCCACGGCGGAGGGGCCCTCCCTGGGAAGCCCGTCACCGCCTCAGATGAAGCGGTCCCCGCTGAGTGCTTTGCCAGGGTCTACGAGGCAATTCAAGATGAGAAATGGCACGGTGGCTTCGGGAAGGCAAATCATTCCAACAGCACCTTAAAAACATCGACAGCATCAAGCTCTTTGTGTGTGTGTGAAAATGGGGAATATATTGTTTTTCACTGTTTGGAAGACTGTTTTCTCATCTTGAAATCACAAGCTGTTTTCTTCCAGAGAGACTTATAAATACATCCAATTATCGACATTCAATATAGGAAATAAAGTTCTGAAATGGTTTTCTTCCGCACATGCGGAGTGGGCCGGCCGGGTTGCGCAGGTGATAATGACTTTTATTTCTTGCAAGTCGAAGCCGTGCCGAGTGGCTGGTCCCGCCACCTTTTATTGCTTTCACCTTTATTGCATTTCCCGTGTTGTGCTGGGCTATTCATTGGTGTAACTTGATTACCACTTTCAAGATCTTGATAAAAATGAATGAGAGTCCTGATTCCCAAAGTGGGAGTGCCCAGTCCCAGAGCAGGGGGGTTTGGTTGTGTGGCTTGTGTCCTGGGGGCGTCTGGAGTCTCCCTGGCAGGGTGGCTCTCCCTCTGCCAGTTCCAAGTTCCTGGACATCGGCCATTCCTGGGGACACTCACAACTGCCCCTCTCCCCGGTTCCAGTCAGGGTGGCTGTTTTGTCTTTTTTAAAATATTTTATTTATTTATCTGAGAGGGAGAGCATGAGCAGGGGGAGGGGCAGAGGGAGAAGCAGACTCCCCACGGAGCAGGGAGCCCGACGTGGGGCTCCGTCCCAGCACTCTGGGATCACGACCTGAGCGGTAGGCAGACGCTTCACCCATTGAGCCACCCACTCGGTGGCCCGCATCACCCACCTAGCCACTGAGACACCCAGGCACCTGTCAAGGGTGGCATTTTAAGGAGGACACTTTGGTCCTTCATGAAATCACCCACAGACTGTGTCCCCAGTGGCCACGTAACCTATCCATGCCACCATTAAGACTGGGGTCACCTGTGACTCTGCCTTCTATTGACCTCACACCTGCCAACCCTTCCTCTTTGGGGTCCTGTCCCTCTCCTGCCTCTTCCTCCCAAAGGGCCTTTGTCACCACTCCCCAATGTGACTTCCAAGCCTCCCTGGCTGCCTGCCTGCCTTCAGTCTGTCCCCATTCAAAGTCCCCGTGCTCATCAGGATTCTTTGCAGCAAACAGCCCCAAGTCTATCTCAAACAGAAGAGAGATGTGTTGGAAGGATGTCAGGCAGCACATTTAAAGGAGAGGCAGTTCCAGAAAACAGGCGGATTGGTGGCCCGAAGCACAACCGGGCCACACCACACCATGCTGCCCGGAACCCTCGCCACTACCTCTGCCCTTGGACGTAAACTTGGACTGACACAGCATCCTGGCCTCACATCCCCATGGCCAAAACCCTTGGTGGGCAGTGCAGCCCATTGCAAAGTCCAGGCCTCATGCCCACCCTCTGGCTATCTCACCCCTCTGGGCTGTGGGGCAGGGGCAGGAGAGGAGGGTTGGCTACCTGGCATGGCACCGAGTCCCATTGTCCAAACAGGCAAGGGTTAAGATGCTGGTGCATATACACAAAGCCCCATGACACGCAGTGATGGATCAGCTTGGGGTGCTAGCGACTCCCCCCTCCCGTAAATCCTTGAAACACCCACCTTGGACCAACTCGTCCTGAATATTGTGAGCAAAAAGTCTAGAACGCAATTATTTCCATTTCAACACAAGTGTGAGTTTCTTGCTTCGTGGTTTTTATTTTCAGTTTACAAGGGAAGCTATATAATTTCCATTTCCTCGGCTCTAAAGATCTTGCCCGGCCCTGCCTGCATTTCACTGACAAATAAATATCCCCAAGCACAAAGTGGCCCATTAGAAATCATGTCATGGGGAAAAAAGCGCGTGGCCGTCCGAGTCACAAGCCCGGTCCTCTGACTTCTCTGGTCCTCACTTCGCCCATTTGGAGAGGGAGACGAGATGCCTCTAACCTCTCTACAGGCAGCTCCGAGGGTGAAAATGAGGTCTTGGGAGACAGTTTACACGGACGTGGCAATAGTCCGTTTTGTTCTTATCATACCTCTCATGAGAGAACATTTACATGGTGGTGAGGGGATGTGGATGTAGGAAACTAGGTCCCATTCCTGGCTTTGCTATTTATTCACTGTGTGGCCCTGGAAAACTACTCAACCCCTCTAGGCCTCAGCTTCCTTATTGGTAAAGTGGGAGTGATGGGTCTGAGTTTGGAGGATTGTTGTGGAGATGACACAGGGCGGTCCTATGAGGCTCAGCACAGCCCCTGGCTCACGATGGCCACCATCCTCATTTCAAGGGTCAGGCGAGAAGTAGGGGCATCAGAAAAGGACCAGGACCCTTGCCCCATGCCCTGTGAAGTCGCTCTCAGCCCTGTCTACCTGCAGAGCAATTATGACACGAAGAAGTGAGTCCATAACCCCAAGGCCAGGTGGTGCTCATACCCTTTGAGAGGACTGGCTGGGTCCTAGGGCTACCTGGCCACCCTGAACCAGCCCTGGGCTCCCTGCATGTGGGCTGGCCGTGCAGCCAGACACAGGGACATGACAGGGCACCTTGCTGAGTGAGTGGGGATAGCTGCAGGGAGGGTGTTCCCGCTGCACACAGGGCCCTGGGCCAGCCTGGTGCTTTCAGGCTGCAGGGCTCTGCACGTAGGCCTGGATTTGCATCCAGGGCATCTTCTCTTGCACCCAGAGAAGAGGGTGGGCCAGGAGGTTCATGAGAAGGGCCAAGGGCGTATAATTGAATGCAAAATTGGCCTCCTATTCTTCTTGCTGCGTCCACACTCTTGCTTAGGGACGCTGCAGCCCACCCAGTCAGTTTCTGCAGCCCTCGGATCCAGGGGTAACCATGCAACGTACCCCGGATAATAGGACATTAGCAAAAGCAGAGGCCTTGGAAGGCGCTCACCGGCTGGGGCCTACCGTCTCGCCACTCTTGGGAGCCCTGCCACCCAGTGAAGATGCCCTGGCCAGCCCGCTGGAGTGTTAGATGCCTGGTGGACAGCCCGCCAACCAAACCGGCAGACACAGAGGCTGCGCTGGCCTGATTATCAGCCTCCGGCCAACCTGATAGCTGAGTGCAGACCCGCGAATGCGTCGTCCAGCAGAGAGCAGCCGAGCCGGCCCCCCGAATCCGGAGCTCTCTAAATGATTGCTTGGAACCATTACATCGAGTGACTGGTTATCCCAGTCTATCAGAACCGGAGGAGAGCCTGGGGCTCTGCCCCAGAGCTGAGGCCGAGGGCAGGTGCTGTAGGGGCTGTTTTCATTAGGAACTCCGGGAGATGCAGGGTCCGAGGGACGCTGCCGTGGGGCCCTGGGGAAAAGTGTGACCTTCACCTCACCCCAGCCTGGAGCACAGCTTCAGCCCAGAGAAGGTTACAGGGACACTGGTTCTGACCCAGCACCGTGAGGTTGCACTACTGGGGGGGTGCCCAAGAGGCAGCACCACCCCACAGCTACGAGGCTGCGTGAGCTGGGCAGCGGTGGTGCAGAGAACCGGTACCATCAGTGGGGCTCCCTGGGCAGCAGCCTTGAGACATAGGAGGTGGGGGGATTCTGTGAGTGTCTGTAAACATCCTTCTGGGGACCCCCGGGGATACCTGGAAGAGATTTTCAAGGAGACTGGAGGGCCCGTGAAATAGAGACAGGCTGGAGCCAAGTAAATGGAAATGACTCTGTCGCTGGGACAATGCATGCACCAAAAGCTGGTGACCTTGGCCTGGGGCCTGGCCCACATTGTCACATCCCAAAGCAAGGCTGGCATGGGGTGCATGCAACACAGGACTGTACCCAGGTGGCCTGGATGGGTAACCGAGACGGTCAGCAGGGAGTTCACCCCGGGTTAGCCTTGCTCGCTCAGACTCAGACCTCACCAAAGCCAAACATGGGCAAGAGGAAAGAACTGCTCTCCTCAAACCAAAACACTCTCTCACCTACTCAAAGACTGGGGTTCTGCTGCAGAGACACCTGCCCAAGTCCAAGGTTGGGACTGTCCAAGCTGAGCGCTGGCCGTTATCCTCGGAGCATCTTTTACAAAGATCAGGGGACATTCCAGAAGTCGCCACTGCTGTGCTCATGCTCCAGACGGTAGCGTGGTCTCTGCGTCGGATGTCAGGCTCACCAGTGGTGTGAGGAGCCAGCTGGGGTCTCACTCCTCTCCCCATGTTTTCTGAACTTTCCCTTCAAACCATCTTTGGGAAAATCACAGTTTTATTTCCTAATCTCAGAGATCAATATTGAGGGCTTGAGGGAGAATTTACTAGAAATATCATCTCGCAGTGGAAAGAGACCACAAATTCACCTACAGGACCAGCTGTCGGCCGAGCACTAGGTGTCTCTGGGCCTCTCTGTGGGGTCCAAGTCCTCTGGGGAAGGTCCACTCAGCTTGGACAAGCTCTAAGCTCCTTCTCTGTGTGTTTTTTTTTTGGGGGGGGGGGCGTTGCAGAGAGAAGGTAACATGCAGACCAGCCCTCAGAGATCCTGATTTGCTGGGCTGAGGTGGGGCCCTGCCAGCTGCCTCTCCAGGGAGGAGGCATAGACACTGGCCATCAATCCTGAGCTCATCGACCTCCACCACCCGCTGTTCCCTTCCTTCCCCAGGGGGAGGACCCTCCATGCCCAAGGCTCTCTGGTCTCTCAACTCTGGCTTCCCTGTGAGGCCCACTCCCACCCTTCCTGCGGCCTAGTGAAGAAAGCTCCCTGGGTGGCCAGGGCATCCACGGTTCCTGTGGGGCCCCGGCCTCCTGGCCAGAGAGCCCACTCACCCATCAGCCCCACTCCAAGCCTGACGTAGAGTCAAGCTTGCTCAGACAAATGTTAGGAGGCTCTGGGGAAATAAATGGAAACGGCTACTTTGGAGAGCCCTTTAGAAATATCTATTAAAACCAAAAAAATTAAAACTAAGCCTTCTGACCCATAATTGCAACTCTTCATGATCTACCCTGAGGCTCCCCCTCTGCACGAGCACAGGGAGATAGAAACCAGCGCTCTCACTGCAGGATTATTTGTGATAGTGAAAAATTGAAAGCAATCCACGAGTTCATAACTCTCATCTGCTCGCGTGCTGCGAGAGCAGTTAGGAGGAATGTCCTAGATCTACAGGTATCCGCGCCGCGAAGTCTCAACAGCACTTTGCTGAGTGAAAAGTAGAAGCACGGCACATACCGCGTCATGTCATTAATGTTTACAAACCCATAAAACCATAGGCTGTGCTATGAATTCTCTGTGGGCACATGTTTCTGTTGTAAAAGCACTTACAAGGTCTGGAAAAAGATAAACGGAAGGTTGTCTTCAGGGAGTGGGGGGAGGGTGCTGCGGGAGGAATCAAGAAGGAATGGAACCTTCTTTGGTGGTCTAATTCCTTGGAAAGGAGGAACGTGAACAGCCATCCGTGTCACCAAAAATAAATAAAACCGCTTTAAAAAAAGAAAATCTCTATGTCAGGAACGCGCCGCAGCCCATTGGGGGTCCCTTGCCAACAGGGGTGGGGGGGCTGGTTTTAATCCAGAATCTGTTGGAGCCTCCTCTCAGGTGTCCCCTGCACCCTCACCCCCCAACCCCCACTCTGTCCTGTCTCCACCACTGTGCTTTCCCCATTCCCCGCTCCAGAGTCATAGTCAGACGCGGTCAGGGTTGGTTGGTTTGTGTTTGGAAGGAAAAGGCCTGGTTATGAGTTACAAGGATCTGGGGCAGAGCGTTCCAGGGCAGTGCCAGGATATGAATAGATGTGATGTGGGCAGGCTGGGCCTGAGAACCCAGGGGAGGGTCCCACGAGACCAGCCACAGGACCTTGGCTTCACGCAGAATAGAAATCAAACGTGAGCCAGAGAAAGTCAAAGCAGAGTTTATGGCCTAAGTGTCAGTGACAGGTGGAGAAAGGCAGACAGAGCGTCCGGGAGACCCAGAAAGCAAAGGGAAGGAGAATGATTCTCATCCTTGCTCTTGGGGCTGGGGGTTTATTTTAGGAAAGGGTCTAGGGTGGGGCGCCTGGGTGGTTCAGTCGGTTAAGCAACCAACCCTTGGTCTCCGCTCAGGACATGGTCTCAGGGTCATGAGATGGAGCCTGGCATCCGGCCCCGGGGCTGTCTCCACGCTCCGTGCTTGGCGGGGAGTCTGCTTGAGACTCTCTGCCCCTCCGCCTGTTCATGCACCAGGTGCATGCGCTCTCTCTTTCTCTCTCTCTCAAGTAAATAAATAAAATCATTAAGAAAATAAAATAAATAAAATAAAATAAAATTAAAATAAAATAAAATAAAATAAAATAAAATAAAATAAAATAAATAAAAGGGTCTAGGGTACCTGTTCCTCCAGGGTAGGGTCTGATCGAAGGCAAGTGTCAGGTGAACAGCAGGTGTTAGTGCGTAAAGCAGCGAAGGTAGGGGTGTTGATGCCAGCAGCAGCTGAGGTTTGTTTGAAGCCAACGTCCTGGAACATGTTCAGGATCTGACTCTTCTTAGGTGTTATCAGGTGCGTGGGGCTGAGGACAAAACTCAGAATATGACTGCTTGCTTCCTGCCCCCCCATCCCCTCCAAAGTGGGAACAGAGCTTCTTTGTCTTATTCAGAGGCAAAATATGGAACGTGAGTAAATGGGGCCTAACAGAGAAAGAGCAGAGACGGAGCCCTCCTAAAATGGAAAGCTCCAGCTTCCCTACTTGTGTTGGGTAGTTGGGGCCGCTGGGGGTGGGGACTACCCTGGCTCCAGGAGCCCAGGCCCCAGTGGCCAACCCCACCTTGCCACCCTGGCCCCACCGTGACAACCCACCTCACTTGCCAAAGTCTGCTCTTCCTACGACCGACCGCCATCCCCCAGCCTCCACCTCCACCCAGAGCCTTCCCACCTCCACCACACCGACCACTACCGGAGCCTCAGTCCCCCAACTCCTGTTCCCCATCTCCTCTCCCCACCCCAGGGCCTGCTAGCTCCTCCGGAGGAAAGAATCCTTCTGCTCCTGCTCCTCCAGCCCCTCAGGGGAACAGGGGGTCCATCCGATGGTGGACTTGCTGCCAGTGAAAGAGCCACTGCGGAGCCTTCGGCATTTACCCATCAGGGAAGTGACTCTCCCTCCTCCCCTCCCCAAGATGTGCAAGAGGAGGTCAGCCCCCTCCACCCTTCAGATTTCCAGCTTCCTCTGTGGTTTCCATGGATTCCGAGATGGCTCCCAGCACCTGAGCCCAGAGAGAGGGGGAGGGGAGGGAGGGAGTGGCCCAGGCTCTGGCCCAGGGCTGGGGAAGCTGCTCCACTGAGGTCCCCCCAGGCCCACCTGCCTGACCCCTCCTCCCAGAGATGGGGGGCACCTGGGCTCCTGGAGCGGGGGGCATTGACATGTCTCATCCTCCTTCTGGAAAGCCCAGGGGGCTCCAGGGAACGTGCTCTACCTTGAACGATGACGTCAAAGTCGGCTTCCTGAGGGGCTGTGACCCTCCACCCAGAAAATGCCGACTGTGACCACAGCCAGAGGGGACAGTGTCCAAAGTAGGCAGGTAAGGATCGCACTATTGGTGAGAAGAGCAGGGCAGTTTAGGGAAGTGGCCAAGGACACCGATGGGTCAGTCTCTGTTCTGCGGGACCCAGGGGGCCCAGCCAGGGGCTCACTTGGGCTCCTTGTGTCTGGGGGCTCTAAGCACTAGTTGCCGCGTCCGGACCACCAGAGAGAAGGCAAGAAAGGTCTGTGATGGGTGGGCACTGACCATCGTCCCCTTGGGAGCGTCCATCCTGCCCGGTGTAGCCCTCCCAGAACAGGCTCAGGACATTCTCCATCCTACTTCCACTCTCCCCGGTCCACTGTCGCTGCGGCACCCCAACAACACCCCAACACCCTTTCTCTCTTGAGGGCTGCTGGGTGTGCAGGCCCGAGGCATGGCCAGGCCACTGTCCTGCCCGGCGTCTGGGGCTTAGCTTCAGCGGGCTACAGGAGCACGGCAGTCCGAGTCAGGGCAGGCAGCTGAGCAGGCTACGAAGGAGCCAGTACCGGCCGGACCCCCTAGGCAGAGGCTGTCCTCCCTGGGTCCTTCCCCTGGCCTGGTCTCAGCAAATCCTGAGAGCTGCCTCCCACTCTTCCAGCGAGGTCATCTTCACACTCGTTTGCTCAAGTCCACTTTGGGGAGCCTGCCTGACACGTTTGCCACTGGGCGGGTGGTCTTCCCCAGGCAGGGACCGGTTGTGATCTCAGGGACCGCCCACTACGAGAGGCCTCTTGGTGCTCTGCCTCGACTTCCAGTAGAATCTCCTTCCCCATGGTGAGTTTTTAAAAGCTAGTGCCTAGCTTCACCCCAGACCAACTGAATCAGAACTCCCAGGAATGGGGACTCCCTGGGTGGCTCAGGGGTTGAGCATCTGCCCTTGGCCCAGGGCGTGATCCTGGAGACCCAGGATCGAGTTCCGCGTCGGGGTCCCTGCATGGAGGCTGCTTCTCCCTCTATGTCTCTGCCTTTGTCTCTCTGTGTCTCATGAATAAATAAATAAAATCTTAAAAAAAAAAAAAAAAAAGGAATTCCCAGGAATGGAGCCAGGGCACTGGGATTTTTGAAAACTCCCTGATTGATGCCTACTGAAAGTCAGGACCCAAAGCGCTTTGAGACAGAGTCTTCCCCACATCTGTTGGTGGGGACTGTGGGGTAAGGGTCCCACGGGAGGGATGGCAGGGGTGGTAACCCAGCAGGGTCCCCTCTCTTTTGGCGAGCTAGCTCCCCCCTGGGTCCACATCCCTCCACTCCACTCCCACCTCCTGAAGGCCACCCACGGGCCCTGCTCCCTCACCACCACCCCAGCCCTTTCCCCCTTACCCCAAATCCTGCCTCCATCTTCACGTTCAGCCTGACCCACGCAACCTGCAAAGGAAGCCATCTCTCTGCGACCTTAAAGCACACGGCTGGCCTGCGCCCCCGGGGGTAATAAGTGTGAGCGTGTGTCCACCAGCAGACGCAGGCCAGGCTGCTCACCGCCGCGCTGCTCAGGGGAGCAGCCGCAGCCTGGAACTACCCAGATGCCTGCCAACGATGGATGGGATAAATAAAGCCGTGTTCTCATATGGTGGAGTCCACGCCAGCGAGAGGAAGAGTCTCAGAAGCACAGTGAGGAGTGAGATTTCAGCCAGACCCAGAAGAGCACACCCTGGAGGGTTCCACGGCTGCCTTCAGCTCGGAAGAACTGAGCAGTTGCAACAGAGACGGCCGGGCCCGCAGGCCTAAAATATTCACTCCTTGGCCCTTTATTAGAAACATTTGCCAACTCCTGACCTATAGGGTGTGGGGGGAGGGGGGGGGACGGAAAGGGCTGGGGGCGGAAAGCAAGATTGTTTGATGTGCACCCTCTTTTGTATCACTTTGGCTTTTTGGACTCATGAATGAGGCTCAGCACAGACAAGGTCACGGACACCCCACCCTTAGAGACTGGAGTGGCTCTGGTGGGGGTTTCCTTTTTTTAAATTTTTATTTATTTATTTACATTTTAAAAATTTTAATTCAATTTGCCAACATACAGTATAACACCCAGTGGTCATCCCATCACGTTGCCCTCTTCAGTGCCCGCCCCCTCACCCTCCTCCCCTTCTGCAGCCCTTTGTTTCCCAGAGTTAGGGGTCTCTCATGGTCTGTCTCCCTCTCTAATTTTTCCCCACTCAGTTTCCCTTCCTTTCCCTTATAACCCCCTTCACTATTTCTTTTATCTGGTGGGGGTTTCTAACAGCTCGAGGCCTATCCCCGGGCAGGCCAGCCTCCCTCCGCCTCCCGCCTAGGAAAGCTGGGGGCTGCTCTAGAGCCGTGCCCTTTGTTCCTGCCGATACCTGAGGGTAGGACTCCCACCACCCCGCTGCCCCCCCACATCCCAGTTTCTGGAGGAGGATGTGGCCTATTTCCATAAGCTCCAGTTAGCACCCCCACCTGCTTTTTGGCAATTTTCACTTTCCTGACTGCCCCAGCGCTGCTTGGGGCCCTCCCATGCCCTCCCCGTCCCCCAAACACACCCAGTTACCTCCACATGGAGGAGTCGACCCCCATCATACTCCGACTTCAGTGGCTACTAAGCTCTGTCTTTACTGCCTCTTCCTAGCCTCTGGCTCCTCTGCTCTGGAGCAGCCTCTGCTACTTGTTCTTGAGGGAAAGGCAGGCAGGTGATCCCACCTGTCTGATGAGGATCTGAGGCCCCAGGCGCTGCCCTTGGCCCAGCCCACTCAGGGGGAGTGCCCCTGCCCCCAAGTGGGTGCCCCAGTGCATTGACTTCCTAGGGCTGCTGTAACACATGGCTGCACACTGGGGGGCTCGCAACAACAGAGTTTATTCTCTTGTGGGTTTTGGAGGCCAGAAGCACCAAATCCAGCTGTCTGGAGGGTTGGTTCCTTCCGGAGGCTGCGCTGGAGAATTGTCCCGCGCCTCTTCCCTAGCTTCTTCTGGTGGCTACCGGAAGACGTCGGCCTCCTTGGTTTGGGGGGGCGTGACTCCACTCTCCTCCCCTGGGCTGTGTCCTCTCCCTTTCTGCCCCTTGCTAAGGACACTCCTCATTGGATTTAGGGCTCACCTGAATCCAGGACGATCTCATTCTAAGACCCTCAATAACAGGGACCCTTATTCCAAATCTGGTCACATTCTGAGCTTCCAGGTGGACCATTCCACTTACTCTACCTAGGCTTCGGTGGGCACCCACCCTTCTTGCTGGTACTCACACTGGCATCACCAGGGTGATAAGACAGGTCCGTGGGGAAGAAGCCCAGGCACGGAAGATCTCAGGAGTACGGAATGGCCTGGGATGGAGACTCTGAGGACCCCCCCAACCCCCCAACATTCCAGTAGACACAGCCTGTGTCAAATCTTCCCCACAGATGAGCACTTGGCTCAGAGTCAGGAGATCCGGAGGCTGGCTCTGCCCCTCTGCTCACCAAGTAATCTCTGATGAGCAGGTCCCCTCTCTAGGCAAAGAGAAGTCCCCACGCTCCTTGCAGCCCTCGCTCGAGGACTGAGTGTGAACTACACTACCTTCTGCTCACGTCTCAGAGAGCCTGGCGTCCCCAGCACATCCCAGCCTATGACGGGGGAGAAAGAGTGGCTGGGTGTGCCCAGGATAGGATATGCTTGAACTGGGCATGTGGTGTGATTTGGGAGGCCCCTGAACTTCCCAGATGGTCATGTCCCCACCTGGCTTATGCAGCGTCAGTTGAGTCCCCTGCAGCCAGTGGAGGGTGACACGTGGTGACCAGGCACAGAGCAGGATGTTTTAAGCCAGATACCACGGGGAGTCCTCGGGTAGCAAGGATGGGGCTGTGAGCCCACTCAGCAAGGCCTCCCTGAAAGCCACACATGGGGCGTGATGACCACACCAGGACATCAGGAGACTCGCTCGTAGCGGAGCCCAGGGGGGCAGGGAGGACCCAGATGGAGACAAGACATTCATTCCTAAGACACTTGCAGGGACCCCAGACCCATCCTGAGGTGTACAGAGAGAGAGAGAGCGTGCACCTGTCCACCCTCCTCCCAACACCGAGACACGTGACCTTTCCTGTGTCGGGTGATGCCCCTCCTAACACTCAGGACTGGGCTCAGACTTGGGCCATCCACATTCTCCTGCTGGAAGACGCACGTCATGGACTGCAGCCAGGACCAGGGCTGTGTGGCCGTGCGGTGGCTAAGGGAGGGTGACGAGGGGAGGACCAATACTCGCTTCCATTTCATTTCGGTCTCACAACGCACTGATGAAATAGGTTCCATTAGGATTCCCATTTTATAGACGGAGCCACCGAGGCTCAGAGAGGCTAAACAACTAGCCCAGATCACACAGCTCTTCCCCGGGTAGGGTAGGCCTCCAACCTGGTTGGCCTGACTTCAGACTTGCTCTTTACCACCTCAGCCAAGGCCCGGGGCGAGCCAGGGACGCAATAATGAACACATCACTTGGGCTTGTCAACCAGCACCAAAGACTCCGGCAGGATGGTCCCCAAATAATATTTTCAACAATGATTATACTAGGGTTGTGGGATCATTAGGGATATTCTCCGTTTTCCAAACGTTTGTTAATGTGCTGATACTATCTTTATCATTAAAAAGCTCAACAGTGAAAAATCATCTCCCAGGTTCCTTTGTCAAGAGTGCAGCCGGGATAATTAGCATTGCCAGGAGGCTGCCCAGGGGGACAAGCCAAGAATTCACAGACGGGGACCTGCAAGCCCTGTTCCCCCCGGGGCAGTTCAGATCGCCGGAAGGTCACACGCCAGCAGGGCACTTCTCACTTCTGCACCTTCAGACAGGCCGCTTATCACCGTGCCCTCAGTTCTGCGGAGGATCAATAGACACGAGGCAAACGGTGTAGACGGCCTCTGCATCTTCCATAAAACTGCTCTCACAGACCCCATCTGCGGTGTTGCTCACATCCCTTGCAAAGATCCGATTGGCGAACTCCCGTGAGCGTCCTGGCGGGGAGACACACTCTCTTGATCAACCCCGTGGGCTCCTGAAGCGCTCAACCATGTCTGCGGCGCTCACGTTGTTGCCACACGGCCCGCTGCTGTGCTGGGCACTTACTAACTGCTCAATATCAGTTTGAGAATGAAAGAAAAAAAGAGCTTCATTGACTCCCACAACTGAGAAGTCCAAAGGTGTGTCTTGCACCAGGTGCAGCTGGATCCGGGAGTCTAAATGATACCGGCAGGAGTCTGGCCTCCCACCCTTGGCTCTGCTCTCTTGTGCTATGTGGCCTTCCTTCTCAGGCAGGCTGATGCCCTGGGACAGCCAAGGCAGCCACGGAAATTTCCAAAGTTACTTCCACATGCCAGCCAGTGATCCCTATAGAGAGTAGCATTTCATTCTGCAAAGTCCTAGGGAGGACTCTGGCCAGCTGGCATGGGACACGTGCCCATCCTGGAACCAACCTGGGTGGCTAAAGCAATGAGGTCCTCTCATTGGCCAGCTCTGGGTCACGTCCCACCCCTGGAGCAAGGAGGAGAAGCCGGCGGCAGCCAGCTCCCGGGACGTGGAGCCTCTTCTGCCCAGGAGGACAAGGCCTGGTACCAGAAGAGGATGTGGAGGGAAACACACAGAACCAAGGCCGTCCTGGTGTCTACACTGCCCCAACCCAAACTCCAGATTTTTCCCCTTCTGTCCTGCACTTTCCCATCCTGAGAAATGGTACAACCACCAACTATTCTGTTCCTGGAGCCAGAAAGTTGCAGATTATTCTTTGTTCTTTCTTTCCCTTCCCTTTGGGCTCATGGCACGGGAGCCACGTAGGCCCAGCCACCTGGCAGTCCAGGCTTAGCCTAGCAGTTGCTTGATGCCCAAGCCCTTCACAGGCCTCACTGTATCTCTGAAAACCCAGGAGCCGGGGAGCCTGGGTGGCTCAGTCGGTTAAGCACCTGCCTTCGGTTCAGGTCATGGTCCTGAAATCCTAGGATCAAGCCCCACATCAGTCTCCCTGCACAGTGGAAAGTCTGCTTCTCCCTCTCCCTCTGCTCCTCCCCCCTGCTTGTGTGCTCTCTTTTTCTCAAATAAATAAAATCTGAAAGAAAGAAAGAAAGAAAGAAAGAAAGAAAGAAAGAAAGAAAGAGAAAGAGAGAGAGAGAGAGAGAAAGAAAGAAAGAAAGAAAGAAAGAAAGAAAGAAAGAAAGAGAAAGAAAAGAAAAGAAAAGAAAATCCAGCAGCAGAGAAGGCATTATGCCCATTTTATGAATAAGTACACCAAGGTCAGGCCGGGCTAATGATGCCCCTCCTAAGGCTATGCAGGAAGCTGGTGGCAGAAGCAGGGCACAGTCCAGGCCTCCTGAGACTTGGTTGAGAAAGACACCCCCTGCTGCACCACACCTTGGCCCGTGACCCCGTCCATAACTGACCACCAGCGCCAACAAGCCTGACGCCTTCATCCAACGGGCCTCTCTAGGCAGCTAGGGCCCAAGGTGTCTGGCTTGGGAGCCCTGGGGTCCCTCAGTGTGGGACAGGACGAAGCAAGGCTCCCATGTGGACAGGGACCGGTGGCCAGGGCTGGGGAGCACTGAGAACATCTTTCCTTGGGAGCTCCTGGGCTTGGCTTCCGAGGCTAGCCATCCCCGTGCCGGCTGCTGCACACCCAGGCAGCTTCCAGATGCGTCTGCACGCGGGCTGTGCTCCCAGTAAGGCAGGACCCTTCATTGTTGAGGCTCAGGAGGCCTCCAGACAGGGCCAGCTGCTACTGGGGACAAACACGCCTTTGCTCATGGGCTCCTCGGCTTTGGGACATTTTAGTCTCCGATACAGAAGAAAGGATGTGCTTCGATTCAGAGAATCCAACTCAGCTCGCATCACCTGAGCCCCACGGGTGTCTGGCAGGTGCAAGGTGCAGCTCTGGGCAGCCCCGTCCGCTCCATTCCTGTGCACGGTGCCCCCGCGAGCTGTGCATCCCAGCCCGACATTCTCCTTTACGTTACCCCATTCATCCCGCCTGGAGGCTCCGGGATAGCCTTGCCATCTGGGCCACTTGGGTCCCCCAGGAAGTGGACGCTGCGATGCAGTTAGGGGCGCAACAGGTTTCCTGGGGACAATGTCTGCAAGGGAAGATAGGGGAGGGAGTGATTGGGGGGGAAGCACCTCAGATCCCAGTGGAGATGTGACAAGATCTCCGCTATCCTAGCAGGGAGCTCCAGGGCGAAACCTGCCCACTACAGGAGGCCCGCGTGGCCCCAAACAGCCGGGTCCTAGCGCCCCTGCCAAGGGATGCCCAGAGGAGCCTGGGCTGTGGCTTGCAAGCTCTTTGCAGCTCGATGGCGATTCCCAGAGGGACCGGGGGGACCTTCGTGGCAGCCATGTGACCATTTCACAGATGCAGACGCCAGTGCCAAGAGGGGTCAGACTCCCAGAGGCACGCGGCTGGCATGTGGCAGGCATGTGGCAGAGACAGGCCAGGGAGGGGCAGCCTGGCCCAGACCCTGTGCTCATCAAGTGTGGGCAGTGCCTGGCCCTTGGCTGCTGAGATGCCATCTCCCACTGCAGACGACCAGGACAATGGCCTGCCGGACTGCTGGACCTCGGCCAGAGCTCCTGTCCTCAGGAAATGTGAGTGGGGACAAGGGCAGCAATTCGGTCCTCGTGAATGTCACAAAAGTCTTGCTGTGTAGTGAGAAGTCCCTTGGACGTGGTGGCTCCGGTTCTAACGGGATTCATCAGAAAGCTGGGGCGCTCCCCTACTCCTCCCAGGGCCACTCGGGGCCATCTACCTGTCAGCGCAGAGGTGCCTTCCCGTTGCCACCTGCCTGGGACCCTGTGACACAACACGACAGGTGATTCGATGGCTGCTTGTCCTCCCTTCCTCATTGTCAGCTCCCTGATTGTCCAGAAACGCCTCCGGTCTGGGTTTTAAGAACTGGGGAAGGCAAGCTTTCGGTCCCAATGTGTCCCTCAAATGGAAAACTGACCCCTCTAGAGAGAAGCTCAGACTCGAGGTGACTTCATTCCCCAGCCCCAGAATTTCTTCCCCCCACACACCCCCTCTCGTCCCTTGCCCTGTTCAGCAAATGGCTCCACCCTCGGCCCCACGGCTCCATCCGAAACCTCAGAAGTCGGGGCACCTGGGTGGCCCAGTGGTTGAACATCTGCCTTCCTGACCCTGGGATCGGGGATCGAGTCCGGCATCAGGGTCCCCGCAAGGAGCCTGCTTCTCCCTCTGCCTGTGTCTCTGCCTCTCTCTCTGTGTCTTTATTCATTATTCTCTATGAATAAGTAAATAAAATCTTTAAAAAGAAAAAAAGAAACTTCAGAAGTCAGTGCTGCTCCCTCTCTTCAGCATTCCCTCCCCTGATCCCCAGGAACAAGCCAGCAGTCCCTGCGGTCCTGGGTACCCCGGGGCACCCCTCTCTCAGTGCCCCCCCGCCCCCCCGCTGGTCTGCCTGCTTCTGCTTCAACACCTGTCGGGCTGCTCTCTACCCCGAAACTGGCGGGGCCTGATCACACCTTTCATCAGAGCGGCCTCCCCCGGTGGCTTTCCCAGCACTCACGGGGACAACAGACTGGCACCACGGTCCTCAACCCCGGCCGCACATTTAAAAATTGCGATGCCAGGGTCTCACCCCTGAGGTTGGTCTGGAGTGGGGCCTAGACCTTGAAATCTGTGATGCCAGCCCTCCGGAAAGGGATTGGGGGTAAGCTCTGAGGCCGATCGTCTTGAAATTCTTAATAGCTTTTTTTTTTAAGATTTTATTTATTTATTCATAAGAGACACACACACAGAGAGAGAGAGAGAGGCAGAGACACAGGCAGAGGGAGAAGCAGGCTCCATGCAGGGAGCCTGATGCGGGACTCGATCCCGGGTCTCCAGGATCACACCCTGGGCTGAAGGCAGGTGCTCGCCCGCTGAGCCACTGGGGCTGCCCAAATTCTCAATAGCTTTTATCCTTGAACCTGTGCTTTCCAAGTGAAGTCCAAAGTGGCCATGGAATGTGTACTGAGGGCTTGCAGTCCCCGACCCGATCACGTCCCCACACCCCAGGATGGGTTCCCAGATGCCTATTCCCCACCCCAACCCTGCAATTGCTGTCACCGGGGCTGACTCCCTGGGGACCTGAGCAAAGGCAAGGGGACAGGGGGCAGGGTTGGGCACTGAGCTGCAGGATGGGGGCCTAGGGGCCCATGGCGTCTGCATTCGCCCCACAAGTATCCCTACACCCAAGGGAGGGAGGCATTAAATAGCAAAACCAACAAAACAAAACAAAAAAAACCCCACAGAGACAGGTAAAGACTGGAAGAAAGGAGGAAGGAAGGAGGAAGCTTTTCCTGCTCTTTGAGCCAGAGGCCCTGTGTTTCCTTCTGTGTTTCCTTTTTCTTTTTTCTTTCTTTTCTTTTCTTTTCTTTTCTTTTCTTTTTTCTTTTCTTTTCTTTTTTTCTTTTTTCTTTTCTTTTTCTTTCTTTTTTTCTTTTCTTTCTTCTTTCTTTCTTTCTTTCTTTCTTTCTTTCTTTCTTTCTTTCTTCTTTCTTTCTTTCTTCTCCTTTCCTGTTTGCTTGCTTACTTACTTGCTTGCTGGGACTGCTCCTTCCAGCCTCTTCCCTGGCTGGCTCCCGGGGCTCCCACTCCTACTGCCATCACCCCCCGCCCCACACCCCGTTGCATCTCCTCCACAGCTCAGCACTACCTCTAAACTTCAATCTGGCTACGTGTCTGTGGGGTCACCGCCTGTCTGCTTCCCCTCCTTACTTCCCGAGGGCAGGACTCTTTCTGTTTCGTTCACCGACGTGTCCCAAAACACCGCCAGACACACGGCCAGAGCCCAGTAAACGCTTGGTGAGGGTGCAAGCGAGCAGAGGGCTCACTTGGCATTGCGGGTCTCAGTCTCAGGAATGACTTCGGGGTGCGGGGCCATGACCCAGCTGGACAGAGCCTGCTGGGCTGGTCCCCGCGGGCAGCCGTGTGGGGCGGGCCGGACTCACTGCAAATGCTCATCCCATGCCAAAACCCACTGTCGGCAAGGTGGCGGGAACACCAGTGGCCCGGAGGAAATGAATGACGAGGGAGGAGGTGAGGTGTTGGATACACTCAATTATTACCCCAAACTCTATCATCGGTCATAATCTGCCGGAGATAAATCACAGGCAGGTAATTATTATGTCAGGCCAGGTAGCAGAGAGAAGTTTTAAAATAGCAATCAAAGAACTTCCTGGTTAATTCAAATCTAGCCTGACTCCCTCCGGGGGATAAAAGTGCTTTGGCTGTAGAACTGGCCAGGCGTAGAGAAATGCAATTGCTCAATGCAAAATGGGGACTCCTGGACTTAATGTTTCTCTCTGTCAGGTTTTAGAATAGCACACCTGTCAGGAGTCCTAAATCAATGACCACCCATCCAGAGTAAATCATATTGCAGTGACGTCCTATTTTTTGGGTGGCAAACCCAGACTCCCCAGCCTGCTTGCCAGGCGGCACCGGCCTCGGCTCCAGCCAGGCCTCAGGCCCCAGGCTTCTCCCCTTAGTCCTGCCTTGGGCCTTCGGTCCCCAGGTTTCCCAAACCAGCATCCCTTCCCCCATCCAAACCCCTCCAAGGCTCAGTTCAAGCCACCGTGTCCCTGGGCATCCTGTGTCCCAAGCCCTCCTGAGGCCCGTCCTTGGGATCCATCTCAGGAGCTCCCCACTGCTGTCCCTCCCCTCAAAGGACAAGTGCCAGGTTATCTGTGGTTATCGTGGTCAGAGCCCTGGGCTTTCCTAGAGCTGGGTCTTCCCATTCTCGTGCAGTTGGACAACGTGGCCCTCCAGGCCCAGCTCCACCCAACAGCAGAAACCACTCTGGGTTAACTCAAGCCAGAGACGTGGGGTGGGTTTGCTGGAAGGACGCTGGGCAAGGGGAGGTCTCTTGGGGTGGCAGGACAGGGTCCAAGCGGGCTCTGTCCAGGGCAGGCTGACCTCAGGGCTCTGGTCGACTTTGTTGGTGACATTCCTGGGTTCCGCAGGATGGCAGCAGCAAGCGGGAGATGGGGCCACGTTTCTACAGCTGGGCCCCAGAGCCTGCTGGTCCTTGTTAGGAAATGTCCAGAAAGGTCTTTAAGTCAGGAAACGGGTTCTTCCTCATGACCAGTGCTGTGGGTTCCCTCAAGAGGAAGCACATGGGGAATTTGGGAGAAAAGCCAGGAAAATCTCCCTTAGACCCTCCCCTGGCACGAGGACCTCTCCATCCTGAGCAGATTGGGCAACAGGGGCCCTCAACCCCCCGCCCCCCACCCAGGAAACAGAACAGAAGCAGTGGTGCCGTTGGCGGCCCTGCGGCAAGTCTTGATGGGTGCGCTCTCCGGGGGGTCTCGGGGTCCCCCTCCCTGGGGCCGCACTGAGAAGCTGGAGGTGACCTCTCGACCCACAGGTTTTAAACAAGGGTTCCTGGCCACCGTAATACGCCTACAGATAAAGGGAAAGGAAAGCAGCACAGAGATTAGGAAGGGAGAGAGTATTCCCACTCCTGGCAGAGAGTAGGTTTATGTTTACGGAGAAAATCCAAGCGAGTTAACTGCACCACAATTAGAGCGGGCGACAGAGCCCGGAAAAGTGGTCCTGACGGCAGAGGCACGGAGGCAGATCCACGGCTGCCCGCGTCCCCGTGACCAGCTGACGAACACGAAGCGACAAGGGGCCTCCCTCACCCCATCGGCAAAGCCACGCGTTACACACCCGGGTGACCCGGGCAGGACCCAGGTGAAGAGAAGCACTAACAAGCACGCAGGACGCGGCTCGGTCTGCCAGGAGGGAGACCCAGCTCTCTGCAAGCTGATCGGTGTTTTTATTGCAATTCCACTTAAAAAAAAAAAAAAAATCCCCAGACTCACTGGAGTTTGAGAGGAAAAGGCACGCGCTCATCAGAAAGACCACGAGAGGCCAGGCTGGGGGGCTCTGCTGTCCCCACACACCAGATGTCCAGAGGCCTGCCATCGCCACCCCCACCCCAGCCCCGCAGGGACACCGAGACCCGCCCTCCTCACCCGGCCACGTGTCACCACGGCCACCCGGGATATGCTGGCTCTGCGACGATCTCGGGCCCTGGTGCCATCTGTCCCCTGAGCGGTGGCCGGAGACACACGGGGCTACCCGCAGGGTGTTCTGAGTCTGCGGTGGGAAGGTGAGAGTCTCCTGAGGGAGAGGGTGGGGGGCCCAGGGGAGGGGGCCCCAGGCGGAGTCCGGACCAGGGAGGCTGGCTGCGTGGTGACGTGTCCCTGGGCTCTCCGGGGTCTCAGCATCGTGCAGACGCTCAGGGAGGACGCAGGCAGGTCAGGGAGCGGAGAAGCATAAGGGCCTGGCTCCACCTCTGTGCTGACGCCTCCCGGGGCTTCCTGAGACCGGGACACAGAGCCTCGGATCCCCTCGGTCTGCCACTCCTCTCGTTGTGTGTCCCTGGACCACTCTGCCCGATGTTCCTCAGTTTCCCCTTCTGTAACACGGGGACTGGTCTTTCCAACAGGGCTGCCTTTCTGGGCAGGTGGAAACTGCCCTCTGAGAAAGGGGAACTCCGATGTCCAGCTGGCCTGGGGGGGGACTTGGGGGGCCAGACCAGAGCTGAAAGCCCAGGATGGTCCGGGAGAGAAGTCCAGAGCAGGGCCTGGGGATCTCAAGCCGCTCACCCCGCTACAGAGGGACTGACGGACAAACAGGTTGCAGGGAGGGGCATGGACCAGTGAGTGGGTCCGTGTCCTCAACCCGACGTCTGGCCTTCCTGGGACCTGGACACTCCCTCTTCCCAACGGGCCTGGGCCCTGCAGTTGGGAGTTGAGGCCTTGCTTGGGTGACCCAGGGAGCGTCCCTTCTTGCTCCCCCCACCCCAGCCTGCTGCCTCCACCCTGGAATTGGGGACACTTGTCTTGGGATTCCTGATGGGGCTGGGTGGGAGCTGCCTTACAGCTGAGGTTACGCTCAGATTCATGGGAGCCATAAACCCGCGCCCTATTTCTGCTCTAATTGAGGCTATTTGTATTGTGACTAAAATAATCAGAGACAATTTTATTGGTAGATTTAAAAAAATAATTACGTCCCATACATTTTAAGTTGTGTAACCACGGTGACAACCTGACTGGGGACCCCAGGGCCCCAGCTTGAAGGGCCTGTGCTAGAGGAGCCCTGGCCCGGCTCCAGCACCCTGCACCTCCCCAGAATCGAGAGCAGAGGTGACGCCGACAGAAGGGCGGCCCCAAGGCCTGAGGCACAGTTGGGGGCGCCCCGGAAGACGGACGGTAGAGACGAGGATGGGCATGCCAGCCCGGTGACCCCGGGGCGCTGCAGTAAAGCAGAAGGAGGGGTCCTCTGCGTCCTGCCCAGGTCTCGGCTCACGTCTGGCCTTCGTGGTGGACATCTGTGCTTGGCCACTCAGCAAGGACTCATCTGCCTTCTGGTCACCCCATTTCTCTTTGGGGACCCCCTCTTTGTCGTCCAGCTTCTGCAGCAGCTGGCTGCCCCGCCAGCTCTGGGACAGGCCAATTAGAGCATTCCCCAACCACGGCGACCGGTTCAGGGTTAACTGAGCGCCCTCCCCACTGGGTCGGAAACCCGGAGCCAGGGCTATCCCCGGATTTTCCACATACGTGAGCCAGTGCATCCCATGTGGGGCTAAGTCTGTTTGAGCTGGGCTTCGGTCCCTGTGATCAAAAGAGTGGTGGCTGTCACAACCTCCACAAGGGAGAGGACAATCGCTCCTGCCTGGTGGGTTTGGACGAGGACGAGGACCAGGCCGCATGGAGAGGAGGCAGGTGCGGGGCCAAGCATAGCCCCCCCCTGTCTCCCGCCCATTGCCTAGCCACCCAGGTCCACTCAGCCCTTCCTGACTCAACTGCAGGAGTCAAGAAAGGCAAGAGTGCCCTGTGGGCCCAGACAAGCCAAGAAGCCTTCACGGAGGAAGGCCTCCTCCTCCCTGGGCCTCCAGACCAGCAGCCAAGACCCGAGGGCGTGCAGCTTTGGGCAGTGGGCAGGGGGCTGGGCCTGCAGGAGTGGGGGTCCCTCGGGGGCTCCGGGAGACACCATCTTTACTCCCTGCAGGTAGAAGGGTAGCAGAGACAGCTGGAAAGATACAGGAGAGGGATGGAAAATACGATAGAGAGAGTGGGGGAGGCGGAGGGAGGGGGAGAGAGAGAGAGAGAGAGATTGAGAGCCTCCCCCCAAGGATCCAGGGCAACTGCCATGCAGGTGGGGACTGCTGAGGAGCGAGGGGAGCCCAGGTGGGGCTGGAGAGGGCCAGACAGATAGCATCTGGGTCCCACAGGAATGCATAGGGCCACCCTAAGAACAACCCTAGATGTCTGTGCCAACCGCCCTAAAGTCTTCACTGCTCCCCATCCCCACTCCTTGTTCAGAGGAGGAAACTGATGCAGACGGAGCTGCTCCGAGTTCCACTGTGGGCTGTGGCTGTGCAGAGCCCAGACCCCCAGACGCCCAGTCCGGTACTGGGCTCTTCTTGCCAACGCCTGCCCCAAACCATGGCACGTCTCCATCTGCAAAATAGGGGCGATGAGCCAGAAGGCTGCACATCCCCCTTCCGGCTTGAACATCCAGAGGCTCAGGGAGGACCGGGCCCTCGGGGCCTCTGGGAGCCCAGCAGGAGCCTGGGCAGGTCCAGGGTCCCCTCTGCTTCACCACTCAGCCCTGGATCTTTTTTTTTTTTTTTTTAATTAGCTCCTATTTCACTTTTAAGATTTTTATTTATGAGAGACACAGGCAGAGGGAGAAGGAGGCTCCCTGCAGGGAGGCCAACGTGGGACTCGATCCCGGGGTCCCCAGGATCACGCCCTGGGCCGAAGACAGGCGCTACACCGCTGAGCCATTCGGGGATCCCAAATTAGCTCCTATTTCCAACAGCACAGAAAATACAAGGTGGAAGCTGGGAGCGCCTCCCACCCGGGTCTGTCTCCAGGAGGCGCCAGGTGGTGTGCGCAAAGCCGAGCAAACCCTTCTCCAGCTCTTTGAGCCCTTCTGCCTCCTGCGGAATCCAGGAGGACAGTCTGGAGGGGGTGAGCTGGAGACAACCCCCAGGCCCAAGCCCGGCGATCCCACCCGAGCCAGCCCCTGCCCGCCTGCGCCCGCTCCCCGCGCCGGCCCCTGCGTGCGCCCAGGGACAGGCGCTCATTATCCCATCCTGTCGCCCCGGATGCTGCGAGTGACAGCTGCTCCGCGTTTAATTACTGATGGGCCACGGCTTGCCAACCCATGAATAACATTACAGTTGTTCTGCAATGCAAATACCCCGGCGCGGAGTCGGGAGGGTCTGCGAGGTGCTCGTTTTGATTGGCTGCCCTTTTTTAATGAGAAAAGTTTCATTACACCTTAAAGAACATTAGTAATGATGAAACTCACGCACCTAAAGATTTATATAGCGCCGCAAACAAGCAGCAAGGAGGAGGGAAGTTATTTATAACTTCAAATATGCTCCTGCTCATCTGATTGCATTGTTTTAGGGAGCAGAGCATTTTGAGCTGATAATTGCTTTAATGATAAATGTGGAAACTGGAGACCAAAATATCCAAAGTGTCTTTAAAAGGCAAAACCTGCAGCTACCATCCGGATGAATGAGCAGACCTAATTTAGGGGAGGGGGCTGGAGAACCGGGAGTGTGACCTCAGCAGGGCTCGGGGAGGGCACGGAGGGTCGGGGGCGGGGGTGTAAGCATAAATTCCCCACAGTCTACCGCGGTGGAGGCCAGCTGGCTGCAGGTGCACAGCCCCTCCCGGCCCCCCCACCCGGTTCAGCCTCTGAAACCGAACCCCCGGATGTGCGCGCCTCTTGGTGAAGCCGCCCCTGCTGGATGGACTGCGGGACACTTTCTCCTCTGTTGTCGTTGGGCGTTTCCCTTCTGAGTGATGTCCCCTTGTGTGACCAGAGATTTCATCAGGATGACAATTCAAAGTTGGCAGGCGTGATCTAAAATCCTGTAGGTTTGAGGGGCCCCCGAGTGGCTCAGTGGATTAAGGGTCTGCCTTTGGCTCAGGTCATGATCTCGGGGAGATCGCGGGAGCCCCACTTTGAGTTCCCCACCGGGCAGGGAATCTGCTTCTCCTTCTCCGTCTGTGCCTCCCCCCTGCTCCTGCTCTCTCTCCCTCTCTCCCAAATAAATGAATAAAAACTTTAAAAAATAAAATCCATGCAGATCTGAATACAGAACATGTGCTTCGACTTCCCCTTTCACCGAGAACATTGGAGCTTCCCCGGGGAAGGTGGGATTAGTTTGCTGATTAATGGGCCCAGGAGCTGGCATTTCCCCTCGCTAAGCTTTTGGTGGAGATCCTGCCCTCTGGGGACACAGCTGAGCCCAAGAACAGCGACAGGTGAGAGGCTGGCCTGGGTCCGAATCCCCAAGCTGAATAGAGCTGACCAAGTCAGCTCCTTTGGTGCATTTCATTTGTTCCCTCATTCTGACAGCACGTATTTAGGGAGGGTTCCCACGAGCCAGGCGAGCCAGGCTCCGGCCCCTGCAGACCATGAGGACAGAGCCCGGGCCTCCCAAAGTGGCTGAATGGGTGTGGCAGTGACAACTGAGCCCCGTTAAGTGACAGGGTGACAAGGACAGTGGCGGAGGTGTGGATTCTCAGCTCAGGGACAGCACGGGGTAAGGGCCCAGCTCTGCCTGGCGGTCGAGGAGGGGGCCCCGGGGGAGGGGTTCATCCACACCCACCTGAGAGTTCGCAGCAGGCACCTGCCACCCCTTTGCGGGCGGGAACGCAGGGTGGTGTCTAGGAGGGGGCTCTGGGGCCGAGGTGGAGCTCAGGTCAGGCCCCGGGGCTTGTTGCTGAGAGCACCTCTGCAGCTCAGAGCTGGGGTGGGGGGGCCCTGGGGGCAGCTCCCGTGTTTCCTGCTTCCTTTCTCCGAGGCGGCAGCCAAGCAGGTGTCTCCCTGCCAAGGGCCCCGTGCTGGAGCGGGCGACGGGGAAAATGCGGCAGCAACCCCAAGCCAGCCTTGGCAGGTGTGGCGCGCAGTCTTGCTTCTGGGCTTGTGTTTACCCCTGTGCGTGCCTCTGTGTGTACTCCGTGTGTGCCCCCGGGTGTGTGCGTGACTGCACGTGCTTACGCGTGTCTGTGCAGTGTGTGTGTGTGTCTGCGAAGACGTGTGTGGGTGCTCACGTCTGTGTGTCGCATGTGTGAGCGTGTGCCTGCTGTGTGAGTGTGTGCTCGGCGTGCATTTGAGGCCGTGTGTGTGTGTGTGTGTGTGTGTGTGCACGCTCGCCAGAGGATCCATGTCTAGACCAGACGCTGGTTTGGTTGTTTTTTTTTTTTAATAAAGTCTGACACCTGGGAATCCACACAGTCGGACACGGCCCTGGAGCTTCTCGAAGGAATCGGGTGCAGCTGGGCGCACAGCTCGTGCCCGAGGGCAGCTGGGTCGCTGGAGTCTCACAGGGGAGGGGAAGCAAATGGAAACTAAACTAATAACGACCAGAGCTGCCTCCTGGGAAGGCCCACGCCAGGCTCGGGGAATGCGTGGATGTGCGGGGTGAGAGGGCCGCGAAGGACAGCTGGAGGGGTCCCCCCACCTGGGCCCCTGAGGACAGAAAGGTGGCCCCATTGCCTGGGTGTCTGGGTACGTGCACGTGGGGGGGGGGGCGGGTGTACCCGCACGTATCTGTGCAGGTGTGTGTGTGAGTGTGTGCATGTGCTCAGATAGGCACATTGGTGCCTGTACATGTGTGTTCACATGACCTGCGTTTCCCTGTGATCCAGGGACAATCATCCGTTGACCACAGAGTCGCCCAGCGTCATACCCGAGGACAGCGGGGCTGGGGTGTTGCTCTCTGATCCACCCGGTCAGAGCCCCCTGGGGAACAGACCGTGCTAAGGGCTAGAGGGGTTGCCCCCCAGGTGCAGGCAAGCCCGAGGTACCCTGCACCGTGCCACGGGGAAGGGGTGGCAGGAACTCACTGCCCGCACTGGAGGCCTGGTCCCTTCCGACAGGCTTGTTGGGGGTAGGCTGAGGGCACAGCCTGCAGTGACCGGGTCGTTATTGGCTTTGGGGAATCTTTCTGGGGCAGCCGAGGCACTAGAGCTCTGCTTCCCCTTCCCTCCCCAAGACGGGGACAGACGAGGCTGGGACCCGGGGTGTGGCCAAGGGATTCGGATGGCGATTGAGTGAGAGGAAAGTGCTGGTTTTGGTGACAGCAGCGGGCTACAGTTGTGACACAGCAGTCTGAGTGGCTGTTTGGGATGCAGGAGACAGAGACGCCAGTGTAGACAGCTTGCCAGGCCGCTGGGCCAGGGGCAGAGGGGAGGAACTGGGTGGGCAGGACGGAGGACAGCGTTGAGCCATCTACGGACTACTTCTCACCCGGGAGCAGTGTCGTGAGCCCATTTCACAGGTGGGAAGCCAGAGTTCACAGAGGTTGTGCAGGAGCCTGTGGCTACTCAGCAGGCCTGGTCAGAGCCGTGGCCTGCACCGAGCTCACCGGAGCCCACGGTGCCACCTCCTCCACGCAGCCCTCCTGTCTTGTCGCTCCAGCCAGGCAGTAGGGCCAGCAGGGCCTCGAGGTGCCAAGACCTCTGCTCTGAGGCTAGAGATGGGGGAGCTTCCCCGTGCAGACACTGGGCAGCTGTGATGCCGGAAAATATACAAAGTTGTCCTTTTACCCCAGCCTCAGGCCACAGATCCCCACTTGCTGATTTATCTGCATCTGCTAGTTGTGCTCTGAGAGAGGAGGGAAAAACCCCTTATTTTGAATTTCAGGGAAAGGCACTAGTGAGGTGATGGATAGAGATCTAGGCTGTGAGGCTGCATTTCAGAGGCCCTGCAGGAAGAAGAGGCTGACTCTGGGTCCTGAAGAGGAGCCCAAATTACACTCAACGTTGTAAAGGGATAAAATATTAGGTGTTCATTAGTCCCTCTAAAGTCACTACTCGGGGCACCCAAGTGGCTCAGTGGTTGAGCGTCTGCCTTTGGTTCAGGGAGTGATCCCGGGGTCCCGGGATCGAGTTCCGCATCAGGCTCCCCACAGGGACCCTGCTTCTCCCTCTGCCTGTGTCTCTGCCTCTCTCTGTGTGTCTCTCATGAATCAATAAATAAAATCTTTAAAAAATGAATAAAGTCACTACTCAGTGTGTGTGTCACGTGCATATAATGACGTGTGTGTATATTTGTGTATGTATATGTGCATACGTGTGTGCGTATACATGTATATATAGAAGCTTTTATTGCTAAGTGCGTTTGGGGCAAGATTAGTTCTACAGGATAAACCTAAATAGCACAGTGGTGTTTCTTCCCCTCGGTAGTAGTGTGCTTATCCACCAACGCACTTTAGTAAAGGCTCGACTTGGAGGTAAGAGGATAATCCCAACCTCAGGCTTTCTGTATTTGAGACACTTGCTGCCCGTATCACTGTAAATACAGAAACACGGAATGTGATTTCACCATAACATAGGCTGGAACCAAGGATGTCGTGTTGCAGCAGGAGTAAGAGTGACGACTTTTACTCTGATAAGGAAAGCCTAAGCATCGTTCAGGGATCTCCTCCACGTACCAGGCACCGTGGAAGGGCTCTGCAGATATTCACGGTCTTAATGAATCGAAACTGTAAATCTGAAGTAGGTGCTGTTATTTTGCCCGTCTTTTAAAAATATTTTATTTATTTATTTGAGAGAGAGAAAGTGCGCACAAGCAGAGGGAAAGGCAGAGGCAGAGGGAGAAGCAGACTCTCTGCTGGGCAGGGATCGATGACATGGGGCTCAATCCCAGGACCCTGGGATCATGACCTGAGCCGAAGGCAGATGCTTAACCGACTGAGCCTCCCAGGTGCGCCAGGAAAGATATCTTTGCCCCTTGTTGAAGTTTCTCTGGGGGAGCTTACTCCTCAAACTCAAGCCATCGGCATGTGTGGTGAGAAAGTAGTCAGAGGGTCGTAACTGATGGAGCACGCACGTCATCTAACAGGCATGAGCGGTGCGAGTGGAGGTGGACTTGTAAGGAGAAGGCCTCCGATCCCTCCCTGAAACGACAAAAATGCAAAAATGAAACCTGGACGGCCCTGAGGACGTTCAAGGAAAGCCACAGCCACTTTGCAGACTTCCCGAGAGTCTCTTCCAGGTGCTGGGCCGCTGAGCCAGAGAGCGGTGGTCGCTTGAAGCGGACCCACAGTCCTCTTTCCTGGGTGTGGAAAGAAGTGGAAAAAAATGGTGGTGTCAGGAAAAGTAAGTCAAGGAGAGGCCGGTGGACATGACACGTGTCTTCCCCCCTCCAGGATGAGGCTTGTGGCGGGTGCAGTGGTGGGAAATGAGCACATCGCTGGCTGCACCAGGAAGCAGCCCTGGGTGCTGGGAGGTTTCTCTGACCCGGGATTAGCTGCTATGGAAGAACTCCTTCTAGAATGCTCTAACATGGAGAGCTGGGCTAGAGACGGTCACACAGGAGCCCCTTTTGCCCCCAGGGCCCCCAACCACGAGGCGGCTGTGCTGTGCCTGGACAGAGTGTCCACACCATGCAGAATTTTGAGGCCGGGTTCTTGTCCAGCTGTCCCTTCCCCACTGCGGTGGGCTCAGTCTGCCCTCAGGAACCCCATCCGGGAACAGGAGGGACGCACCTGGCTAACACCTTGGGATGAAGCATGCCCCGAGTTGGAGGCAGAGACCTGGGAGTGAGGGTGAACTCAGCCACCAACAGCTGACAAAAAGGTGGATGGGACAGCCAACCATATCGTGATAGTATCAAGGAAGGAGGAAAACCCAAATCTGGAGAATATTTATTCCAGTGACAGTAGAGGCCCCGTAGATGATTGACTCAGTGACACAGAGAGTGAGTTCGAGAGGATTTTTCAGAATGCGGCAAAAAAGGACCAGGCGATGTAAAGGTAATCGGAGAGGGGATGGCACCTTTGAAGACAATATATTGGCAATCCAATAAGGGTGAGGGGTGTTAATGAAGAATAGAACGCAATTAGCAGGAAAGAAAAACATTCAGAAATACAGAAGAGGAAAACTCACTGAATTGAGACAGATCTGACCTGTAAGTCGGAAGCATTCGCTGTACACCAGGCAAGACAAGTAAACATCAAAGAAGAGCTGACGGGATGATCTTATCTCTTGGATTAGTGAATAATGAAGGGCTACAGTGACAAACATGCCAGCTGGCCTTGGTTTGTCTCCCCGCACCCCTCCAGTCCTCCTCTCCCTGGAGTGAGCCTTGCTCTGACCTTTCAGCTTCTCCTTCTCCGCCCTCTTGCTTAGCCTTCTCTGCTCCTGCTCTCAGCCCAGCATCATCAATCCCAAGGCAATATACTTGCACTTCCGGCCCTGCCCCTGGGCTGTCCAGATGGCCCAGGTGGTAGGAGAGTCCTCGGGGAGCCGAAGTTGGCAGGGCCCACAGGCGGAGTCTCAGTCGGTCAGGCTCTCCCAGACCAGGACCCCTATCTGCAAGTGGAATCTAGATAGGCTGAGAGGAGAGACCCCTCCTTCTTTAAATCCAGATCAAGCAGTGGATGAGCCCTGAACAGCAGAAGCCACATAACTACTGTACCACATTGGAGACCAAACGAGTGACCTGCTGTCCTAAGTCGGTGAGCCCACTGGGAGTGTGCCCAGGCTAAGCCAGATGCCACCTGGGAGAGCTGCCAAGTCCCTGACCACCCACCTACCCTGTGACCCAGGGAGGGAAATGGCCTGCCAGCCAGTCTCTTCCACAGCAACTGTCACCCGGAAGGATGAGAAACATAATTAAAATCTCAGGTGCCTTTTCCCAAGGGTCATTCCAGCTGGAGAGCCTAAATATCATAGAGAGTATGAATGTGCTACATTTATTATTTTCACCATGGAGACGTCCGAGGAAACTGACCTTTTCAGCTTCAATAAAAACGGATTTTCCTGTAGGTCCTTTGACAGCAGCTGTGATCATGAGCCAGGCTGAAACTCAATATTAAACACCAAAGAACAGAGAAAGGAGGTGCCTTCCCTGGGCCTGTGGGGGTTATTGACACCCGTCTGTAGTTACACATGGGAAAGCATGTGGGGGCCTGGGACCCATTCTGAGGAAAGACTTACCACTGTCCTTGGACCCTGGTGGCTTGGACACCCCTCAGCATCAAAAGTACCAATTATTCGTGAATTGAGTTCAAAGTGGGTTGCACTTAGAACAGAGTTGTAGTAGCAGACTGCTTTGGAATTCAGAAGGGCCGAGTCAGGCATGCTCAGGACTCAGTGTCCTTGCTTATAATATGCCCAAGAGCCCCCCAGACATCCCACTTTGACTCATCTTCCCCTAAAATGCAGCCCAGGACTGGCCATCTTGCTGTTGTTTGGCCACACAGGTGGGACAAACCTTGCAGACTTTCTGCCCCACCATGATAGCCAATACATACACAGACAAACAAAATAGCAGTCAAATGGCAATAATGCTGCCCTGCACTGAAACAAGATGTTGAACAGTAGCAAAACCTGGAGTTCCTGTGAAAAACCAGTGGCTTGGTTGGGGGATAGCTGCAAGTTCCAGAGTTCCCACAATATAATACTCAAAATGTCTAGATCTCCACAAAAAAGGGGAAGTGGGTGATGCCTGGGTGGCTCAGTGGTTTAGCGTCTGCCTTCAGCTCAGGTCATGATCCCAGAGTCCTGGGATAGAGTCCCACATCAGGCTCCCTGCAGGAAGCCTGCTTCTCCCTCTGCTTGTGTCTCTGCCTCTCTCTCTGTCTTTCATGAATAAATAAATAAAACCTTTAAAAAAAAGGTGAAGGGGGTTAAGAGGTACAACCTTCCAGTTATGAAATAAATAAGACATGGGGATATAAATAAAGTACAGCCTAAAGAATATAGCCAATAATATCATAACAACTTTGTGTGGTGATGGATGGTAACTAGACTTAGTGTGGGGACCATTTCACAGTGTATATAAATATCTAATCACTACGTTGTGCACCTGAAACTAATAAAAAATTGTATGTCAATTATTCTTCAATTAAAAAAACCAAAACAGTGGCTGGACATCAGGCATTTCCTCCTCTCCCTCCCAACCCTGCCACAATAAAAGTGAAGCAATTTTAAAAGGTAAAAACCAACAAGAACAAAGATAGATTAGGAAGTAAGAGCAGTGAGAGATTTCAATGAATTCTGGAAAGGAGAAAGAAGAGGAAGAGTGGAATCTGAGAGAGCAGAGCAGAGAAAGTAACATCAGAGGTGCCTTGGAAGGGACACTGGTGAGCACAGCTCCAGGAACAGAATTCCCAAGCTCAGTAGTGGGTGAGCTGGGTTCCTGCAATGAGAAATAGGGGGCTTATAGTGGGGGATTAAAAAGAGGGTTACTGAGTGACATCACAGAGGATGGCAGGATAGGAAGCTATAGGAATCTGTCCCTCCATCCAAGTAACTACTGAGCTGCCAGGAGCTGTCTTAACTGGTAACTTT
Organism: Vulpes vulpes; assembly: GCF_048418805.1. NCBI lineage: Eukaryota > Metazoa > Chordata > Mammalia > Carnivora > Canidae > Vulpes > Vulpes vulpes. The sequence continues at coordinate 4,095,295 of NC_132780.1, forward strand.
GGAACTCTGGAATCTAGTTGAAAACTTACAGCATCCAGGGTAGAGACTGATGAAGAACTTGGTAAATTTTTGTAAATTTTCACATTTCACGGTGGCTACCATTCCCTAGCCACCAGCCCCTTAGCAGGCAGTCATGAGGACAGCAGCCCATGTTCATGTTCCTGGTGTGGCTTACAAGTGCCAGGGTGGGCGATAAGGAACTGGTCCCCCAAACACCAGGGTTGTGGGTTAAGATTGCTGATCGCTGCTGTAGATCATTGAGGGGCTGTCACAGAGGCCACTCATTATTTGAAACCCATGGGCTGAAGCAGCGTTGCCATAATGAGGGATTCTAAAGAGATAGTACTCCAACCCAGGCATTTAAGGGAATGACCACAGAAGCAATGAAATAGAAACCTTAGTGACCACACACAATAAGGAATACACACTTTGCAGAAATAGCTTGGGAAAGTCACGAAGAGATGCTTCCAGCCCTCAACAAGCAAACATCAGCAATCTCTGGGGAATTGAGAGAATTAAAATTCCAGAGTTACCACAGCATAATATTCAAAATGTCCAGTTCTCTACAACAACAACAAACTACAAAACATACAAAGAAACAGGAAAGTATGGCCTATTCACAGGGAAAAAAGGAATATAACAGAAACCATATCCAGGAAGACCTGATATAGGAATTATTAGTCAAAGGCATTAAATTGGCTGTCTTTAATATAGTCAATGAGCTTAAGGAAACATGGAAAAGAATGAAAGGAAACCAGGAAAATGACATAGAAAACATGAGACTATCAATAAAGAGAAATTATAAAAAGGAACCAAACTGAAAGCTCGGAGCTGAAAAATACAATAATTGACATGAAAACTCCCAGGAGGGTTCAGACAGCAGATTTGAGTAGGGATTTGAAGAAGGGATCAGTGAACTTAGACACAATATCATTGAAATTATCCAGCCTGGAAGCAGAAAGAAAAAAGAATGAAGGTAAATGAGCAGAGCCTGAGGAACCTGTGGGACACCACCAATATAACAACATATACATCACAGAGATCACAGAAGAGAAAGGGGCAGAAGAAATATTTGAAAAAATAATATTGCAAACTTCCCAAATCTGATGAAAGGCCTGATATAAACATTCAAGAAGTTCAACTAACTCCAAGCAAAATAAACTCAAAGAGATCCACACCAAGACATATTACATTCAAACTGTTGAAACCAAAACCAAGAAAGAAAATGAAAGTGACCATGAGAGAAGCAACTGGTCATGTACAAATGTTGTTCAATAAAGCTAACAGATCATTTAGCAACAGAAATTATGGAGGCCACAGGTCAGTGGGATGATATAGTCAAAGTCCTGAAATAAAAAAAAAAAAACTCAATCAAGAATTCTACATCCTTGAAGAATGAGGTAGCTAAGTGACTCAGTCAGTTAAATGTCCAACTATTGATTTCAACTCAGGTCATGATCTCAGGGTCATGAGATCGAGCCCTGAATGAAGCTCTGTCTGCACTGGGTGTAGAGCCTGTTTAAGATTCTCGTTCTCCTTCTGTCTCTCTGCCCCTCCCCACCACTCATGTGCATTTGTGCTCTCTCTCTCTCTAGAAAAAAATAATGATGAGGGATATATTAAGACACTTATAGATAGACCAAATCTGAGAGAAAATCATTACCAACAGACCTACTTTACAAAACATGCTAAAGGGAGCCTTTCTGATTGAAATAAAAATATACTAGATAGTAACTAGAAGCTATAAGAAGAAATAACACCAGAAATTCATAGGTAAACATAAAAGCCAGTATTATTATAGTTTTGATTTGGTTCATAACTTTTCCCTTTTTCCTATATGATTAAGAGGGCAAATGTATAAAATAATAATAGTAAATCTATGTTAATGAACTTTAAATGTATAAAAATATACTCTGTGACAATAATAATGTAAAGGAGAAGGATGGAGATGTATAGGAACAGTGCTCACTTACTATTGAAATTAAGTTGGTATTATTTAGATTCTTATAAATTTAAGATATTAATTATATCCCCAAGGTAACCACAAGGAGAATAACTTAAAAATATACAAAAAAGGAATTAAAATGGGACACTTCAAAAAATCAACTAAATTTAAAGAAAAAAGACAGTAATGAGAGAATTGAGGAGCAAAAACCAGAAAACAAATAGATACAAATTTGTTTCTATGTAAGGAAATGGGAACAATACAGAAAACAGCAGAAGTAAATTCTTCTCTATCATTAAATATAAATGGATTAAACTCTCCCACCAAAAACCAGAGATAGGCAGACTGAATAAGTAAAACAAGATCCATTTTGTATGGTCTATAAGAACTCACTCTAAATACAGAGACACAAGATATTTAAAGTAAAAGGATGGAAAAAGATATTCTAGCAAATAGTAACTAAAAGAGAGCTGAGGTGGCTATATTATTGCAGACAAAATATATTGGAAATTTTTAAAAAGATTAAAAGAGACAAGGACTAGGGAGAAGATGGATGGATGGATAGATGGATGGGTGATGGATAAATAGATAAAAGGTCCAACACAATAATAAAATATAACAATTATAAACATATATGCACTTAACAACAAAGCACTGCTGTCTCTGAAGCAAACATGGACAGAATCAAAGGGAGAAATAATTCTATAATAATAGTTGGGGACTTCAATACTCCACTTTCAATAATGGATAGGAGAACAAGACAGAAGGTCAATAAAGAAATAGAGGCCTTGAGTGACACTATAAAGCAATTGGGCTCAATAGCCATATACAGAACATTCCATTCAACAGCCGCAGAATACACATTCTTCTGAAATGCACATGGGCTATTCCCGAGGATAAGTCATATGTTAGGCCACAAAACAACTCTTAATAAATTTTTAAAAATTGAAATCATATAGGGGCATCTGGGTGGCTCAGTCGGTTAAATGTCTGCCTTCAGCTCAGGTCATGATCCTGAGGTCCTGGGATCCAGCCCTGCACAGGGCTCCCTGCTCAGTGGGGAGTCTGCTTCTCTCTCTCCCTCTGCTTGCTGTACCGCCTGCTTGTGCTTTCTCTATCTATCAAATAAATAAATAAAATCTTTTTAAAAATTTAAATCATACAAAGTATCTTCTTTTTCTTTTGAGAGAGAGAGAGCAGGGGAGGGGCAGCAAAGGGGGAGATAGAATTTCAAGCAGCTTCCATGCTTAGCAGAGACTGATACTGGACTCAATCTCATGACCCTGAGATCATGACCTGAACTGAAATCAAGAGGCAGATGCTCAACAACTGAGCTACCCAGGTGACCCTCACATAAAGTATCTTCTTTTTTTTTTTTATTTTTTTTATTTTTTTTATTTTTTTTTTATTTATTTATTTTTTTTTTAGTATCTTCTGATCATAGTGGAATGAAACTAGAAATCAATAACAGAAGGAAGAGTGGAAAATTCATGAGTATCTACATTAACACCCTATACTCTTCAATTGCCAATGGGTCAAAGAAGAAACTACAAGGGAAATTAAGAAATACCTCGAGGCTGAGGCAAACAAAACCAAACATATAAAAAACATATGATACACAAGGAAAGCATTGCTAAATGTGAAATTTATATACGTAAACAATACATTGAAAAATAAGAAAGACTCTTGGGAATACAAATTTGTGCAGTCACCATGGAAGACAGTATGGAAGTTCTTCAAAAAAATAAAAATGATTCTGTATATTGGTAAATTGAACACCAATAAAAATTAATTTATAAAAAATAAAAATAAAAATGGAACTACCCTATGACCCAGCAATTGCACTACTGAGCATTTCTGTAAAGAATATGAGAAACACTAATTCAAAGGGATACATGCACCCTTATGTTTATTGCATTATTTACAATAGTCAAACAATGGAAGCGGCCCAAGTGTCCATTGATAGAGGGATAAATAAAGAAGATGTGGTTTATACACACAATGAAATACTATTCAGCTATAAAAAAGAATGAAATCTTGCCATTTGCAACAACATGGATGGAGCCAGAGAGTATAATGCTAAGCTAAATAGTCAGGGAAAGACAAATACCATATGAGCTCATTCATATGTGGAATTTAAGAAACAAAACAAAGGGAGCAAAGGGGAGGGAGAAAGCGGGGGGCGGGGGGAGGGTGGAGAGAGATGCATACCAAGAAACAAACTCTTAACGATAGAAAACAAACTAAGGGTTACCAGGGGAGGTGGAAATGGGTCAAATATATGATGGGGATTAAGAAGGACACTCATCATGATGATAAATAAATAAATAATAAATAAATCATCTCAAACCAGTAACCTAACTGGATACCTTAAGTAACTAGAACAAGAGAAGCAACCTGAACCCAAAGCAAGTAGGAGAAATAAAATAGTAAAGGTTACAGGGGAGATAAATAAAATAGAGAATAGACGACCAACATCAGTAAAACCAAAAGTTGGTTCTTTGAAAAGACTGACAAATTTGACAAACCTTTAACTAAACTAAGAAAAAAAGTGAGAAGCCTCAAGTTTCTAAAATCAGAACTTAAAGTGGACACATTGCCATAGATTTTACAGAGGTAAAAAAAATAGTATAAAAGAATACCAACAAATTGGAAAACCTGGATGAAATGGACAAAATCCTAGAGGCACACAGTCTGCCAAAACAGACTCAAAAAGAAATAGAAAATCTCAATAGACCCATAACAGTAAAATTGGATCAGTAATCAAAAATCTCCTAACAAAGAAAAGCCCAGGACCAGATGTCTTCCCTGTTGAGTTCTATCAAACACTTACAGAATTAACACCAATTTTCCCTAAGAAAATTTCTTCTAAGAAATCAAAGGGGAGGGAACACTTCCTAACTCGCTCTAGGAGGCCACATTATACTTACACCAAAGCCAGAAAAGAGACTGTAAGAAAACTGCAGACCGATAGCCCTGATAAATATCATGCCAAATTCTCAATAAAATAGTAGTAAACTAAATGCAGCAGCATATCAAAAGGCTTATACATCATGACTAAGTACAATTTATTCCCAGAATGTAAGGACGGCTCAATACATAAGAAAAAAATCAATCAATAGAATACACTAATAGAATGAAGGGAAAAACATATGATCATCTCAATTGATGCAGAAAAAGCATTTTGCAAAATTGAGCACCTTTTCATGAAAAGACACTCAATAAAACAGGAATAGAAGAGACCTTCCCCCAAATGAGAAAGGCTATGTAAGAAAAACCCACAACTAATGTTATATTCAATGGTGAAATACTGAATGCTTTTCCCCTGAGACCAAGAAGAAGCCAAGGATGCCTGCTTTTACCATTTCTATTGAACTGCTACTCACAACTTCTATTCAGTCGTATTGGAGGTTCTAGCCAGAGAAATTATGCAAGAAAAAGAAACAAAAGCCATTCAGATTGGAAAGGAAGAAGTAAAATGAATTCTGTACATAGATGACAGGATCTTACAGGTAGAAAACTCTGAAGAATACACACACACACACACACACACACACACACACACAAGGAGTAGAGTTAATCCACAAATTTAGAAAAGCTGCAAAATATAAAATCAGCATGCAAAAATTAGTCGTATTTCTGTATCCTTGTAACAAACTATTCAAAAATGAAATTAAGAAAACAATTCCATTTACTACAATACTAAAAAGAATGAAATGTTTAGAAATAAGATTTGTACACTGAAAACTATAAAACATTGCTGAAAGAAATTAAAGGAGACTGCAATAAATAGAAAGACATCATATGTTCATGGGTTGGAAGACTTCATATTATTAAAATGGCACTACCCAAAGTGAACCACAGATTGAATGAAATCCCTATGAAAAATCCCAATAGTATGTTTTTATTTTTATTTTTTTATTATTTATTTATTCATGTGCAACAGAGAGAGAGAGAGGCAGAGACACAGGCAGAGAGAGAAGCAGGCGCTATGCAGGGAGCCCTACGTGGGACTCGATCCTGGGTCTCCAGGATCACACCCTGGGCTGCAGGCGGTGCTAAAGTGCTGCGCCACCGGGGCTGCCCTCAATAATATGTTTTTATAGAAATAGACAAACCCATACTTCCTCATTTCCAAACTTACTGCAAAGCTACAAGAGTGAAAACAGTGTGGTACCTACATAAGAAAAGACATTGGGTGGGGGGTTGCCTGGGTGGCTCAATTGGTTGAGTCAATTCTTGACCTAAGCTCAGGTCTTGACCTCAGGACTGTGAGTTCAAGCCACGCCCAGCTGGAGCCTACTTAAAAAAAAAAGAAAGAAAAGACAAGAGGGATGCCTGGGTGGCTCAGCGGTTAAGTGTCTGCCTTTGGCACAGGTTATGATCCTGGAGTCCCAAAATCGAGTCCCGCATCAGGCTCCCTGCATGGAGCCTGCTTCTCCCTCTGTCTGTGTCTCTGCCTCTCTCTCTCTCTCTCTGTGTCTCTCATGAACAAATAAATAAAATCTTAAAAAAAAAGAACAAGATATTGAGATCAATGGAATAGAATAGAGAACCCAGAAATAAACTTCTGAATGTATTGTTAATTGATTTTCAGCAAGGGTACCAAGGTGATTCAATGGGGGGAATGGACAATGTTTCCAACGATGTCTGCAACAGATGTCACACAAGGAACCGGAAGTGAGAATGGCATCAGACTCATAAAAGAATAAAGAATACAAAACAAACAAACAAAGAATAAAGAATACAATGGAGCAATGTTTTTAAAATTTTGAGGAAAGATTCCTTTCAGTCTAAGATTCAATACCCAGCCGTACTATCAATCAGGAATGAAAGTGGAATAAAGACATTTTCAGACCTTTGGATAGTAAAAATATTTTCCTAATACTCTTTCTCAGGAAGCTAAAGAACATGGCACTGAGAAACATGCTTTAGCAAAACAAAAGAAAGAACAGAAACAACATCACAGGGTCCAGGACATGGTGGATCGAAGGGAAAAGACTAAGGCCACTCCTAGTCACAGCTTCACAATTTGCAGCAAGACGCAGAAAGTTCCAGAACGGAAGTCCTCAGGAATAAGACAGAAAGAATGTGTTAGAGCAGAGGTTCCCAGATTTTCTTGGTTCCATGGTGCCCTTGTCTTGGTAATTTTTCTTGGTGCCCTTAGGCTAAAAGAAATATCTAATAATTCTGTTTATTAAATACTTAGGTCCACACAACTCAGTTAATATTTATGTCCCAACAATTAAGTAGACGTTTGAAAAACTAATGCACATACGATTGAAAGAAAAACATTTGAATTCCATTCTTTAATAACCACGATTACTTCCTGGTGAGATGTGTGTGCCTGTTGGACGTTGCACAGCTTCTTGACCCTTTAAATCAGATATATACCTTCACCCTCGCTTTTCTGTTTCACATCGATCTTTGGCTGGTTTTTATTTTCTATTAGAGTAACTGCTAAAAACCCAGCTTGGCAAAAGCATGGCATGACCGTAAGGAATGTAGTTTACACTATCACTGAAACAGTGAACTATGTCGTGCGAGTAGTTTGTGATATCTAACAAATTCAAGTATCACTGTGCTGCCCTCAAAAACTTAAACTACCCCACAGTGCTTCTGTGTGTTGACTACAACATCCTGGGGTGTCTTGATGAAATTTGGGAATTGTGATATTAGAATGTATGAAAAAAAATTTTAGGATTTAATTTATTTATTTGAGAGAGAGAGAGAGAGAGAGAGAGAGAGAGCATGAGCAGGGGGAGGGGCAGAGGGAGATGCTCCATTGAGTGTGGAGCATAGATGCCAGGATCCTGGGATCATGACCTGAGCTGAAGTCAGCCATTTAACTGACTGGGCCACCCAGGTGCCTCCCAAAACTATTTTTAATAGGCATGTGGCAGAGGTTTCAAAATATGGGGGGAAAAAATTAATGATGGTGGTGTTGAATACCAGGCAAATAAAAAAAGTGAAGCGATCACTAACTCTAGAGGGAAAGCAAAGTTTGGACAAGAAAGGAGATGGGATGATGTTATACTTCCTGACTCAGTAATAAATGATATTTGCAAAATCGTCATCACAGTAACACTGACTCTAGTCTTAATCAAAAAGTATGACCAGAAAAAAATAAAAAATAAATAAAAATAAAAAATAAAAATAAAAATAAAAATAAAAAATAAAGTATGACCAGAGATGGCGGAGGAGAAGAGGGAGAGGGGCCCTAGGGATGCTAGAAACCCATTCCCATGGTGGGATATGAATAGAGAGTGATGGACCCCATGCATGAAGACAGGGCTGGGCTGGTGACCTCAGGTTGGAAACACGAAGGGAAACACTGGGGGGAGTAGTAAAAGCGTTGTCTCTGGGAACAAGATTGGGACGTAGGCAAGCAGAATGCTGTTCCTTATTAGAAATCTTTCAGTAATATTTGCCTTTTGAACTATGCGCATGCATTGCTTTGATAACAACACTTAAAAATTAAACAAAACAACATTAAAACCTAACACATGTAACCCAGACGCCCCTTATAATCTAGATAATATTTCGCATGCAACGGAAAGTCTAAGAGGCCTCCTGAGATTTGTGCAGATCTGAGCCTGAGAGTTGGGGGGGGGGGTGTATTATATTCTCATGGTGCTTCGGGCTCTGCTGCTGCCCCTGCTCAGGGTCCCCTGTTGCCATCACGCCTCTGAGGTTTACTCACCACGCCCTCCCTCCCCAGCGTCCCTAGCCTCTCTGAGCCAACAAGGCCAAAGGCTGTGAATGTTTGGACCTCTGAAGAGGGGGTGCTTACTACACTCCCCTTTGTCCACATCGGGGCCCCACCACCACCACTCCGCTCCTGTTGGCCCTCTGACCCCTGCCCCTGTCCCAGCAACAGGAGCCCCAGCTCTCACTCCCACCACTCCAGGCCCACCGAGCTGTGCCACACGCACGCACACGTGCCACACCCACGCGCACACGCACCCACGAGGGTGTGCTCAGAGAATAGACCTCCTCAGAAGAACCTAGAACCATCATCTTTCCCTCACCAGGCTCCAGCCTCCCAGAAGACAGTGGTGGTTTTAAGCAGCAAAATTTTCCTCCACGACACGTCACTCCCCCGACACTGCCAAGCACAAGAATAACAGTGACTGTGTGCTGTGACTCACGGTGGTCCGACGACGTGATGATAACCAAGCTCTCCTCCGGCAGCTGGCGGTCCCCATGCTCGGCGTGTGTGCACGCAGGGAGCCCCGCGGTGCGGCCTGGCCTTCGTCCACCTTCGCCCAACACGAAGATTAATGCTTCATGCGCTGATGCGCCGATTTACATTTCAAGAATCCAGAGATCCGGAGTAACTCACCTGCTGGGCTCCTGATAGGAAGCAGGTGTTGGCTCACCCAGGATAGCCGAGACAGGACTCTGGATCCCCTTGCAGCCCCTGGAGAGAGTCTCCCCCACTCCCGTGGGGGCCAAGGACTCAGTTCTGTGCCTGCAGCATCACCCGAGCTCCTGGGCAGCAGCACTCTGCATTTCTCTCCCGCCTCCCCAGCAGCATTAGCGCGGGCCCAGGGGGCATCCGGCGTCGGATCCCTCTTCACGGGGTGCCCAGGGCCCACCTTGGTCCTCCTGGCCTTCCTGAGGACACTGTCCACACCGATGTTCCGGAGACGTGCTGCACTGTTGAAGCTGCAAGTGTCCCCGTGGACCGGGCAGCCTGTGGGAAAGGACTCACTGCCCCCCTGCCCCCCGCTGACCCTCACATCTTCAGGCTCTGCTCTTCCTTGTGGCCCATACTGAAGTGATCCTCTCCACTCTGCCCCCTGGGGCCGCAAGGAGAGGGCCGTGGAGGGCTCCAGGGAAACGCTCAGCCTCCACGGTAAAGCCAAACCTGCAGCGTTGGCAATGACGTGAAATCCCGGGCAGAGCGCTGTCCAGGGGCTCTGACCAGCGACCACCGGCCTGGCCACACCAGCCTCCAGTTCAACCCGAGTGTGGACGTGTGGCCTTTCCCTTAGGACTCCAGAGGACAAAGCCCAGGACCATAAAAGAGGACAAAGGCCAGCATGGGCAGGCAGCTTGGACTCCTTGGGCCTGGGGGGCTGCTTTCCTACCAGCTCCTGGCCCAACCCATGGCTTCATGGTCTTGGAGCCTGTCCTCCGGATGCCACATCTCAGGGCCTTTGCCTTCTTTGGAATCTGCCCCGTCCTCCCTCCCACGCCCTCCTGCCTCCTACCTGGGCAGACACAACCTTCTCTCTCTTGTCCAAGACTCCCTGAATGAGGCCCCGAAGGTCACTGGATACAGGCTTCTCTTCGGCCTGAACCCCCATACTCCCATCTGCCCCCACCTCACCAGGAGCCCCTTTCAGCAAAACACTCAGGTGGCCACGAGTCAGAGGAAGGGGAGCCAGGCGTCACTGAGGATGGAATGCCCGAGTCCCATCTCATCCACCTCTCGAATGTTCTCCCTGGAGCAGGTCGGTCTTGCAGCCAACACTGGAACCTCTGGGGCACGTGGGCTGCTGCGGTGGCCTCCCAGTCCTCCCACTGAGGCAGGCCCCGTGTGTGGCACAGGCCCTGGGCTGGGTCACTAGCTGTCCTGAGCTGGATGCAATAGGGTTGTTCCCTCCCTTCCCGGGAACCTCCTGCCCCCACCCCCAAGTCCTCCATGGAACTCCTTTTGCTGGGAGGCTGGCCTTGAACCTCAAACACACCAGCTGTGACTTCCTGAATAGCCACCCCTGTGCCGGGGCTGAAGCACAGGGTCAGGGGTTTGGGGGGGAGCCCGTCCGTCCGTCCTGAGCTGTTGTGCATCTATGGAAACGTTGAGTGCCTGTGAAGCAGGAAACGCTCCCTCCTTCTGCCGGGCGCCTGGTCGTCCCCGTCTCTGTGCCACCAGGGCCAGGATCAATACGGTGGGAGCAGAGCTGCGTCCTGAGTCGTTAGTTGTCCTTCTCGGTTTGGAGCATGATCCATACTGCTCGGCTCCCGGCGCCAGGCTCCCCGTGGGCCCTGGGGGTGCTGAGGAGTGGGGCACCCAACGGGGAGCAGGAGGCTGAGCTGGCTGCCAGTGTCTCCAGCCAGGAGTCTGGCTGCCCCTCATCTGGGGGGCCCACGTACCTCTGCCCTGCAGCCCTAGGTGGGACCCCCCGGACCTCCTCGTGCAGTTGAGCTGCCCACGCGGCCCCGTGTGCCCGATTTGCCGAGGTTCCTTAAGAACCGTCTGCTCAGCGCAGTGAGCCTCACCCCCGCTCCGGCCCTGGTCGGGGTGTTCCAGGGAAACAGGCTCTCCTGGATGCTTAGGCATGGCCGTGCCGTATCCTGGCAACCAGACCCCAAGCCGAGTCCCCCTGAGACCCTGGCTCCAGCCCAGCGCTGGGCAGAGGGGCCCTGGCAGGAGCGGGGCGCACCTGGGCCCAGCACCCACACCCCGCCTGGACCCGCTGGCTTTCCCACCTCCGCCTCCGGGCTCCCAGCGCTGTCCTGGGGGTGACCTCCTCGGTGCAGGGGGCTGGGAAGGCCGCCCACGGGCCCTCGGCTCCCTCGCTGCCCACACCCTCTGCCACTCTTCATTCTCTGGACAACTTGCTTAAAAGCCACAGCAGTTGGGGCGACGGGATCAGGGCGTGATGCCCGTGGGTCGGAGACGGGCCCTCCCCGGGCTCAGCCGACCTCCTCTCCGAGCCCGGCCAGGCCGTGGGTCCGGCTCCCGTCCCTGCCCTTCGCACCCGGAGCCGGGAAGGGAAGCAGCGCACTCAGGGTCACCGACCCTCCCATCGTCGTCGGGGGGAGGCGTCCTCGGGCGGGTGACACTGCCCAGGGCCTGGGTGGGAGCCCAGGGAGGGGCACCCCAGCCAACCACCTGCCCTCCGGCAATGAAGCTTCGAACTTCGGGGAGACAAGGGCCCCGGCTGGAGCCCAACCCTCACTCCAGGGCTTCACCTTTGACCTCTAGGGCTCCCCTTCACCAAGTTCCTGGCACATCTCCCATCTCTCTGCCCTGGGCAGCTCTGCCAAGAAACACAAGCCCCAGAGCCCCGGGGGCCCACCCACCCCACCTCCTCAGGACTCCAGGGAGGGGAACTCCTTGTGGGGTGGGTTCATCTCAGGGCCTCAGATCTGTCGCTCCCTGGGGTCCCCCCACCCAGGCCTTCCCGCTGGAGAGTCACAGCAGCCAGGAGCTTGCAGGAGAGAAGATTGCTCCATCCCCCTTGGAGGGGGCACCGTGGGTCTCCACCCAGGCCCTTCTTCTGGGCTGATGCCGCCCACCTCGGCCGTGTACTTCCCCTGGAATCACCCGGCGGCCAGCAAGCACCTGTCCCAAGGTGACGTCCCTCAGCCAGGGGCAATCCCACGTTCTGGCTGATGGGGGGGTTCAAAGGCCTGTTCCTTGCCTCAGTGTTGGGAGGCAACTCTTAAGGGCAGCTCTGGAGCTTTCTATCGGGGCTGGCTGGGGCCTCAGCTGGGAGCCCACTTCTCTGCCCACTCCTGCCCTCCTCACACCCTACGGGGGTCCCTCCTGAAAGCCCTAAACTCTCCACCTTTGATCTACTTCTGGGAAACTCAGCCTAAGATGACCCTGGGCTCTGGTGCCAGTGGGCTGTGGGGATGAGGGCCTTGGGCTTCCAACCTGCTGGCATCTCCACCACAAGCTCCAGGTCTTGACCTCCAGCTGACTGAGGCATGGGTCTCACCCCACACACACCATAGGCCTCCCCCTCCACCCCCATAGGCCTCCCCTGGCCCACCACCTCTGCGATGGGCTCCCTCGGTGATGGACACCATTAGCGCTCTTCTCAGACCATCTGGGAGCCCCTTTGCCGCATCGGGGCACCTGTGAGCTACACTAACAACTTCTCAAAGGCCTGCCCTAGGGGACGCCCACAGGCCCAGGGCGTTCGCGCCCCTTGGGGAGCCCTTAGGGGTTTGCTGTTGTTGTTGTTCTACAAACACAAGAACAAAAAGCTTTTAATATCTTGTAGCTAAAACATTCCAGAAGGGAAATGAGCTCTGAGTAGCGCCCTAACTGCCGACCTAGAACTGTTGGCCTCAGCCTCACCCAACGGCTGACTTAGGATCTGCAGGGGGCAGCCACCCACCCGCCCTTCTGTCATCAGCTGGGGGCTCAGGGAGGTGACTGGAGGAAGGCCCACCAAGGCCCACAGTGACTGGGGCAGGAGTGTGAAAGCCCCGCTTCTTACTCCAAGGTGGGAATGGCTGGGATCTTGCCCAAGATGGCAACCTCGTCTGGCCTCTTCCCTGCCCTGCGCCCTTCCCTTCTCGCTCGCCCCTGGGAGCACCCGGGTGCTCATCTGGGGTCTGCTCCTGAGAAGAGGAGACGTCTACTTCTTCTCTTATGGGAGAGAAAGTAGAGTCTAGAGAGGACCAACACACACACACACACACACACACACACACACACACACACTCAAGCCTGTGGGCCTTGGATTTCCATGTTTATGTCAGGTCAGGAAGACTTTTCTCCCACTCAAGGATCCACCCATGTAAAGATTGCTCACCCACGTTTTCTCCCATTACTTTTGAGAGCTGCAGTTGTTATAATTAAATCTTTAATCCACTCCTTGGAATTTATTTTGGTGCACGGTATAGGGAAGGAAACCAATTTAATATTTTTCATAAACAGTTAACTAATTATCGCGGCGCCACTTATTTATTTATGTGGCTTTTAAATTAAAAATGAATTAGTACATGAAATGATTGCCAAGATATTAATAAGTAAAAAAACAACAAAAAAAAATAAGAAAGCAAAATGCAGAACAGTGCGTATAATAAGCTCTTGTTTGTTTAGCAGACTACATGCAAGTGCTTCTCGATGCTGGGGCAGCTCCTGAGAAGGTTTGTAGAGACTGTTTCTAAAAACTGTTTGTGGTGGTTGCCTCCAGAGAGAGGGACAGGGTTCTGGAAGGGAGACCTAACTTTTTCATTTAATAACCTTTGACTTATTTGAATTTTTTATTGTGTTTGGCTATGACCTTTTTCGTAAAAAATAAATTAATTTTAAAAATTCAAGAGTCTGTAAGTTGCAAGTAAGAAAACGCAGCTGAGCTAACTTAACCATAAGGGGACAGATATATTAAAGGATGTAGTGATCACCCACAGAACCCACGGCCGGGAGGGCCACCAGTATTGAATCAGGATTGCAAAGCTAATTAGGCAGCCCCTCCTGCCTGTCCCACTGTCGCCGTTCTGGATCAGAGGTTGTCCCTCCCAATGGAAAGTGCCGAAAACCCACCTGTCCTGCCCTCCCTTGTTTTCTGCACATAGGTGGTCACGAGGCTCCTCTTCTCACTCAGAGCGCATCTTCTTTTCATAGGGCACAAGTCATTGGACTCCTCCAAGTGATAGCACATCCCATGGACAGTAGTAAGTCTCATTTAGAAAAGGCGACATGTTAAGAATCTTCTAGAACAGAACTGCACCCCACTCAGTTGCCAGTGTAAAGCAGAGGCCATTTCTTCCTGCCCAGGAGGCCTAGGGGAGTGACGGGATCAACGGATTCTTGATGAGGGCTTGCTTTCCTGGCCAGAAGCCACCCCGTTGGTCATGGGGGGTGGGGAATTCTCAACCCAGTGCCCTTTGGGCTCATTCCAGAGCACTGGGGAAGATCCCCCTGAGGGGGCTGACTGCCTTGATAGTTCACTCCCAGCTAGGCCCCGAGCTCAGGACTGTGGACTTCCTGAGGGGCTGAGAAGCAGTCACAAATTCCTGTTGGCCAGGCTTTCTCTTCTCTAGCAACACATCTCTTGTGAAAATCTGAGCCATGCAACTGCAAGGGTCGTCTGTGGCTTTACTCTCTGCTGGCCTGTGGCCGTAGGCCCCATGGCCAACAAGCATCGCGATGCTTCTCTACCGTATAACCCAGCTGAGGGGCTTCTCAGTGTTAGGTGTGAAGTCCTCACTGTTGACTTCCTCACTCCCGTCCTGCCTCAGTCCAGTCATTGTCTTTCTAGGACATTGTCTTTCTAGACGTAGGTTGTGACTCTACGTCAGGCACCAAGGTGGTTATCGGTCCCTCTTCCTCTGATAACACCATCCAGCTAAGACAGGCTTAAACAAAAATATGTTTTCTTTAAAAACTGTAGAACTAAAAAAATAATAATAATAGATAAATAAAAACTGTAGAACTGGTGAACAGAGACTCGGCCTTGGGAAGATCCAACCACTCACTCGGAGCCTGGACTCCCATTGCCACATGGTTAAAAACATGGTGCCAACCTTTCCTGGCCGTGTGGGTGACAGGTCTAGCCACAAGAGGGACTTTCTCTCAGCCTGATTCCAAATTCCTAGCCGAAAGTTCTAGACTGGCCCAGCTTGGGTTAGTGCCCACTCCTGGTTCAACCCCTCAGGACAAGACGGCAGTAAGGCTGAGGGTTGAAGAGGAGATGAGCCCCATTGTACAGATGGCTGCTAGACACCCACCAAATTTGTACAAAATAAGGGGCTAGGACTGGAGACTCTTTTGAGCGGAGAAGGTACCTCTTCAAGGCAGACAAAAATCTAACCGTGTGGAAGATGACTTCTTCACTTTGAGAGAAATACACGTAAATTACAGAAAAAGCTTTAAATCCAGGAAACAGGAAACATCCTTGATCTCGTTTACTGAAACAATTATTATTAAGGGCTTAGTGTTCGTCCCCCTCCTCCACTTCATCCTTGGGTGCACATCCTTCCAGTCTTTTTTCTCTATATTAAAATAAATTTTGCATTTATGTGGCAGGGGAACGGAACGCTCAGCCTGCTGTAGTAGAGAATCCTAAAGTCTTTGATCCTTCCTCTTTTGTCTGTTGCATTAGAGAGACAGAATGCAAATATTTCATTTCTCCTCCAGGAAGGTTTGCATATTAAGCCCTTCCTGCCCTTGAGAAAGGAAAGGGTAACCAGGTTTTTGGCTGCTAAATGATGGGCTTAATGGCTCATCAAATCAGGCCTATTGTGAAAGAATGAGAGAAGATGAGGGGTTTGTTGGCATTTGAGGGGAACAATAAACAATATCCTTCTCTCCCCATCAAGTTTTGAACCAACTGAACAATAAAATTCCGTAATCAGGCAGATGGAGACGAAATTGTCAGCTTCAGTTCTGATGAGGCTGCCGAGAAGTCCCGAAGATCAGCAGCCCCTGTTGGGTTTCCTAATATTACACCTGCCACCAATCCCCTCCCCTCCAGCTGGGACAGCGGTTAGTGACCGGGCCTCACTCCTTGCATATGAGTCTATAAAAATGAATCATACTATATCCACTTTGCTCTGAAATCTGCTTTGTCCTTTATCGATACCCTTTGCTTCACAAATCTCCTTTAATTGACATCCGAGTTGTTTTAACACGGGGACTGTTATGGACATCCCTATTTTTTTTTTTTTGGACCTGTTTAATGATTTCCTTATGATAAATTCCAAGAAGTGGGTCACATTATGATAAATTCAAAGAAGTGGGATGCATATTGCTACTTTGGTCTCAGAAAGATGGTAACAACTCAATATGCTTAACAGGATATGAAAGTTCCCACTTTTTCCCATCAATGCTCATCAGCATTGGTAACTACCCTTTTTTGTTCTTTACAATATGAAAGACCAGAAACATATTGTTTAAAACATATTAATGAGGATCACTAAAGTCGAATGTCTTTTAATGTTTATTGTGCATTTGCATTTCTTCTGGAAGGCTGCATTTGTCATTTTTTCTTATTGATTTTTAAGAGCTCTTTATATGTTGAGGACAACAGCCTTTTACTCATTGTAATGTATTGCAAATCACTTCCCATATACACTCCCTGTCAAGTTTTGTTGTCTGGTTTTTTTGGAAATTTTTCTCTATACACATGCTAGGTACATTTACAAAATATTTGCTATGTACCAGGCACTGTTCTAATTGCTTCACATGCATTGAATTATTTAATCCATACAACAATAACCCTGTGACATACGTACTATTATTGTACTAATATTGTAGATGCGGAGATAGGCACAGGAGGTTAAGTAACTCGCCGAAGGGCACATGACCAGTAAATAGGACTCAAGCCCATTGCCTGGCTATGAAGTCCTTGCTCTAACCATAAACTAACACTGCATATATTTACTCTAAACCCTAGAGAATCTGAAATGTTTCCTTGGGTTGTGGCTGGCATATGTGTGTTGGAAAGCTCCGCAGGCAGTGTTGTCATACCCCAAGAATGAGCACCAGTGATTAGTGGGGTTTTATTTGTATTTTGCCCTACAGATTATTAAATTTTTATGTAGTCGAATTTGTCCTATTTCTATTTTTCTTTAACGCTACATTAAGAAAAAGCCTTCCTCAGCCCAAATCTGTCAGTTGCCTATTGCCGCACAACACTCCACTCCAAAGTATAATGGGTTAAAACGATAAATATCTGTTAATTTTTATAATTCTCTGGATGGCATTTGGGCAAAGCTCTGCAGGATGGTTTCTCACCTCGGATCACTCATGTGGTTAAAACTGGCATTTGGTTCTGGGTCTTGGCTGGGATGCCTTGGTTCTCTGGCAGAGAACCTCTCTTCCTCCAAGAACCCAGGCTGGCCTCCATCATGGCCCCGTGCTCTTCCAGCTATGAGAAGGTTGAGGAGAAGCTGCAAACATCTCTTCAGGCACAGCCCCCAGACCTGGCCCAGTGTCACTTCCCTGCACTATATTGGCCAAAGCAAGTTATGAGGCCAACCTAGATTCAAGGGGTAGAGAGACAGACTCCACGTATCGATGGAAAGAACACCAGAGCCACTTGCAAAGGGCCCCAGACACAGGAAGGTAGATTCACTGAAGGACATTATTGCAATAATAGACCACAAGATGTTAAAATCACTCTTCTGCGACGTCTTCTGGTACTTTTTTTTTTTTGAGATCATATTCATATAACATAAAATTAACCATTCACCCTTTTAAAATATACAAGTCATTGAGTATATTTATAGCATTGGGAAACCAACATCTCTATCTAGTTCCAAGGCATCTTCATCACCCCAGAAGGAAAACCTGGACCCATTGATTGAGTAGTCGTTCTCGAATCTCCTCCTACTCAGCCCCTGGAAACCACTGCTTCCTATCTCTATAGATCTACCTATTCTGGATATTTCCTATAAACAGCATCATCCAACGTGTGGCCTTTTGCATCTGGCTTCTTTCACTCAGTATCACATTTTCAAGTTTCCTCCATGCTGTGGCCCATCACCATGGCATCATTCCCTTTTATAGCTGAATAATATTCCGTGGTATGGACCTGCCACACTTCGTGTATTTATTCATCAGTTGGTGGACATTTGGGGTGTTTCCAACCTTTTGGCTTTTATGACTAGTGCTGCTATGAGCATCTAGGACACTTGGTTCTTCTTACGTTGAAATTTTGCCCACATCTGGGATTCAATTTTATACCATTCGAGGTAGAAAAGAGAACTCCATATTCTTCCTTTTATCCCAATAACGTGTGTTTATAGACCATCCTTCTTACACCAACATTATCTGCCACTGTCATGGAGCAATGGCGTGTGCCCTTGGGCAAGTTATATAATCGCTGTTGTGCTTTAGTTCCCTAATCTATTAATAATAGTAAGCAACCTCACAGGGCTGTTGTCCACCTTAAATGAATTCACAGATGTCAAGTGCTTAGAACAAGACCCGACACATGGGAAATATCTGTACCCATTATTATTCTTGGTAACCCCAAGGTTCTATATATACAAGAATCCACTTTGGACTCTTTCCTGTTGTGTTGGTCTCTTTGTCTGTTTCTATTTGTAATGAGCATTGCTTTATATTTTGTTTTAATTTCCTATAAGCCAAGTCTACCTTCATTGTTCTTTTTTTTTTTTAAAAAAAAGTTCTTAGTTCATATTGGCCATTTGGAATTCTTCCAATTGAATTTTATCAGGTGCTTTTCCCTAAATCCTGCTGGGATTTTTTATTAGAGTTACATTTATAGATTAATTTAGGGAAAATTGAAATATTTTTATTACCAAGTCTTCCCATGCCATAACATGGATCTTCATTTATTAAACTCTTATTTTATATCTCACAGTACAGTTTTGTAGATTTTTTTTCATATAAGTATTATAGATTTCATTCGGTTTATCCCTGGATATTTTATATTTTTGTTGCTATGGTAAATGGGATTTTTTTTTCCATTATATTTAAGTAGTTCCTATTTGTATTTAGGGAAACTATGGATCTCAGTTCTTGTTTTGATGTTGATGTTCTAGTGGTTTTTCTTTTTTTTTTTTTGAAAAAGCATACCTTCAAATAATTACCTTCTTTTCTCTTTTTTTCGCAATTGTACCTATTTTTTTTTCTTGACTTATTGCAGAGACTAAGACTCTCAGAACACTGTCAGATAATGGGCTTTGCAGGCGTAAGAGAGTATGGAGGAGTGGCAGTGGGTGGCAGGGGAAGTGTTCCAGTGAAACAACATGAACAGAAGTTTGCAGGAGGAAAGTGGTGATGTGTCTAGAGAATGGTGCAAAGAAAGGAGAAGTTGGTCTCAAATACCAGGGTGAAGATTGTGGATTTGACTTGGCTGTGGTGGGCATGAGACTGGTGTGGTCAGGTTGTATTTTGGAAGCTTGGCTCAGACTGTGGTGGAGGGTACACCACTGGGAAGTGAGACCCAGTCAGGAATCATCAGATGAGTGGTAGTAAGACAGGGAGCTGGGTAAGCATGTCTGCTGGGGTCTTTGTGATGAGGGACACCAGGGCTTCCGTTGGATTAGATCCTAAAACCCTGGAGCCCTGTATAGTCTGGGGAGCACACTCAGGATGAAGGTTCCTGCTTCTCTGAAAGAGAGTCATATGTGGTAGAACCAAGCTAATGGCCCCACAGCCCCTCTAGTCTCACCCTCCCAAAGCGTGTCTACACTCTCAGTTATACATCCAAGAGGCGGTGAGGGTTTGTGGGGTTTGTTTTTGTTTCTGTCATTGATTGTTGGACGTAACATAACTAGCAACCATAAAAACTCAAGATTCCAGGCCTCAAAGGGATATGGCTCCAGCCTTTAGGGTAAACTCATCTCACATGTCAATGGTGGTGACTTGTTCCTTTTGTGGTCAAGGCTCAGGTCCCTTCCTCCGTTTTCTGACTTTGGTTGGCTCAGCCCCACAAAGGCCTGATCACAGTGGTCATCTCCAGCTTGGGGGGATGGCTGGGAGCAGGCCTGGGAGACAGTGACCAGGGTGATAGCATCACTTCCCCAGTCCCTCCCCTCCACCCAGGACCCCCAGGGCAGCCCTTCAGACTTCTTCCCTACCCTCCCTATCCAGCCATCATAGAGAAGAAGAGGAAGAGGTGGCCAGAGGAGGAGCCCCCATCTGGAGACTAGAGAGGAGAAGCCAGCTCAACACCCACAGCCGAGGGGTGGGGTGGGGTGGGGTGGGGGCGACCAGGAGCAGCTAATGGGCAGGCAGCTCAAAGGAGAGGAAAGAGAAGGGAGAGTCCTGGGGCAGAGAGGGGAGCACGTTGATGGGGGATGGCGGGGGCCCATCAGGTTTGGGCAGTGGGGCATGTGCTTAAAACTGGGGGTTTGAGTCTGGAAAGAGGATCACCTCAAAGCCTTCGAGGGCAATCAATGTGGCAGGCGGCGGACAAGCCCTGGCGGAGGGCCCTTTGCTCCCCTGGCCCCAAACTCCACTGGGGAACCCAAGCCCTGGGGGTGAGGAGCCTACCTGGACTCCACTCCCAAGCCTTGCCTGATTCTGCTGCCTTTGAGTCCTCTTGATTCAATAAGCATGACAGCAATGCAAGTGTCCCTGGCTTCTGGGACACCAAGGCCCAAGAATAACGGTGGGCAAAGGATGCCCTGATTTTCTGTCCCTGCCCAGCCCTGGATTCCCGGTTGGGACTTTGATTTCGTAGTTGGCAAAGGGTGTTTGGTGGTGAAGCGGGTGACAGGCACCGGGATGGGCAGGACTGCTCCACCCACCACTGCCAGTGCTCAACCGCCCCACCTGGTGGTGCCTGGGCCTCACCTGGGCAGGCCAGAAACCCCCCAGGTCTACCCCTGGCAAGAGATAGAAGGGGCAGAGTTTTCTCTGAGTCACGGCAAACACACCCCAGGCCCCAAACCAGGTGGGAGACCACTCAGCCTGCAAGCTGCTCCTCCTGCTTGCAGGGGGTACCCCACGCCCTCCCTCCAGGTCACCAAACTTGCAGCTCCCTCTTTCCATGACACACCCTGGCCGGAGGGCGGTGGCCCCCACCCCACCCCTGCTTGGCTGATCGCTCACCGGTGGACGTGGGGAGCCAGGGGAGCCAATCCAGGCCTGGTGTTGGCTTTATTTTTGCGTGTTCACGTCTGCTGGGAGGAGAGCCTATGGGAAACCAGCACGGACGGAGCATTTTAATTAACAGAGCTGGTCTGAAACCTTAGGCTGACGCAAGTTTGCTCAGTGCTGAGGACGATCACAGTTTAACATCGGGAGAGAAAAGGCAATGAAGGAAATAGATCAGACGAGGCAATATTGGGAGTTTATGAATCCTGTGCATTTTCTTGCGGCTTCACAGGGATCGCTTTGAAACTGGCTGTCACCCAGGCGTGAATTATCGCCTCAGCCTGCGAGGATGGGGAGGCCGACAAGACATACGCCCGCACACAGGACATGGGCACTCGCCCGGCTCATAATTCTTTCTTATGCTGCAAAAGTGGAGAGCACCGGGATAGCAAAGAGAGATGTGACCCTTGTGATGTCTTTGGGGAAAAAAAAAAAAAAAGAAAGAAAGAAAGAAAAAAAAAAACCCAAGCCTGGGGGCAGGGGAGGAAAGAGGAGAGCTAAGAAATAAATAACAAAGCCGGATGCCATTTACATACCCAGGGAAGGCCTCTGAGACTGCGCTCAGTGCTTTGGACGTCGGTAATAACCCGGTGATGGAAATAAAGAGACTCTGCAAACCCACATCGCCGGAGACGGTATCATCACCGTCTTCCCCTTTGTTTCCAGGCAAATTCCAGCACAGCGGGGGGCCAGCCGGGCCTGTCACAGGGAACAGTGGGGTGGGGGTGGGGGTGAGTCCAGTGGTCCCCACGAAGACTCAGTTATGTTGGCTGCGAAGAGATTAATTAGAATTGAATTTCCTATTGATGTAAAACTGCCTCTTGCACCTGCCGCTGGCATCCTCATTACTGGTTTTCTATTACGGGGGATTAGATGATGCAGTGAAATAAACTTTATGCTTCCTGAGCGATACTCTCAAAATGGGTTTACTGTACTTAAACTGACGAAGAAGAGGGTTACCTGAAAGAAATGTGATTTAACCCATTCTCTTCTAATTTAAAAAAAATTTTTTTTTCTTTACACAAGGGAACCTCCATCCACTTGTGGAAATTGTGAAGGCGCAGAGGTTTCAGGGTCCGCAGAGGTTTCAGGGGCCGCTGGCCAGGTGATAAGCTGCGTGAGGGGAGGTCCGGGCTTGTCGTGCTCCCTCTGGGCCCCTGAGCTTACTAGGATGCTGCAGTGGAAGGAACCACCGACGCCCTGCCCTGGGAGGAGTCGCTGGGAGCGATTCTCTGGAAGAGATGGCCCAGAGATCCGACGGTCCGGAATTGGAGTCTCTGAGATTTCTCACACCTGCCCCTTGGAGAGGGGGTTGGGGTGTACGTGGAGGGGTGGGCAGCATCTGGGGTCTGGGGAGCGCCAGCAAACAAACACCAGGTGGCCAAAAACTGCCACCTGTCCCATGAACTACATGTGCCTCCCTTCCAAAGTCAAGTTTGGGAGGCACTGGTCGGGAGTGGGACCAACCCTGCCCAGGGCAGGCCCAGTCTTTGTCACTCTCAGGAGCCCTTAACCCTCTCCCCCGTGGGATAATAACTAACATTTTGGCCTTGGCTGTCCCAGCTGTTAAATGGCTAGAAACCAGAGAGGAGGAGGCTCCAGGAGGCAAATAATTCTCAGCAATCTTGTGTATAAATCAAAATTTCATCCAAATCACCCCCAGTGATACTACCTTCCAAACATGCCCTGAATTCGGGTCTCTGAGGATGAAGATGGCACCTCGTGTTCTTACGTGGGTGCCCCTGCCATCCGGTTTTCTTGGGGGCCCCCAGGAGCCTAGATGGGAAGCAGACGCAGCAGAGGGCCTGCAGACACCATTATGGGGCCCGTGTCGTCTTCCCCTGCTAGTTCTGGGATGAACTCAGTTCGAGCCCCAGAGCCCGCAGAAGTCCTCGCTTCTGAGCCGCCACCACAGTGAATGCTGCTGAGTCATTGTCCTCGCTTCTCTGAAGCATCGCCAAACTGGCTCAAAATTAAGGCGAAATCTGCTCCCTCCCCTGGCCAGGCCAGTCCCTGTCTGGTCTTCTCTGGAAGCAGCAAGGCCTCCTTCATAAACGTGGTTCACCACGTCCAAGCAGCGAGAGGGCTGGTATCCAAAGAGGTCGGGCGGTGACCTCAGAGATAAAAATATGACCGACTCAGAAATAGGGAGAAGCCAGGCCTTTGTGGGGCGGGATGGGGTGTGTGGGGGGATCTCAGGGTCTTTTATATGGCCAATGATACTCTACTCCGACAAAGTGGAACCTCCACCACGCATTCATTCAGGAAGTATTTATTGAGCACCTACTATGTGCCCTGCGGGGCTGGGAATACAACCGGGAACATGGGAGACACAATCTCTGACGTCCCCTTATATCCTGCTGGGTCGGTGGGTCTCTCTAATTAGACACTCCTGCCTTCCTCTGGAGCTCGAGCCCTAAGGGAAATTAGTCACAGCCACAACCACCGCCTCTGGGCGTGTGGAGCATGAAGAAGAAGCTGGGGGATGAGGACATGCTTTAAAGAAATATCTCTGTTGTAAAATAAAAAACAGGGAAAAAAAAATAAGCCAAATAAACGGACAGCTTGAGGAGGCATCCTCAGGACCAGCACCAGATCGAGGACTAGACCTTCCCCACCGTCCCCAGAAGTCCCTCGTGTGCCTCCCATCAATCTCAACTGCCTCCCCCCTCCCACCCCTCCGCCGCAGAAGTGACCCCTCCACTAACTCTGAGTCATCCGTTCTCTGGCTTGCTTTATAGTGTCCCACTCCAGTGCGCCTTCCCAGACATAAGAGGTCGTCTTGCCTGGTTTTGGGGGTTTTTTTTGGTTTTTTTAAAAAAGCAGATCTATCTTCTGAGTTTCTTTTCATCTAGAGGTTCCCCCCGCCAAACCCTTTTTTTCCCGTTCATTGATCTGTTGAAGACCCGGAGCCCTTGGACCCAGAGTTTCCCACGGCCGGCTGGCCATAAAGAGATGAGAGATGAGAGATGCCCCCCCACCCCATACCATGCCGCTCCCCAGTGGTAGAGTTCACGTGGTCAAGGCAGGACAAATGTTCGATTCTTTCCTTTTATTTATCCGATTTTGAGAAAATAAATTTGTTTCTTGTCCCGGGAAGGCGGTGATGTTTTAAGAAGCATATGAATGAAAGGCCTACACATACCTGATGGGTTTTCATTCCGTTACAATTATCACCTTCCCTACCGCTCTCACGGTTTCCATATCTTGGCCACTGGGAGCCTCTCGCAGATGGGCTCCCAAGTCCTCTTGACACAATCTTTTATTCTCTGCAATCCTCCTTACTACCTGGTGTGACAAGATGTGCCCGGCTCATCTCAACACATTTCTTCCTCCAGACCTGGGGTGCAATCAGCCGTGGAGGAAGCAGACCTGGAGAAATCAGCCGTTGCTCCAAGAAGTCCTGGTGTCTGTAAGCGGAGAATCGCTTTTAAGACAAAACGAACGAAAAGAAAACAAACGTGGAATGTCAAGGAAAGGAGAGGACCAGCCACAGACTGGGAGGAAATACGGTAAAGACATATCTGTTATCCCAAATACGCAGGCACGTCCCGTGATGCCAAAGATGCAACGAAAAGACACAAAAGACATAAAGAAACTTAGATGTATATCGCCAAGTGAAGGAAGCCTATTCGAAAAGGCTAAGTCCCTCTGATTCCAACTATATGACATTCTGGAAACAGCAGAAATGTGGAGGCAGTAAAAAAAGATCAGTGGCTGCCTGGGGTTAATGCGGAGAGGGTGTGAGGAGGAGGGATGAATAAGTGGAGCACCTATTCTTTTTTCTCACCCAAGACTCACCGCACAGGGGATGACGGCATCAGCGTATCCGGCAATGACTCTGACCTCATCCCGTCTCACACACACAACAGCCTCCGTGTAAAACACGTAAAACACTAATACCTCCTCAGTCACCATCATCGTTGAAAACAGGTAACATTTCCCCCCTATTTATTTATTTTTTATTTTTTAATTTTTTCCCCTCCTATTTATAAATAGCTGTGGTATATCTATACCATCAGAGCATCTAGCCATTACACGCTCTACTCTTTCCTCCTCAATCCTCATTTATTTTTTTTTTAAAAGATTTTATTTATTCATTCATGAGAGACACAGAGAGAGAGGCAGAGACCCAGGCAGAGGGAGAAGCAGGCTCCATGCAGGGAGCCCCATGTGGGACTCGATCCCGGGACTCCAAAATCACACCGTGGGCCGAAGGCAGGTGCTCAACTGCAGAGCCACCCAGGCGTCCCCTCATTTATTCTTAATTCCATGGACAATTTATATTTAATGTTCACCTCCTCATGGCCATGTCCCTCTGGTCACTTTGGCTCTCTACAGCTCATTTTCTAGTAGATTCCTCAAGAAGTTCCCATGGGGACATTTCTCAAATTCTTGCCTGTTGGTGTGAATCGGGACCCTCTACACTTGACAGTCAGTTTCCCAGGATATAGAACCCTTGGTTCACATTTTATTTTCTTGAGTATCTTAAATATAGTACTCTACTTGCTCGTGGCACGTGTTGCCGTCAAGAAGTTGACGATGATCCAATTTTCTGAATCCTGTGCTATTTTCGCTTAGCTACTCAGAGGGTTTTTCTTTTCCTCTAAAGCCTCACATCAAACTAAAATTATGGCTTGGTTTTGGTCACTCTGGGTCAATATTTTCAGGAACGTGATGTGACCTTTCAATATGTAGTTTTGACCCTTCCTTATTTCTGAAAGTTTTTCTCGAAATACGGCTTTTGTGATTCGCTCTTTCTCTGGTTTCTTCTTCTTCTTTTTTTTTAAAGTCAGGGACTCCTATTCTCTGTGTGTTGGGTGGCTTTTACCTCACTCCAAGATTGGTCACTTTTTCTTACATCCTTTGTATCGTGTTCATTTCTTTTTGATTTCTAAAAACTTCCATGTTTTCCCGTCCTTTATTTCTTCCAAGGCTTTCTCTGTTGTGTTTACCCATCCTTGTATCCTTTCTAATTTTATTTCTCGAAATTATGTCCTTGGACCCAATCCTTTCTTCAGTTTGTCATTTCACTTCTGAGCTTTTCTATCTCTGATTTATGTTGTTTGTTCGTATATCATTTTCTTAATTTATTTTAGCTCTCTTTGAAATAGCAGGCTATAGGTTTCTATTTGTTTGGTTGGCATGTCTTT
The DNA here is from genome assembly GCF_048418805.1 of Vulpes vulpes. Lineage (NCBI taxonomy): Eukaryota > Metazoa > Chordata > Mammalia > Carnivora > Canidae > Vulpes > Vulpes vulpes. The sequence continues at coordinate 4,121,663 of NC_132780.1, forward strand.
CTGGTGTGTTTTTCATTGTCTGTAGAGATGGTGTTCCACTGCTTATTTTCTTTTTTTCTTAAAACAACTTTGTGTGGGATCTGACCTTGATCCCTTTCTGCTGCTCATTTTTTGTAAGGGTGAAATTAATTTTCCTGGGCTTTTAAAAGGAGGTTTCGTTGAGATAGCTTTTCTAACTCCCAGCTTTCTAACTTCACAAAGCTCCCTGTTCTGTTTCATGCAGTTAAAAGGTACGTCTCCCCTTTCATCTGGATCTTCTGTTTGCTTCCTCTCTATTCCTGCTCTGTTCAATTTTGATCCCTCTTCCAGCAGTTTCTCCTGGGTGTGGGGCCCTGTCCTGGAAGGAAGACCTGGTTGGTCAGCCTCAGGAGTTCCCAGGGCCTAGGCTGTTCCATCTCCTTTACCTGTTCTTACCTGATGACCTTTGCACTTACACGCTATTGGAGTGGGTAAAATGCCTCCCGCTTTCATTTTTTGTTTTCTTAAAAGATTTTATTTGTTTATTCATGAGAGACACAGGTAGACGGAGAAGGAGGCTCCCTGCAGGGAGCCGGATGCAGAACTGGATCCCAGGAACCCGAGATCACGACCTAAACCGAAGGCAGTCGCTCAACCGCTGAGCCGCCCAGGCATTCCCATGCCTCCCGCTTTCAGCTACTGTTGTAAAATAAAAGCGAGCTCTGTGCTTTCCAGTGAACATCTATTGGCTATGTTGGGGTGCTTCTGTTCTCAAGCATGACAAGCACCCCATTTCTTCCCTTTGCCACCATTTTGATTTTTGGGGGGATTCCTTGCCCACTAGTTTTGTTGGGAAGGTTCCCCACAGGTGTTTGGTCTTCCTATCTAGTTGGGCTGTCTGTTTTTATTAAGGGATTCGAGAATATTCAAAATTCTACCGTGACTCTCCCACAATCTTCTGAAAAATGCCCCAGGGAGAACTTTCAACACCCCTAAGGCATGCTCTATTGCAATTAGACCAGAAGAGAGAAACCTGTGTGAACGGTGATTTGCGTGGAGTGTCTTGTGCTGATGATGACATTGTAGGGGACCCTGTTGATCCCCTCAGTGCATCTGAGCTCAACCCAGGAGGCACTTCCAACCTCTCTCCCCTTCTCTCTCTAGAGCTTTCCCTGGAACCACCAAAGCACATTGGCTTACCGTGTGCTGCCCGAGATCCCTCCCACGTAGACTACCAGAGCCTGGATGCTTGTCTTGGGTCTGCTTTGGGGCGAACACCACCCAGGACAGATGCAAAGCCTGTGTTCCAGGCTGTTTCAACACCTCTCACATACTACAACCTGCTCATGATTTTCAAAAATGAGGTGATGTTAGCTTAATATGTTTAATAGTCTTTGGTGAGACACGTTTTTATTCCACACAAATGAAACGCTTGTCTTTCCTTGTCTCCACACCCCTTTATTCCCTCAAAGGGCCCTGGTTGATTAGCTGTTTCCCCTAAACATTGTGTTTCCTAAATGCTAGTTTTGTTTTCCCAAATTCAGCAATCCTATTTTCTAAACGTTGAGTCTATCCTTTCTCTGGGCATGAAAATGCGAGTCCTTTATCTGTAGGTGCCAGAGTACCCTTGGTGTTTAACCACATATATATTGACTTCTCATCCCTGGCTCCTTGTGACTGGAAGTCTTATGAAAGAGTACAGGGCAGGTGAGATAGGTCAAGTCAAATGCCACCTCTTCCACGAAGCCCCCCATTGATGCCCCAGGGAGGACCACTCAGCTACCTCTCTCATGGCTCCACCATAATCTGTCTTGCATTCTAGTCTGTCTGTCTATCTGCCTTATTTCTTTTTTTTTTTTTAAAGATTTTATTTGTTTATTCATGACATAGAGAGAGGCAGAGACACAGACAGAGGGAGAAGCAGGCTCCATGCAGGGAGCCCGATGCGGGACTCGATCCCGGGACTCCAGGATCATGCCCTGGGCTGAAGCAGATGCTTAACCGCTGAGCCACCCAGGTGTCCCTATCTGCCTTATTTCTTGACTGTGAGCTGATCTCCCCCAGGGCTCCCCCCCGCAAATCCTGGCCCAAGGAGACCCCCAACAAAAGCTTTACCGGACAGTCTGCCTAAAGGCAGGTGGTCTAGACACCTGTAAAAGAGGCTGGGAATTCACCCTGGAGCCTGCCTCCGACTGGTGCATCCTCTCGGCGCACCTCTAACCAGGGCAGAGAGGGGCCCCCGCCCCCCACCGAATCCTAGGACGCGGCACCGAGCCTGGAATAGGCACAAAGGGTGGACTCATTTGAGCCCAAGCCATCACCGCTGAGAGCAAGCAGACAGGAAGCTCTGTCTGAGGACAGGGCTGGGGAACAGAGTGTGACAGGCTCCGTGCTGGGACCTGCGGGGCTGCCTTCATGCCACGCGGCCCTTCGTGTGGTGTCAAAAGAGGAGATTTGGGTTGTCTTGTTTTCTTTTTTTTTTTAAACCTAACTTTAAACACTATTGACAGCAAGATGTCTCGGGCAGGCACGCTGAAGGGGAGGCAGCGGCTCCGTGTTGCCATAGCTACCGACAGGACGCCACTGGGCCGTGCTCTGAACTCCGGAGCATCTCCGCCTGCAGGATGAAGTTTCCTGGGCTCCGGGGGAACTCAGCAACGCGGTGGCAGTGGCTTAGCTCCGGGTCTGCGGCAGCTGCCTGCTGCTTTCGGTGACAGGGATCCGAGGGTGGCCACTCGGGACACCCCTGCGTCAGGAAATCCTGGGACGCTGGAGTTGCCCCTTGCCCCCACGAACCTTCCGCGGGTCGTGACATCGGCTCCCGAAGCCTGGTGACCTGGGGGGGGGGGGCGGCTCGGCGTGGCTGGGAGGGCGGTTGGCTCTCGGGGACAGGTTGGCCGCGGGATGGGAACTGCTGCCAGGACGTTCTAGAGCTACTTGCATCCAGTCTGGGAACCCCTGGGGGGGGGGGGGGCTGCAGAACCAAACTGTCTCAGGCTTTCGCAGTTCCTCCTTCAGAGGGAACCTGCAGGACCAGGGCCCGGGTGCTTTCCTCCAAGAATGACCCACCTGGGTGCATCCTGTGGCGGGGTCTTCCCACCGAGGAGCGGGGGGCTCGGCTGCCAGACAGGGAGAGGCACCCCCGAGCTGCTGCCCCCCGTGCGTCCCCCCCCAGGGACATGCCGCCTGTCTGCCTGATGGGCTCCTCCCGGTCTCGTCTCCTTGGCTGCATCAGCCACCAGCCTTTTGTTTTCAGCCCCGGTGGAGAGATGCCTGCCGCCAGGCGTTGTGTGGGCTCCTGGCACCGCGTGAAAATACCACTTGCTCGGGGCGCCTGGAGAAGCAGGGCGGTACCTGCCGCTGCCTCCCGTCTCTGCTCAGGCCGCCCGCGTGGCGTGGATGGGGGCGCAGCTTGCCCACGCTACAGAGGCCTGAGAAAGCCTGGAAAATAACCGACTGCCTTGGGGGAGATTTTGAGAATGCCTGTCCTGGGGACAAAGAGCAGTCACTACTGACCTTAGCGACCCCTTTGCTTTCTGGTTCTGGGGACACAGACCTGCGGCTCCTCCAGAATGAGACCCCGGGCCTGGCTGTGACATTGTCACATGTGTGACCTCCCTCTCCGTGTCACTTCTGGGGTTCATCCCACTGTGAACCTCCCAGATCGGGGAAGCCTCAGGGTGCACATGCTCACCCAGTGGCGTGCTCCTGGGAACATCTGATAAATGTTTCTGGAGTGTTCCTGTTCAGAGCAGTTTTGCTCTGTTCCAAACAAGCCTTTCTTTCTTTTCGAAATCTTCAAACCCAATTCTTAAAACTAAGCATTAGATGTAGAATAGCATTCGCATTTGCATTAAAAAAAAATGCTTTTAGCTGGCTCAGGAACTCAGAAGACACTTAAGCCCCACTCTCCTACCACAGGATGGGAAGGTAGGAATGGATTTATAACCCTTGGTCAGGGCGGAGGAGTTTTGAAATGCGCTCTGGGCTGACGATGCTGGAGAGGCGATCCTGCCCTGAGAGGCCCCTCTGCCCCTCTCAGACCCCACAGAGCCCTCGGTGACACGGAGAAAGCTGTCCCCGCTGTGCTCTGGGATGCGGCGGGCAGGCCCATGAAAGCAGGCTGGCTGGTGCCAATCCCGGCCAAGCCAGCGGGGGTCCTAGAGAATCAGCAAGCTTTCCCAATTAGGCAGCATTTTAAACAGAAGTGCCATTAATTGATTTCATGTAGTGATTTCCTCATTTTAATAGTCACCCCGGTTAATAATGGACAACATAGAGCCAAAAAAGGAGGCTCGGCCATGCCACTTGATGGACTTGAGAGAATTATGTCCAACGGGCTTGTTTGCATCCGGGGGCAGGAGAATACACAGAAGCACCACAGTGGCAAGAGGAGTTGAACCCTTTACCACCCGAGGCAGAGGGGACTGCGCCCCGCAAGCCTATTCCCACCACCTTGGACTGACCGTGAAAAAGTCAACTTCAGGCCCGACCTGCATGACATGAATGCTGAGTTGGTTTGGGCCGAATGAAAGAGCACTTACTGACTTGTGACATAAAAATATTCTAGAATTTTAAATGTTTTACCCCAAAGTCAAAAAAAAAGAAATCTCTGCCGCTCATGCTCAGGGTCCATTGGACCCCTTCCTATAGTGACTCCGCCCACCTTAGTGTCCCCCCACTCATTGTGGGGGGGCTGCTGGGGGAGGGCAGGGCTCCAGATGTGTGAGAACTGACCACACAATGGGCAGCAGACCATCCTAGTGGTGTTTGGTTGTATTTTGTTTTTTTTTTAATTAAGAAGCACCAAAATGAACTTGAGCTTGGCAGGACCTCAAGAGCGAAGCCAGGCTGGCTCTGAGCCCAGTTTGCATGGACCGGCTGGACTTGGACTTGGGCCTGGCTCCCTGTTGGGCTCTGGGGTCGACGGGGGCGCGTGTTGGCAGACGTGCTCATCATAGACTGGGGGAGGGGGACATCCCTTCCTGGAGACCCCAGAGGTCTTCTAGCCTCCTGTCCTGGGGGCCACTGTCCTCCCTCCTGGATATTCGGCTCCTTCTCTCTGCTCTAGGAGATCCCTCCAGTGTCCTTTCCAGAAGCCCTCCCTTTGTGCTCAAGACAGCTACAGGGGTTATTCCATGCTACTCGGAAAACCCTACCTGTTCACCAACTCTCGATCGTGGGAAGGATGGACGCTGGTGTCACCTTGGCCTGTCTCGGAAACTATGAACTATTCCTAGGATGGTGGAAGTTCAGAATTCCCAACATGCTTGGGGGTTGGTGTGGGGTAGCCTGGAACCCCCAGCAGCATGGCTAACGTAGAGCGGACTCTCACACGGGCATGCTGGCATCAGGAGATTTCAGGTGACTCGACAAAGAAGGTAACAAAGAGACCCTTTCCCTCCAGCTTCTCCAAAACCCAAGGAGCAACAGAAAAGAAGAAGGGTCATGGGTGGTGGGAGAAAGGGGGCAGGGAAGGGACAGTCATTCAGTATGGTCTCAGGCAGCCAAGGGAACCTCTCCAGGCCACCTCTCCGGGCCTCCTCTCCGAGTGAGGAGTTTTTAGGAATTGTGGCATCATAGCACAAGCCCGGAGGGGTCTCAAGAGCCCGGGCTACACTCCCCTTACTGCTCAAGTGAGGAGGAAAGGCTTGGCCAGAGTCCCGCACGGAGGCCACAGCAGAGGCAGTGGGAGAAGGCAGCTATGTTCCTAGGGGGGGAAGGGGCTCCCATCGGGATGACACTGTGCTCAGCATGTCACTGTGTGGGGAGCTCTGGGAAACCCTGTGGTCACAATATTTTAGAGGCCAGTACGGGGCCAGATGCCTGCCACCCAGGTCCTGAGGTGGCTTAGCTGAGTGACCCAGAGCCGGCCAGCCTCATCACTCCACTTTCCAAAATGTTTTCATACCCTTCACTCACCTGATCTGCAGATCCCTGCTGACAGGAGCAGGCTGGAGTCTACTTTGCAGATAAGGAACCGGGCTGGGACTGCTAGGGCACCATGCCTCGGGGAGCTGACACAGACCCCCTGGTCTACACCATCCTGCTCTTCTTTCTCCCACGGGATGCAGGGAGAGAGGTGTCCCTGGACCTGCCACTCCAGATGGCTCCCCTCCCTTCTCCGGAAAAGTGCTCTGGTTCTCAGAGAATGGAAAGTTTGAGACTCAGGGCGCAGTCTTGCCACGGGGATGGCGCCCCATTCTGGATCACGAGGTGCTTCGCCCCTGCGCGGCCTTCAGCTCCCCACCCACAGGTAGGCGAGAACCCGCACTCCACGGGATGGTCCCGGGGCCCAGAGCCGAGGCGAGGGTGGGCGGGTTGCCTGGCACCCCCCTTCCAAACCTGGCCGGGCCCCCTCCTCCTGCCTCCTTGGCAGCAAACAGAGCTTCTGAACTGCTCCGTGACCTCTTCTGGGGCTTGGGTTGCGGACTCCCGGGGTGATCTAATGCAAATGTCTTTTTGCCTTCGTTGGGATGCAAAGGGAGAAGTTTGCCACTAATCTTTCAGCAGAGACACACATATCAAAACCTGCAAGCGAGCACACAGGGCTTCATGCCGGGAATTTGCAGCGTTTCTCCGCCTCTCTCGCTGCAGAGGCCGAGCCTGACTTTCAAAAAAGGGCACGCAGCCCTTGGCAAATCCCGAGGAGGAAAACACAGTGCCTCTTGGTGCCACGGGCCTCGAGCCTGCTTTGGGGATTTCCCCGAGGGCCTCTCAAAACAAGAAGGAAGTCTGAGTGAAAAATTGAAAATGTAGCGTATGTCAGAGGAATGCAGCATTGTTGATTCCTAGCAATGTCTGCCTGAATATTAGATGCAAATAAGTGCTAATAAGTACAGTTGGAAACGCTAATGGAAAACCGTCCTTCCCAGGAGGGCCACTGCACACAGATGCACGGGGTACCTGGGAGGCCCAGATCGGCCCCACTCGCTGCTAGCTGGGTTCTGGAAAAGCCTGGGTAGACTCGTCCCATGGAACTAGAGCTTGGGTGGACTCATCCAGTGAAAGCACTTGTGGTTCGGATCCTCCTCCTGGCTATGAGGCTGGGCCCAGGGGGTGGGAACTCCTCTCTCTCTCCCCACTGCCTCCCCCCTGCCCAGTGAGTGTGTATTCTCCTGCAGGGGTGTGGCTGGTACTGAAGAGGTTCCCTGGACCACCAGGTTTCTTTGGCAGGTGCCCAGCCAAGTAGTGGCCGGGACCCTGGGTGGTGGGAGACGGCTGGAAGTGTGGGGACAAGGGGGTGCAGGGAAGGGGGGCACAGGCAAGTAGCTTTTCTTTCAATTCACCCCCTCTCCTCCCCTCTGTTCACCATCTTTCCTCCTGCTCTGCTCCGGTAGCTTTCGGTCATGGGTTGGATAAGGACGCCACTGCCCTGTCCCTCCTGACACTGGACCGCCCCTTCCCCCCCCTGTCCCCAGTATCTGTTCATCCGATCTGCACCTGACTGAGGAGGAGTAGGGCGATTTCAGCCACACACACGCCCCTCCATATGCAAACACAAGTACCACGAAGCTGGTGGAGCACGGCTAGGCCTAGCACCCTGAGTCTGGAACCGTCTCGGAACTCAGGATCCTAGAGAGGGAGCCCCACTGAACCTACTCTGCTTTGGAATCAGCAGCCCAAGCCTGGCCCCTCTACCCTCGGGATGCGTGGACTCCAGCAACCTGGTGGCCTCCTTGTTCCTTGGTTTCCTCAACTGGAAAATGGAAATAACTCTGCCCACTTTGTGGTTGCGAGAATTAAGGAAGAATTAACCAAGATCATGACCCTGCTGGTCTGCAGGTTTGTCTTCTCACCTGTCACTTTTGAGAGTGCTCAGCTCAGGTGGGGCTGCCCTGGGCAGTCTGGGTGTCCCCAGGCCTTCTGGAGCCCTCCTGCTGGGGGCTCCCCCAGCCTTCCTCAGGAGCTATTGTGCTCCCTGCCAGGGCGGGCCCGGCCCTCCCCTCTCTGGTCACATCAAAGGCCATGAGTCTTCATCACTCCGAGATCCATGTCACACCCTGAGTGACCAGGGTGGAGCCGTCAGGCCAACCAAACGGCAGATACAATGAGAGGAGGGCGGACAGCCTTTATTTTACTAAAGCTTTCTCCGCAGGCGTTTGAAAATACTGGGGTCCCCTCAAGACGAAGAGGTGACTCATTTACAGCTTCACCAAGTCCCTGTGAGAAGCCAGGCTGCCCGCCCCCCTGCAGGTGGGGGCTGCCTCTTTTCAGGACAAAGACGGGGACTGGAGTCCGAGGTGCCCCCACCCCTCTTGCATCCCGGCTCCGTCCTGGTGCTCCCCGGGGGGCGAGTGCAGGGAGGAGTCTGCTCACCCAGCTGGACCTGGCTCGCGAACCCTCTCCGCCCAGGTGTCAGGAGCCCGCCGCCACCGACCAGGACTTCAGGAGGCGGCTCCAGGAAGAGCCCGGGTCATGGGTCCTTGCAGCAGGATCCAGAGCCCCGGGAACGTGGGAGCGGGTGCAGACACCTGCCCAAGCCCTAGAGCAAAGTCCGCTGAGGCCGCAGCCCGGGCCCCCCCGCCCCAGGGCGCTCCGAGGGGTCCACCCTCCGCGTCTCACCCGCCCGCGCCCCCGCCGCGTGGGGTCCTGAGCGCGCCCCTGCCCGGCCGCGCTCCCCGCCCGCTCCGGGGACGCCCAGTCGTTTTCCCGGGTCGGCGCCGGCGTGCGCCCCCCGAGCGGGGGAGCCGGGGGCCGGGAGGCGGGAGCCGGGAGCCGGGAGCCGGGAGCCGCGCGCTCGGGGAGGCCGCCCCCGCCCGCCCCGCCCCCGCGGCCGCGGACCGCGCCCAGCGGCGGCTCCCCCGGAGCGCGCGGTCCCTGGGGGGGGCCGCCCGGGCCGCAGAGCGCGCGTGGGGGCGGCGCCCGCGAGCTCCCGGGAGGGCCCGCGGATCGCGGCGGCGACCCCCGCCCCCGCCCCCACCCCCACCCCCACCCCCACCGCGGGGCGGGCCCAGGCCGGGGGCGGGGCGCCGGGCGGGCGCGGCGTTATTTGCAGCCTCGCCGGAGGCTCCGCTCGCACTTCGCTGGGAGCCTTCCCGGCGCGCTCGCCGGCTCCGGGGGAGGCGCGGAGAGGAGCGCGGCGGGGCCGGGCGGGGCGCGGCGGGGCGGGGCGGGCGGGGGCCGGGCCGGGCGGGCCCGCGGAGGCAGCGCCGCCGCACCCTCCCCGCGCCCTCTGCTGCGCGCTCCGGCCGCCGGCCCGCGCCGCCCGCCTCGCCCACCGCGCCCGCCGCGCTCGGAGCGGGAGGAGGCCCCGGGCCCGGGCCGCAGGGCTCCCGGCAGCGGACGCCTCGCGGCGCAGGACCGAGCCCGGACTGGAGGCGCCCGCGGCCCCGCGCGCGCCGGCGGCGCCAGGTAAGTGGCTGCGCCCCCGCCCGCCCGGCCCCGGCCCCGGCCCCGCCCGCCCCGCCCCGCCCCCGCCCGGCGCGGGCTCCCGGCCGCGAAGGGCGCCCGAGGCTCCCGGGGGACCCGCGCTGCACTGCGTCCCGGCGCCGGCTCCTCCCCGCTCGGGCGCCTGAAGCCGCGGCGGAGGGAGGGCGCGCGGGGTTCCGCCGCGGCCGCGCTTTGGGGACCGGCTCCGGGAGCGGGAACTTCAATTAGACTTTGGCTCCTCGGCTCCCACTCGCTCCGCGCGTCTGTGCGCCGCCACCGGCGGGCTCCCCGGTCCCCGCGGTGCTCCGCTCGCTCCCGGCGGGGGGGGGGCGCGGCGGGGGAGGAGGCCCGGGGCTCCCCACCGAGCGCCCCAGGTGCCCCGCGCTCCGGCCGCGCCCCGCCCCGCCCCGCCCCGCGGCTCCCCGGGCACAGGCCTGCTCTGCGCTCCAGGCGAGCGTGCGGGCGTCCGGGAGCGCGGGAGGCGGCGGGGGACGGGGACGGGGACGGAGACGGGGGGGGGGGGGGCGCCCCGCCGCCTGCTTGCAGCTGAGGCCCGCGGTGACCCCGCGGGAGCCCGGCCCGGCCCGGCCGGGAGAGGCTGCGTGGCCGGTTGGGGGCGCGGGTGCTGGCGCCGGGGCGCACGGCCTCCCCCCCCAGGCGCCGGCCTCCCGCAGCCCTAACGTGCGCGGCGCCTCTGGTCCCGGGCCCCGACCCCGACCCCGACCCGGAGCGGCGGCCGCACGGCGCCCTCGGCCGGCTACACTCGCTGCCCGGCTGTTGCAACCGAGAGGTAGGGGCCGGCCCCGGGGCTCCCGGCCTTCCGCGGTCTGGGCTGTGGGGTGGGTCCCGGGTCCCGGGTCCCGGGGCGCCTCCCGGTCGGCCCCTGCGCAGTGACGGGTGGGCTCGGGAGACGGGCGCGGGCGGCGCGGGCCGGGGCGGGAGGCGGTTGAGTGGAGGGCGCCAGGGAGAGGCGGCGGCAGGGGGCAGGGGCAGGGGGCAGGGGGCAGGGGCAGGGGGCAGGGGCAGGGGCACCCCGGCCCTTCCTCATCTCTGGGATGCTCACCAGCTGCACCGCCAAGCCCACCTTCTTTGGGGAACCTCTCACATCCGACTTCACCTTGACCCTGGCCAATGGGTGCAGAACTTTTCTCAGTCCCGCCCTAGAGGAGGCCTCTGGGTGGCTCAGTGGCTGATGGTCTGCCTCCAGCTCCTGGGGCTGCCCTCGTGATCCTGGGGTCCGGGGATCGAGACCCGCATCAGCCTCCCCGCATGGAGCCTGCTTCTCCCTCTGCCTGTGTCTCTGCCTCTCTCTCTCTCTCTCTCTCTCTGTGTCTGTTAGGAATGAATAAAACCTTAAAAAATAAAAATTTCCCATCTGTCATGGTCTCTCCTGCCCACCCTCTGTCCCTGTCCCAAAAGCAAGGTAGACAGGCTGCAGGAAGAGGTGACATTCTGCTCCCTGTAGGAGACCCTTTTAAAACATCCAGACAGGCCACCACATGTGGCAGGACAGGGGGGCTGAGGACCCCTCGCGGGGAGTGGAAACAACACTTCAGAGCCTTCATCTGCCTTGCCTCTGTGAAATGACCCACGGGAGGAACAAAACGCAGACCCTGAGAGGTTGAGTCTCTTAGGATGATCAATAATTTAATAGCGCTTGAACACAGCCGCCGAGTCAGGCCCCATCCCGTTGCCCAGCCCATTCACCCTGAGACATACCGATGACACAGCTTATTTATTTATTTACTCAGAATCAGACGCCACAGAGTGAATTATGTTCCCCTGGTATTGATTTCTTAAAAAGACCCCAAATTAAAAAGTCAGGGCTTTCTTAAAACAAGGTCAAGGATTAATTATTTATAGAGAGACATCAACCAGCTGATGTGGGGGCTCATTTAGAAGATGCCACGACAGCGGCCCAAAGGAGCACAGGCTGATTTTCACTGGCTCCGGCTGCGCGAGGAGCAGGCTTGTCTGACCTCCTGGGCTTGGCACAGCTTTCCCGGATTGTGACCGGAGGAGGATGCTTTGTAACTCAGCCTGCTGTTGGAGATGCCTTTTTAATCTTGTAGCCAGAATACCACTTGGGAAATTTCATGCATATTTGCTGTGTTTCCATAATGAACATTTACTGATTACAGGGTATCAAGGGAATTTCATTTTTTAAACATTTATTCAAATGTCTGTTTATGTAAGCTAATAAGTCTGGGAAAGTTCGGTAGCTACTTTTTTTTTTTTTTTTTTTTTTTTTTTGCCATATGGTCGTTGGGAAAGCGTGCTGGTGGGCTCCTTGCAGGATTTGTCTTGGATCCACCTAGAAGGTGGACCGGCAGAGTCTCCGGATTGGAAACGCCCTGCAGACTGCTCCTCTGTTCTTCACTCAAGAGTTTGTGCCAGCGGCGACCTGATAGGCTTCTTTGTGGTTTTGCTGATCGAATGATGGGCGCTCAAAGCTTTTATGGTGATTTGCTGATGCATCTGGTTGGAGGCACCTGGTGGGGGGGGGGGGTCGCTGGAGTCTTGTGAAGGTGTGGCCCCCTTCTGGGCCTGCTGCCTGGCTTGGAGTGGGGGATGTCTGCAGTCACCCGCCCCTGCTGCATCTCCCTGATTCTCCTGCGTGTGGCAGCCACGTGGGAGACACGTGGGGCAGGGAGGGAGCCTGTGGGCAGGAAAGTGGACCCAGCATGTGGCCGCGCCTTCGTGAACAACTGTGGCCGTCAGAGCCAGTAAACACTGTGAGACGAGGGCCCGGCCTTCCAGCTAATCAGAAGGTAATGAGTTAGCAACGGAAGATCCATGTCGTGCTGGCCCAGCGAGATCAATGTGGCCCTGCCGTGGGACGGTGAGAAATTAAAAAAAAAAAAAAATCAAGGCTGCTGCTCTGGATGTGAGTGCAGGTGATGGTGTCCTGGAGCTCAGGAAGTTTGCTGGGAGCGGCCAGCCTGTGCGGTGACAGCAGGGGGACGTAGGCTCCGTGGCACTATCTGTGGAGTCATGGCCAGGACTGGTCTGACTCCAGAGCGGCTGTGGTCCCTCCCTCCTGGGCAAAGGCTGGCCACGGGCAGAGGGAACCCCTGGGTTCAACCAACCAGGGGACAGGGCTGCGTTAACTCAGGTGGCGGAGCACACGGGAGATGCCATGTCATTTCTTTCTTTCTTTTTTTTTTTTTTTTTTCTTTTTCCATGTCATTTCTTCCCAGCTAGAAGGTATGTGACCCCGTGGTGGGTAAATCAGCGGGGCAGAGGATGAGACTTAACAGATTGGTTGTGGGAAAAACTTGTGGCTTTTATCCTGTACAAAACGACCGGTCATTGGTGATCGGGGGCGGCAGCGTGCACCTGCTGGCCCCGATGCAGCCTCGGCCCTGGGCAGAACGGGGAAGCCTGGGTCCAGGTGGGCCGACAGCAAGAAGCAACCCTGATTCCATCTCGAAAGCCACCTTCCGGGAAGTCGGAGGGAAGTCGGAGAGCGTCTGGGTGCCGGCAGGGGCCTGGGTCTCCCCACTGCCGCTCCCCACCTTGGAGGCGGCCTTGGGTTTCTGGGAAATCAGTGCTTTTTTGCTGCTGGGGACCGCGGGCAAGGCTCCCCGTCTCTGCCAGGCCACGGCTGGAGGTGGCCCTGGCGAGCAACAGTTATTTGAACTAAATGAAGGTTGTCAACATTGAAACCTGGAGCCAGATGACTCCAGGCCACGTTCCCGTCATCAGTCGCGCTGCGGCTGTCCCGCATTCTGCTGTGTGCGTGGATGTTCGCGCAGCAGGCACCAGGTGTCTGTCTCTGTGCCGGGCGCTGGGGACAGAAAGTCAACACAACTCAGAGTGGTCCCTGCTTCTCGTAGGGAGCAGTTCTCCTGTCACTGTTTTCGCTCTCCCCGATTCCTGCTGTGCCACACGACACCGTCACCAGATACCCAGTGCTGCGCATTCCTGGGCTGTGATGAGCCCACGAAGGAGAGAGACATCCGGGTGGTTCTGAGATGCATCGCGGAGTCCCCCCACCTGGACTGAGGGTCAGGAGGGCCTCCCTGAGAAGGTCTGAAGGAAGAGCCCTGGAACCAAGAAGCAAGGAGTGGGGCGGACAGAGGGAGGGGTCGAGCTAGCCTGGCACGGTGTGCCAACGGGGGAGAGGGAGTGCGGAGGGCCTGTGTGGCCGGCAGAGTGGAGGGACTGCTGCAGTGGAGACACCGCCAGAGCCCGGCCATATAGGGCCTCGAGGGCCGAGGAGAAGCTTAGGACTTGACCCCACCAGCTGCTGCAGAGGAGGGAGCCCAGTGAGGAGGGGGCTGCGGGAATCCTGCAGGAAGGAGGCGGGGGTCCCAAGGAGGGGCAGGCTGCTCGGATGCCCACTCTCCTCTGGGGCGGGTTGCACGCAGGGCTGCTGGCCAGACGTGGCCTTGGCCTGGGTGTCCTCCGCTTAGCTTCCTGGGGCCCTGGGAGGTCCTTCACCTGCCACCACTTGTACCTGACCTGGCAGCTGGCCCGGGCCAGAAAGAACAACTCTCCTATGGCCTTCCCTCACTCCAGCCCCCCACCCTCCCCCCGTCTGCACCTGCTCCTGCCCTCTGCTGGGGGCTCCCCATGCCCCCGCCAGCCTCACAGCTCCCCAGTTCCCTGGGATGTTCCCTGTGGCCAGCTGCAGCTCAGCTCGGCATCCCCACAGACGTCAACTTGTCTTGCAGAGCTGGGGTGGGGGGGAGCGGGTCTGTGAGTCACCCCGCTTCCCGTTGTGCCCACGCTCCTGGCTGTGGGCCCTGAGCCGAGCGGCCGCTGAGCTGCAAGCAACAGCCCAGGTCGCTGTCACCTTGTCCTCACTCTGCCTGGGCCTGAGCCAGCTGCTTCCTGGCCGGGCCAGACTCGGGGACGGGAGGGATGAGAGCCAAGGAGAGGATGCTTGGAGGTACAGATGACTCCTCTGGCTCCGGGTGTTTTGGGAGCTGATTCCTGCAGCACTTGGACCCTCTGCTTGGAGGGCGGCCTCACCAGACTGGCCCCCCTTTTGTACTCTGGCTGCTGCCTCACTGCCACAGGCCACCAGCCGTGCCCAGGTGCTCACCGGTGGGGAGTTGACACAGGAGAGCCCTCTGCCAGCAGCCCCTAGTCCAGGTTGACTCACACTTGGCAGGCTAGTCATCCCCCCACCCTCAAGGATGCTTCTTTTTGGGGGCTGACTCATCTCCCTGGACAAGACCCATCTGCCCAAGCCTGTGAGCGCCGAGACCCTCCTCCAGGCCTGAGTTGTGGGGGCTTTGCTTCCTGTGCTCCTGAGGGGAGCACCCCAGGCGCCCAGCAAATACTGGCTGCCGTCCTTCTGTTCGTGCGCCGCCTGCCAGGCCCAGAGGAGGCCGAGTGAACGTGCAAGCAGATTTCAGTGCTCATGCAGGTAGTGCTCTCTCTCTCTCTGGCAGTCTGGGTCGTGATGAGCTCGGGAGAAGGACTCCGTGATTGCTGCTGGCAGGCAGGGTGAGCCGAACTTTGCGGTCTGTCTACACTGCTGGAGCCAGTGGGTGATGCAGGCACTCTGCCTACACTAGCTGAGCCAGTGCATGCTGCAGGTGGTCTGTCTATCCTGGCTGAGTCAAGGGTGTGAGCCCTGGGACTTCCCATCTAGTCGGGGCCGGCCCCACTCCCCGCGGGACTTGGTACCAGGTTCAGAGCCCTCCAAGTCTCGGCGGCTTCGGGCACCTCCGCTGTGCCTGGGCTCTCCCAAGCCCTGCCCCACGGACCCTGGCCCCCACGGACCCTGGCCCCGGCTCCCAGAGCTGAGGGGGGTGAGCCCGGCGTGCAGTGCCGTCCATCTGTACCCGCTGAGCTCAGCTGGGGATGCAGGCAGCTTGTTTATCCTGGTTGAGCTCTGCACCCCATTCAGGCAGTCTGTCTACACTGGCCAAGCCGTTGCATTATGCAAACCGCCTGTGTGGAGTGTTGGAGCCAGTGCTCAAAGCAGGTCCTCCGTCTACACTGGTGGAGCAGGAGGGTGATGCAGCCAGCCTGTCGGGGCCCCTTCTCCTTCACCAGGAGCACTGTCTTCAACCCCTTCCCTTGGTATCCTTTTGGGTCCAGTCAGAATGCTGCATCCGAGACCACTGTCCCTTCCAAGCTCCCTCGGCTTTCCCACTCCGCATTCCAACCTCTCCCGCCGAGGCTGGGGCCGGCCTGGGAGCCGTGTGGATGTGGGTGTCCCCTCCCCCGTGGTCACTGCCACCTCACCGCCCCGCACAGCGGCCGCCTCCTTGCCCCCTGATGTTATCTCATTTCTCGAGGGTTGGCGTCGTCTGCACGTGTAATGTCCATTCATCCCTGTGAAAGCACAGTCTGGGCCTCTTACTTATCTCTTAGCTCCTCGGCCGTGAGTTCAAGTGTCCACGGGCAGCCGTGGTGACCACCTCCGCCCCTCGACCCACCCCACGCAGCTGAATGAAGCCAGCACCTGCGGTCCGACCGCGTGGGTTCAAATCCCAGTGTCACCACTTGGTCACCATGTGGGCCAGAGGCTCAGTTTCCTCATCTGTAAAATGGGGACAAGAGAATCTACGTCACAGTGGCCAGCGGAAGCTTAGCGAGTCCTTTTGTATCTTGGGTGCAAGGAAGCACGTTGATTGGGGCCTTGCCTGGTCATGTGACAAAGGCTTAGGGGGCATGTGGCCCCACTGGCTTGTGCCCCCTTGGGTCTCGCCCTTCCCAGGCAGGTTCCCGTCCATGCCTTTTCCCCATCCTGAGTTCAGTATGTTCGAGAACTTTCTATTCCAAGTACAGTATGCACACCAAGGCTGTGTGCGCCGCGCCGTGAAAATCCGCAAGCCACACACACCTCTGTGCTGGCACCAGAGCCGGAATCCGCACATGACCAGAGTCCCAGAGGACCCTGGGTCCCCTCCCAGGCCCTTCCCCTCCACCACGGGTACCTGCTGCCCTCACTTGGAATGGCACTGATTGGTTGTCCTCATTTTAAGACTTGATGGAACTGGAAGCAAAAGTCTGTACACTTTGGGATCTGGCTTGCCGTCACGTTTGTGAGATTCACCTGTGTCGTTTGTTCATTTTTGCATTTGTGTGGGATTCCACTGTGTGAATATACCCCAATTATTCACCCATTCTCCAGTTGATTGACATTGGGGTTGCTCAGAGTTTTGGGTTGTTATGAACAGTGCTGCTGTGAATGTTCCTGCACGTATCTCTTGGGCACTGTTTTTAATTTCATTTTTTAAAAAAATTTTAATAGCGATAGCCAACATTTATTGAGTGCTCAGTATGTAAGAGCTTTAAGTCTCTTTGACCTAACCCTTATATTAATACCTGTGGTTGGTGTAGGTACGTACTATTATCACCATTATGAGGATGCTGAGCTTTATTTTTCATTTTTATTATTTTTATTATTTTTACAAGTATGTTTGTTTTTATTTAAGTTCGATTTGCCAACATACAGTCTAACACCCACTGCTCATCTCATCAAGTGTCTGGGACACTTTTTAATGAACATATTCCCCGAGGAGAATTGCTGGGTCTTGGGAGGTGCAGAGGGTCACCCTGTGGAGGTGCTGGCCATTGTCTATTTATTAAGTCCCCCGCACCGACACCAGTTAAACGTGAGTTCCCGTTGCTCTGCCTCCGTGTTGATAGTTCACGTGGTCGGTGGTTTTCACTTCAGCCATTCCGTGAGCGTGTAGAGGTAGTGCTGTAGTTTTAATTTCATTTCCCAGATGACTAATACAGTTTATTTTATTTTATTTTTTTGCTGAGGATATGTTGAAGTTGACAACAGTATTCAACAAATTTGAAGATTCACTTCCCACTTCCTGTCTCTGAATTGTGGGTATCTTAAATGTCTGGGAGTGCTGGCGATTCCCTCCTCGGCGTGGATCTGAATCCGCCCGTTGGAGTGCCATGGGTGGAGTGGACAGGTGTTTCTCTCGATGAGACTGGGGTCCCAGGCACTGTCCTCAGAATCACCCTGGGAGGTGTTGGAGACGTGGGCACGGGGCCCCTGCCCCAGCCGCCAGTCACCGAATGAATCCTTGCCATGCGTCCGTCTCTCTGTGGCTCCTCTTTCTTTCCCGTCACACGTTCCATGAGCGTGACCGCCCTGTCCATTCTGTTCACTGCTGTGTCCCGGTATCTACGACAGTCCTGGCACAGAGCGGGGCCCCGGGAGTGCCCACCGAACGGAGGAGCAGAAGACCAACCTTCCCCTTTGAGCTCTGCCCTCCCAGCCCAGCTGTCTGGATGGGGATTTGTCAGCAGCCTGGTCCGCTATGGGGAAGGCTCTGGAACCCGGGCTCTCAGGCCTTGGAGGGTGTCCTGTCCTGGTGCTCTGTCCCTCTAAATGACTTCCTCATCTTCAAAACCAGCTTCTGACCAAGGCCTTTGGGTCCTAGGCCCTAGGCTCTGGGGCTGGTGCCCCCAGAACCATGTTCACCCCCAGAGCTCCAGCCGTTGGCCTTTTAGGAACAACTCCTGGGTGACCTTCTCTCTGATGGGCTTCTCTGTCATCGGGTCCCTCTGGAGAAGCCTGAAGGCCCCCCCGAATGCACTCCATCCCTGCGCCGGGCAGTGTCCTCTGCTTTTCTGTGCCACCGTTTCACGGACGACACGCCCCTGAGTCAGGTGAAGGCAGGAGGGCCATGTCTGGGACCACCTCACCCACTCCTCCCCATCACAGGAGTGGTTCCCATCAGAATGGGATAGGGCCTCCTTTCTTTGGTGTGGCTCGTTCCCTTTCTCCTCAAATCTGACATATTCCGTGGAAAGCAGCATGGCCCGGGGGATGAGAGCTCAGGGTCAGACCCTGGGGGTTCAAATCAAGGTTCTGTTCTCAGTGTGGCTTTGAGACCCAGCCATTGCCCTCAGAGAGGCAGATTCACACACAAATCAGGTGCCACCAGCAGAGGATGGCTAGGGTGGCCGAGATCTCTGAGGTTGAAGGGTAAGAACAAGGGATTCTGGCTGGGGCATCTGCAGGGGGGCTGTGTGAAGGGGCTGGCCTTCGAAGGTGGGGAGGGAAAGATGACACCTCATGGACTGTCAGGGTGAGCCCCCCACCCCTGAGGGTCCCAGGGAAGGAAGTTCTCGGGGAAGGAAGTGCGCTGAGCCCCCACGGGAACGTAGTCTAGTTGACCCAACACACAGGCACAGAGCGATGATCAGAGTTCATTGGCGAGTTATGGAAGGCTTCCTGGAGGAGGTGAACTGGGGACTACACCTGAAAGGCCAAGAGTGAGAACTTTATCCTGGTGCCAGTAGAAATTCTCTCCAAACAGTGGGATCACCGGCCACCACGGACCCTGTGGGCCAGCGTAACCATTCGCTTTAAATAGGGCAACAAAGAATCCATGACACACGCACATTGTTTATGTGGTGTGGAGGCGGGTGTGCAAAATGGAAGAGCTAAAAGCAGTTTGGGAAAAAAACAACACCTTTTTTTTTCCCCTTTGGTGGAAAGACAGATTAGAAAGGTTTATGCTCTTCTGTGATAACTAATATGAAAGGTTTATCAAAGTTTCCCAAAAAAAAAAAAAAAAAAAAAAACCAAACCAAAAACCCTTGACGCTTTCTCCAAAATTGATTTGAAGACTTGGCAGATTTGAAGAATCATTCAGTAGCATTTTATGGGTCGATGCTAATTTGATGCAGCAGACCCGTGCATCGCGCCAATTTACTGCCAAACCAACATTAAGCAGGGACCTTCCGCGCGAGGTTTACAGGCGGACAGCTCGTAAAGATGCGTGCTTGGCAAGTGGGCTGCTTCTCGCAGGATGTGCGCTATGAAGTGTTTATCAGAAACTAAATCTTTGCCTTTTACTCATAAACAATCTCCGGGGACTTCAGGCCCGGATCGCAGGCAATAATTCCCGGGCAGTATTTCACCACTGCGGGGACCAGGAGGTGGGGAGCCTTTGTCTCCAAAAGCCACGGGGAGCGAGGGAAGCAAGGGGAGCAAGGGGAGAGATCCCCCAGGAGGAGCCCTTTGGGGTGGAGGCTGCCTTTAGGGACGACTTTGGAAATAGCCTGTAACCAGGCCTCGGGAAGGCTGATGACGTTCCTCCTCCTGGCGTCTCCTGATGAATCGAAGGTTGCACCTAAGTGAGATCTGTGGCCCCAAGGAGATACATCTCCTGTTTTCATTTTTGTTTCCCGGGGCCGGTGCGTGACGGATGATCGCCGCCCGGCTCTCCTGGTCCACATACGTGTCAGAGCCTCGTCAAGAAGGAGATCAGCGAGCTCGGTTTTGCTCGTTGCAAAGTGCTTAACAGTAAAAAATTGCCGAAACTCCTGTCTTTCACCCCTGAGAGCCACCGCTCGGGTTTTCCACAAAGGAGAAGTGGACGTGGCGGCGGGTGTGTGTGTGTTGTGGGTGGGGGGGGTCCTCGGCCACTGTGCACCCCAGGGCCTCCCAGCCCAGCACCGATTGCGGGGACTCAGGTTGCGGGGAGGAGGGGGCTGCGTGGTGCGCGCGCCGTCAGCGCAGGGCCTCGAGGGTTTTCGCAAGGGGAAATTTGATCTTGGGCAAATGTCAAGACGTTTTTGAAATCTGTGTTATGATATCAGCTCATTGCCAGTGTAGGGCTTCATCTGGATTTCATAAATATTGTATGGACCTCGGCCAGCTGGAGAGCACAACAGCTACCCCCCAGCACCCGCGCGCGCACATGCACACGCACATGCACACGCACACGCACACACACACCCATCGCAACTGCAATCTATTGCTGAGTTGTCGTGAAAAGCCAATTGGTGATATTTCAATCACAATGTTCTTGTAACAAATTCCATTCAAATTCCTTCGGAAAGGGAGCTGAGCCTTCCTCCTGCT
Organism: Vulpes vulpes; assembly: GCF_048418805.1. Taxonomy (NCBI): domain Eukaryota; kingdom Metazoa; phylum Chordata; class Mammalia; order Carnivora; family Canidae; genus Vulpes; species Vulpes vulpes. The sequence goes on from NC_132780.1 coordinate 4,141,800, forward strand.
GCTGCTGCGAGAATGATATGCTAAATGTAGCTTCCTGGGGCCCTGGCAGCCATCCAGGGCTTTGTAATTTATAGTTCTCCTTCGTGGTTCTCCAAGTGACCTTGGAACCTCCACGCTGGTGGATTCCTTAGGTTCCCACATCGCGGTCCACCCCCCCCCCCCTCGTGAGACCCGTCCCCAGGGCGCTCCCAGCACCCAGCAGCCTGGAGCTGGAGAGAAAGGATGTGAGCGGGGAGCCCGTGGCAGGTGATTGGAAGATCGCTTGTTCGCTCGTGACCTTTCCTCCGAGATGGATGTCAGCCACCAAACAGGCCAATATTGTGTTTAAGGGCAGCCTGCAGGTGCCAGGAGCCGCTCTCCAGCCCCCGCCCCCAGCAGGTAATCCCGGAAAGGCAGGGGAGGGCCACTCTGCCTCTACAGTCATCAGCTGTTTTTGGTTGGGGAATAAACAAAATGGCCCAAAGTGCTGCTGTTACAGATTCTAGCAGAGGAGTGGCGTGTAGGAAAGATTAATGCACAATTAAAACCCGTGCACGGGTGAATTACAGGGTGACAGCCATCTAATGCAAACACCGCAGACGTGTAATTAAGAGGAGTTACGGGCTCCGGAGGACGGGTGTGCTGGGGAAGGTGCTGGGCAGCTGTCTGGGGAGCCTGCAGGCCCGGGGCAGGAGCTGGGCAGGGAGGGGAGAGGGGGAGCCCCACTGCCTGGGCCCCCCGGGCGGCGATGTGGTGGGCGGCAGCCCCAGCTCCTTCCCAGGCTGCAGCCTGCGCAGGCTTGTTCCGAGCTTCCAGCCCTTTCTGGGGCCACCCTGCCCTCCCCGTCCTCACCTTTGGCTCTGTGGCAATGAGCACCCGTGGATGGTTCTTTTTTTTTTTTTTTACGTTTTTAATTTCTCCTGCTTTGTCAGCTTTTTAAGGAATATGTTACATTATGTGGAAATTGGATGCTAACAAGATTTGTATGAATAAATTAGACTCTTAACTTTTTATGTTATTACAGAATTGAAATGGACTCTAATGACAGTCAGAATTAATGTTCTGTTTCAAATAAATGCCGGGGATGTGACTGAATTTTCAGTGCACTCTCCTGTCTCGAGTCTCTGGCCCTGTCCTGCGAGGCCTTTGGGGAGAGAGCGGGCCCGTGGGAGACCTCCTGGCCTTTCCCGTGGGGCAGCCTTCTGGCCCTGCCTGACCACCCTGGGGGCTGCTGGGAAAATCTGTCTCTCCCAGCCGTACCCTGGGGGTGGGGGTGGGGGGCTCCTGCCCAGGGTTACATCCCCCCTGGGTCCCCCCAGCTTCAGAGCGCCCTGCAGGACCCCTGAGGCCTCCCTGCGCTTCCCTTTGCCCCCTCCTGCCCCCTCACTTCCTCACAGGGGTCTCCCAAGAAGCCCCCCCTCCCCAGGACTCACCACACTGGGCTCTTTGGGATTTCGGATTTCCCATACCAAGTGTCTGCTGGGTGAGTCTCTTCTGCTGGCATCAGAGTCCCCAGGGACCAGGATCGTTCTTTCTGTCCTGTGGCTCCTTCTTGAACCCAGGACTGCATGAGGCACTGACTGGGCCTTGGTCCTGGTCCTGGTCCCCTGGGGAGGGTTTGAGCAGCAGCCAAAAGGCTCCCCGGGATCTGACTCCCCCAAACCACCTGACTGAGCAGGGGGCAGACTTGGAGGGATTTTCCTTGATGTGAAAATCCCATGTCCCAAAAGTGCAGGGTAGTACTGGGGAGGCTGAGGAGACTGGGCTGTGGACATGGGTTCCCCCACTCGGTGGGAGGGAGGAGGGGCCTGGTAAGGTGGGCAGAGAGGGGAGGCAGCCCAGACCTGGAGCAGCCCGGATGGAAGATTCAGCCCCCGCTGCGGCCAGGACCCAGGGCAACAAGGAAAAGTGGTCTGGGACGCCGGGAGCCTTACCCCTTGGAAGGGAGCCGCAGAACTCAGAACTCGGCTCCAGCTGCCCCAGCCGGGAAGGATGGGGGTCCAGGGTGACCAGATAGTCGAATACTCAAGAACAGGCAAATTTTTGCATGAAATCTATTCCTTTAGAGTATGGAGGCAAATTCAGAATTTAAAATCAAAGTCTCACACCGACCACATAATCTGTCTGTGAAGTGCATCTGGCCTCTGGGCTGAAATAATTGGGAGCCCAGAGCTTATGGGCGAGGAGGACAGTTTCCTGGCTGGAGGGTGAGGCCAGAGCCCAGGAGAGGGACAGTAACTGCCAAGAGCACAGGCTGTAGAGGGGCTGTAGAGTTGGGCTGTGATCAACGATGGCCTGCCCAAGTGTGACCTCTGACCTGCCCCCACCTGCTGGGTAGGGGGTCCTTGCTGGTGGGGCTTGGGTACCCAGCTGCTGGCCGGGCCCTGGGTAAACTTGGACCTGCCCAGTCGGGCCACTCGGCTTGGAGCTCTGGATAAGAGGGGAGCACAGGAGACCATGTGGACGCCACCCTATATCTGATGGACCTCACCTCAACATTCCTGTCTCCACCTTCACAAGTCCTAGAAAACCCCTGCAAAAATGCTTTAGCAGAGGAACAAATAAGATTTTTTTTAAAGATTTTATTTATTTATTCATGAGAGAGAGAGAGAGAGAGAGAGGCAGAGACATAGGCAGAGGGAGAAGCAGGCTCCATGCAGGGAGCCTGACATGGAACTTGATCCCAGGACCCCAGGATCATGCCCTGGGCCGAAGGCAGACGCTCAACCACTGAGCCACCCAGGCTGCCCCTAAAAATAAGATTTTTTTTCATAAAAATAAGAAAATAAAAGCCTTACCACCTACTCAGCGCATTTTCTGGGTCTGGGGTTCCTATACATTGTTACAGAGAGGGAATATCTTATATTTATATCTCTTTATATACATAAACTCGTAAGTCATATTCATTTTATAAAAATGCAATAATTTTTATGCCTACTGCACACAACCTGTTTAATCACTTTATATATCATGGAAGCCTTTCCAGGGTAATGGATCTATTTCCATCCCGCTTTTGACACCTGCACAGCATTGCTTCGTATGAATTTATCATAATTTATATAAACAGTTCCCTGTTGGACATTTTGGTGGTTTTCATTTTTGTTTTCCAATTTTAAAGAATGTTGAAGCGAACATTCTTGCTGTATTCCTTTGTGTCACTTCAGGATAAATTTCTAGAAGTGGATTTGTTGGCTCAAAGGGTATGCGTGGTTTTAAGACTTTTAATATTTCTCGACAAATCACCTTCCAGAAAGACCCAGCGGTGCATGAGTGTGCCTTTTTCACACCAGCGAATCTTCATTTTTTAAATCTTTGTCAACTTGATAGGTTAAAGAGGGGCATGCTTATTGCTTTTTTAAAATAACTTGAATTTTCATCAAAGTAATACATATATGTAGTTTAAAAGGCATAGGTGATAAAAGGCTTAGAATAAACCCAGCACTTCCCTGCTTCATCCCTCACCGTTGTCTCCCAGTCCTGCTCCCCAGAGGCAACCACCTAAGACTTTTCGAGCAACTTCGCAGGCGTGTGTTACTACCTCTATATTTCTGCGTAGCACGTATAGTGCAGGTGTAAAATGGCCAACCAACTATCACAGCACCATTTATGGAGCGCTCACCCTTTGCTGACTGCTTTTCAAATGCCATCATCATCGTTTGCTTAATTTTTCTATTTACTGGGGCCATTCCTAGACTCTTCTGGTTTAGCCTGCCTGTTCTAGGTCCAGAATCCACCATTTTATTTTTTTTATTTTTTTATTTTTATTTTTATTTTTTTTCAGAATCCACCATTTTAATTAGTGTATCATATGAACACACTTTTAATGTCATAGAGGGCAAGTGTTTTCCCATTATTCGTGTGTGATATCACATTTTAAAAAATTCTTTTAGGTGCCCTAAAGGAACACTGGGTCAAGTTTCCAATAATATCCCATAGAGATTTGTGTTGGGACTGTGTTTCATTTATGGATAAGTTAGGACAAATTTGTGGATGAGTTAACCTTTTAATATATGTATTATGTTTTGCTGTATTGGGTCTTGTGATCCATTTATTCAACAAATATTTTGTGAGCGCCAAAGGTGCCAGACGCTGTTCTAGGCATTGAGGTTATACCAGGAAACAAAGCAGAGGAATATCCCAGCTTACATGAAGCCAATATGATAGTTACTTGGAAGAGCCAAGCAGGGTTGGGGGATTAGAAGTGTGGGATGAAGTGGGGTAGATGGAAGAATTGAGTAGGGTGGTCAGGGTGAGCACCACTGAGAAGGTGAGACATGAGCAAACATGAGATTTGAGGGGAGTATTGGCATGGGCCCTGCAGATGATCCAGACCAGTGGTTCTCAACCTGGGGCGGTTATGCCCCAGGGGAACCTGGGGGGTGCTACTGGCATCTGGTGGGAATAGACCAGGGCTGCTGCTGAACATCCTATAATCACAAGGCAGTCCCCACAACAAAGAATTGTCTGGCCCCAAATGGTGATAGTGCCAAGGTTGAGCAATCTTGATCCAGGTGAATGTCTGACAGGCAGGGGGATACTTAGTAGAAGATCTTAAGGCAGGAGTAAGGACCAGCAAAGAAGTGAAGAGAGGGAGGGTGAGGGTAGCTGGGAATGAGGCCACAGAGGTGGGGTTGGGAGAGAATGGGGAGAGGGCCAATGATTTGGGCCTTGTAGGGCAGGGTAAGGAATTCGACTTCACTGCCAGTGTGAGGTGGGGAACAACTGCGAGGTGTTGAACTCAGGAGTGCTAGATTGAATTATGTTCTGAGAGGATCACTCTTCTTGCTCCCATGCCGAGGGGCAAAGAACTGAGAGATTCTTACATCATCAGAGATGATGGTCCGAGCCAAGATGGCGGCAGTAACGTGGGTCAGATTCCAGATCAGTTTTGAAGGGCAGAGCCAGTAGGATTTCCTCATGGATTAGATGGGGTGTGAAGAAAGGAAAGCCTTAGTCTGAGCACCTGGAAGGATGGAGTTACCCCCAACCAAGTTGGGAAAGACAGTGGGCAGAGCAGGCGGTGGAGGGGTTTAGACCAGAAGTTCAGTTAGGGACGTACTGTCTATGAGATGTCCAACACGCACACAACTGCAGATGTTGGATATTTGGTTGGATATACAAGTGTGGAGTTAGGGAGAGAGGTTAGAGCTGGAGATAGAAATTTTGAGAGTCATCAGCACATGGTTTTTGAAGCCATAAGAAAGACTGAAGTCAGTAAGAGTTGAGTGTAGAAAGAGAGGAAAAGAAGACCAATAGCGGACACCTAGAATATTCCAGTAGGAAGAAGTCAGGGAGATGAGGAGGGACCAAGAACAGAGGCCGAGGGTGACCAATGAGATAGGAAGAAACCAAGAGAGTCTGGCATCCTCGAGGCTAAGTGAAGAAAGTGCCTCATGGAGTCCATTGGTCACCTGTGTCAGTGCTGGTGGCGACCAGTGGATGCAGCAGTGTGCCCTAGGACGCATGGCTTCTTCGGTAGAGTGGAGGGAACAGCGTTTGATTTAAGTGGGGCTATGAGACCATGGGAAGAGTTGAGAAATGGGTAACAAGATGCTTTGCTACGAAGCAGAGCAGAGAAATGCGAAGGCTGCTGCTGAGGAAAGAAGGGTTGAGGGGGTTTCTGTTTCAGCTTTTAGGATGGGAGAAATGGGATGTTTTTATGTTGATGGGGATGATCCAATGGATGGTGGGAGATTCTGTAGGGAGAAGAGGGAATTGCTGGAACAAAGTCCTGGAGGAGGTAAGAGAGAGCACTGAAGTTGGTGGAAGTAGAGGGATTGGCTAAGAAAGTGGAATAGCAGGTGCAAATGCGGGGACTGGGATCTGGATGTTCTTTCTCTCTCTTTCTCTCCCCATACCCTGCCCCTTGCCCCCCTTCAGCTTTATTGAGATATAGTCACATACCATTCACCCATTTAAAGTGAATAATTCAGTAGTTTTCACTATGTTCACAGAGTTGTGCAACCATCACCACAAGAAGAAACCCTGTCCATGCTAGCAGTCACTCCCTATTTACACCCCCCCCCAGTCCTAGGCAGCCCCTAATCTACGTTGTGTCTCTATAAATGTGTCTATTCTGAACATTTCACGTAGATAAGTCATGTAATAGGTGGTCCTTTTGTTCTGTCTTGTTTTTCACTTACCATAATGGTTTCCGGGTTCATCCCTGTTGCAATGGTTCATCATTCCTTTTTTAGGGCTGAATAATATTCCGTTGTATGGATATACCACACTTATTGCATCCCGTCACCCACCGATAGACACTTGGGTTGTTCGTGATTTTTGGCTTTTATTAATGAAACTGCCAGGTACACATTTGTGTACAGGGTTTTTGTGAATGTATGTTTTCGTTTCTCTTGGATATAAACAGAGGGTCGGAAACCCTGGGTCATTTGATGACTCTGGGCTTAACCTGTTGAAGAATTGCCAGATTGTTTTCCAGAACGGCTGCACCATTTTACATGCCCACCAGCAGTGTATGGGTGCTCTAATTTCTTCACCTCTCTGCGATACTCGTTACTGTCTGTTCTTTGGTTCATAGCCATCGTAGAAAGCGCGAAGTAGTCAGTGATTTGCATTTAGTATTTGATTTCATTATAGTTTTGATTTGCATTTCTCTAATGACTCGTGATGTGGAGTGTCTTTTCATGTGCTTATTGGTCATTTGTACATCTTTGGAAAATGCCTATTCAGATCTTTTGCGTGTAAATTAATTTTGTTTTTTAAATTATGGCATTGTAAGAGTTCTTTATTATATATTCTGGGTATAAGTTCCTGATCAGATATATGGTTTGCATGTATTTTATCCTATTTTGTGTATTATCAGTTTCTTGATGGTATCATTTGCAAGGGAAAAGTTTTTAATTCTGATGAAGTCCAACTTACCCATTTTTTTTTTCTTTTGTTGTTTGTGTCTTTGGTATTGTGTCCGAAAAGGCCCTGCCTAACCTAAAAGGTCATGAAGATTTATTCCTTCCTTCCCTTTTTTAATTTAAAAAGATTTATTTATTTTAGAGAGAGAGAGAGAGGGAGCGCTCACATGCTTGTGCCCTTGTGAGGAGGGTGAGAGGCAGAGGGAGAGAGAGAATCTCAAACAGACTCCCCCCCCTCCTCCAGCACAGAGCCCAAAGAGGGGCTTGATCTCAACAACCCTGAGATCCTGACCTGCACTGAAATCAAGAGTCAGACGCTTTACCAACAGAGCCACCCGGGGGCCCCAAGATTTACTCCTTTTTGCTTTTTTATTTATTCATATTTTTTATTCAATTTTCCTTTCTACTTGAATTGGCAAGTGTTCCCAGGATAATATTAAATACCAGCGGGCTTTCCTTGTTCTAGTCCTGATATTAATGTTTCACCATTAATCATGATGCTGTCTATGAGATAAGATTTTTAGAACTTAAAAAAACGAAGTATCCCATATACGTTTGTGTTTATAAATAATCAAGGACTTCTTCTCTCCCAATTTAATTAACGAGCAGTTCTGTAATACATTTCTGGATGAATCTTAATTTGTTGGGGGTACATAATTATTTTATTATACTGCTGTTTATAGCTAGAAGTTTTATAATTTCCTTTGTGATTTTTTGATTCATGAATTATTGAGGCTCTTAGACATTTCCAGAGTGCTTTTTTCTTTTCTACTTCTCAGTTTTATTGCACTGTAGTCAGAAATTGTGGTTTGCATGCTATTGATTCTTTAATTTTAACCGAGAACTGCTTTGTGTCCTGGTTGGTATATGGTCTTTTTTCCCCTGTTATATTTGAAATGATATATAAACTCTAATCGTTGGGTGCAGAATTCTAACTATATCATCTATATCTAAAATCTATATACAGTCTTTTTATTTTATTTTTTTTTAATTTTTTAAAAGATTTTATTTATTCATTCATGAGAGACAGAGAGATGGGGGGGGGAGAGAGAGAGAGAGAGAGAGAGAGAGAGAAAGGGAGAGAGAGAGAGAGAGAGAGAGAGAGAGGGGGAGAGGGAGAAGCAGGCTCCATGCAGGGAGCCCGATGTGGGATTTGATCCCGGGACTCCAGGATTACTACCTGGGAGGAAGGCAGGCGCCAAACCGCTAAGCCACCCAAGGATCCCCTATACAGTCTTTTTAGCTCAGTCTTGTTACTTATATTGTTGGTGTATCTTTTATATTCTTAATTTTTTTGGATGCTTAATTTATGAATATCAGAGCCAGATGTGTTAAAGTCTCCCTATATGATTACGAATTTGCTAATTTTTCTTTGTAATCTTATCAACATTTACTCTCTATTTTTTTAAAAGGTATATTATTTTGCCTTATAGTACTATTATAAAAACAATCTTTGTCTTGTTATTTACGTAATAAAACCTTTTTAGTATCTCTTGACTTTCAGCATCTCTGCATCATGCTTTGGAAGGGCCTCTTATAGCAAGTTCATCTTTTTTTTTGTGGTTATTGGTCTATTTGCATTCTTTCATTTTATTTTGTTTCTACTTTTTTAAAATCATTTTTTCTTTTTTATAAAAAAATATTTTTTGAGTAATATTCCACTGTGAATACACATATATATACCACATCGTATTGATCCATTCATCAGTCGATGCACATAATATTACTCAGCCGTCTAAAAGAATGAAATCTTGCCATTTGCAATGACGTAGATGGAGCTAGAGAGTTTATGCTAAGTGAAATAAGTCAGAGAAAGACAAATACCATATGATGTCACTCATATGTGGAAGTTAAGAAACAAACAAGCATAGGGAGAAAAAGAGAGGCAAACCAAGAAATAGACTCAATTATAGAGAATTAACTGATAGTTTCCAGGGGGGAGACAGGTGGAGGGATGGGTGAAATAGGTGATGGGGATTAAGATGTACCCCGTGATGAGCATCGAGTATTGTTGTATGTAAGTGTTGGATCCTGTACACCTGAAATTACTATTACACTGTATGTTAACTAACTGGAATTCAAATAAAATCTTTAAAAATATTTTCTGCTTGAAAATATGGATTGTGTTTTCTTTTTTTCTTATTTTGCTCCCTCTACTGATTTGGGAGGATTGATTGTTATTTTCTTTTTTTCCTATTTTGCTCCCTCTCCTGATTTGGAGGTTCCGCATTTTGTGTTTTATTCTTTCTGAGATTACTTTCACATTTTTAATATGCATAGTTGGCTTAATACAGTATGAATGAAACCAAGATTTCTGCCTTCCTCCAAAACAAACAATGATGACGGAACACCTGTTCTGATCGTATTCCCATCGTGTATCTTTTGTTTAATTTTAGCACTAGATTGTTAATAAGCTCCCCAATTTTTTTTTATCAGTATTACTGTCAGTATTGTTTACAATTCATGGTTATTTGGATTGATGGCTGTTTGCCAAGTCCTTTGCTCACTCTTGCTTGTTGCATCCTTCTCTCTGGGTCCCATTTCCGACTGCTGCACATACCTACTTTTCTTAGTTCTTTCAGGGAAAGCTTGTGGAAACTCTCCTGGACTTTGTTCATTTACATATGATTTTGCCCTGAATGGTTGATGTAGGTCTAGAACTCCGGGGTGATAGGTGTTTTTTTTAGTCCTTTGAAGACCTAGTTCATGGTTTTCTGGTCTCTACTGCTCATCAGAGGAGCCTGGAGTTAGTCTTTCAGTCCTTTGTGGACAGTATCTTTCTCTCTTAGTTGTTTTTATGATTTTTCTCTTTGCTTTGCTATTCCTCAGCTTCACTCGGGTGTGTCTAGGTATATAACTTTATTTTCCCTGCTTGGAGGTCAGACGCTTATACATTGAATCTTACAGCTGTCTCAAGTTCTGAAAAGTTTTCAGTTATCATATCTTCAAATAGGTCTTTTCCTTATCAGCCTTTGAAATGCCAGCCCCATGTGTGAAGGGCAGTCTGGCACGCGGGGTAAGACACTGACTCTGGAGGTAGCTACATGGATTTGACTGTCCTTCAGTGCTTAATAGTGGAGGACAAGCGATTAAACGCTCTGTTTCTCAGCCTTTTCATCCATAAATTGGGCATAATAACATTACCAAACTCGTAGGTTGTTGTGATCATTAAATGAGTTAACATATGTAAAGTGATAAAAATAGCTCCTGGCATATGGTCAGCGCCTTGTGAGTCTTAGTTACCAGTGTTCCCTGAAATGCTCCAGAGACCCTACATGGACACGAAAAGGACTGTAAGTTTTTAGATGGATCTGACTTTGTTTCAGTCCCTGGGGATACATTGCTGCCAGTTTCCATGATTATTAGTATCATTTTGGACCTTCTTATTTTATTCTCTCAGTCTCCTGTTCTCCATGGGTACGTGCTGGGTGATTATGTCCAGTTTCTCTCCTGGTCACTGCATCTCCCCATTTAACTAATCCGTTATTAAACTCTTGTATTGCATTTTGAATTTCAATCACTCTGTGTTTTACTTCTAGACATCCTATAGCAATTTTTGAGATCTGTGGGCTTTGCGTTTTAGTAGTTTCCTCTTCTTTCATTGGTTTTAGTCCTTTTACTCACTTAATAATTTAGAATGTAATCATGATCATTTTCAGGGTTTTCTTTATTGCAGGTTCATAGAAGTGCTGGTCCTTCTGTTTGTTTATCAGTTGATTGTTTCCTTCTGGTGAATCATTTCCTTGAGCAGATTATAATTTCTTTTTTTTTTTTTTTTAAGATTTTGTTGATTTATCTGAGGCAGGGGAGGGGCAGAGGCAGAAGCGAATCTTAAGCGGACTCCATGCTGAGTGCAGAGGTGGACACGGGGCCCGATCCCGGGACCCTGAGATCATAACTTGGGCCGAAACCAAGAGTCAGATGCTTAATCGACTGCACCATCCAAGCACCCCTAGATTGTAATTTCTATATGATATTCTAGGGAAGCAAAAATTATCCAAACTGATTTAAGATTGGTGATATATTAAGAAAGGATTTTATGGTAGCTCTGTGCTTCGTGCCTTGTAAAAGTGTTGCGTCAGAACATTTCGAAAATTGTTTCTGCTGACAATCCCATGGATGCATCAGTTGGGACCTGTTTTTCCCATTATTTCTGTATGTGGGGAGTCTACACAACGTAACTATTATAAATTTGGACTTGCATGGCCATGGTGCAAGCTTGGGACTTCCTTTCTTTCTGGAAACTGCCAACCTCCCACAATTCTTTGTATTTTCCCAGATGGGGTGAGTGTTCCAGCCCCCATTTCACTGAGTGGGATGCTTTCTCCAGCCTGAGTTTTGTGCAGGACCTCAGCTCCAGCTCCTTGTCACAGGAGGGACGAGGGCCCAGGCTGGATCCCTGCCTCTTGCTGACACTTGCGCCCCTGTCCTGGCCTCTGGGGTCTGCCATCTGTCGCTCAAGGTCTCTGGGGGCACCGGCTGACAGTTTCTGGCTCCAGCTCGCACATCTCTTCATTTTTTGCACCTGAAGATTTCCTTTTCTCTCCTTCAAGCTCAATTATGTATTTAATTATTTTATATTGTGTTCTATCCAACATATCCATGCATTTGGAGCTGGGGGTGGTTGTAGGGGGAGGATGCTGTGCATGTTGGCCATAATCTTTTATTTAGGATTTTACATCTAGAGTGACAAGGAAGATTAGTCTGTGATTTTATTTTGGTTTCATCTTTGGCAGGTTTTGGTACCAAGGTTATGCGTTATTCATAAAATTAATTAGGAAGTTTTCCTCCTTTCTTTATCCTCTGAAACGTTTTAAATAGCACAGAAAAATTTCTGTTCCTTGAAGGTTTGAAATTTTCCAGTGAAATCTGTCTGAGGACGACACCTCTGGGGGTGGGGATGATTGTTTTCCACACTTATTTTCTGGTCGGCTTTTCTACTTCTTAAATCAGTTTGTATAACTTCTGCATCCCTAGACTATCATACATTTAATCAAGATTTGAAAATTTATTAGCATAAAGATTCCACGTGGTATTCTTATATTTTAATAATTTTTTTTGCATCTCTGGCTACATCTCTTTTTCCTCAATGCTTTTCCTCTCTCTCTTTTTTTTCTCCATTGGACTTTGCCAGAGATTTATATATTTTATTGACCCTTTTTGAGAAACAGCTGTTGAGTTTATTTATTCATCCTACTATTAAATTCTTAAAAATCTGTACTTCCTCCTGTCATCTTTAATCTCTTTTTAAGGTTTCTTATCTTGCTCTTTTTCTAATTTTTTAAGTTGAATGTCTAGGCCATTTGTTATTTTTTTTTCTATAAGAATAAAACATTAAAAAAAAAAAAAGAATAAAACATTTAAAGCAATAAAATTTCCTCTGAGTACAGTTCTGGCCACATTTCATAAGTTTTGGTGTGCATAAGTTGTCACCATCATAATTTTTCATAGCTGAAATTGCTGTTTTTATCTCCTCTTTGAGTATTTCGTCGCTTCTTAGTTTCCCTCTTGTTGTTAATTTCCAGTTAGGTAGTATTGCATTCCATACATTTTATCAAAACTACCATATTTTCGTGAAATTGGAATGATCTTGATTGGAACGCATACCATTATTTTATGTATCATGAAGAAAGAAGAAAAAAATCTGCTGCTGCTTAAATTCTAACGTCCTGTCAATTGTAAAATGTATCTTGGTTTCAGAGATGATGTGAAAAAAGTACATCTTAAGATGTCTGAAAGGTGGAATTTATCATTCACTTTTCTTTTTCTTTTCTTTTCTTTTTTTTTTTTTTTTAAAGTAGGCTTCATACCCTGCATGGAGCCCACAGCAGGGCTTAAACTCATGACCCTGAGATCAAGACCTAAGTTGAGATCAAGAGTCAGACGCTTAACCAACTGAGCTACCCCCGCGACCCTGACTGGTTTTAAATTTAAATACATTGTGGTTTGAGAATGTGACCTGTGTTGTATTAGTTCCCTGCAATAGATTTTAACCTGGTATGTGGTCAGCTTCTATAAATGTTTGAATGAATGTAAGTGTGTTTGAAAATAACATATCTTCTCTATTTGCTGGCTATAGGAATACACACACACAAATATATTTCTGTACATTCCATATATACACACATTCACACAAGCGCACATATAAAATCGATCTTGAAACAGTGCTTTTCAAATTTTCCGTATCCTTGCTAGTTTTTCTAGTCACTTGATCTTCTCCATTTCTAAATGAGACCCGTTAAAAATCTTCCACTCTGGCTGTAGATGTATTCATTTTCCTCATGATTGCCATTTTTGGATTTGTAGTTGACCCTTGAGCAATGTGGGAGTTGGGGACACCCACCCCCATGCAGTCGAATATTTCAGTATCACTTTCATCTCCCCCAGGACTTGACTAATAGCCTACTGTTGACCAGTATGACGATAACATAAACAGTTGATAAACATATTTTGTACGTGTATTGTATACCGTATCCTTACAAGGGTACCTAACTTTTCCCTAATGTTTTTGCTATTTCTAGGCTGTGGTTCATCTATGGGTTTTTTCAAATTGTCACACATTTCTAAACATTTTCTAATATATTACTTGGAAAATATTTGTGTCTAAGAGGCCCGGCATAGGTCAAACCCATGCTGTTCAAGAGTCAACTGTGTATATTTCGAGGTTCTTTAGTTAGATGCCTGCAAGCTCCTAATTAGTATGTCTTCTTTTTTATTTTTTAAAAAAGATTTTATTTATTTGAGAGAGAGAGAGAGAATGTGAGTGCACAAGCACAAGCAGGGGGAGAGGGAGAAGCAGGTTTCCCACTGAGCAGGGAGCCCAATGCAGGACTTGATCCCAGGACCCTGGGATCATGACATGAGCCGAAGGCAGATGCTTGACCAACTGAGCCACCCAGGTGCCTCCTTGTCTTCTTTTTTAGATTGTTCTTTTCTTCCTTCTGCCACTCATTAACCACCACCCCCAATTCCTTTTTGCCTTGAATTCAACTTCATCTGATGATAATAATCACAACATCAGCCTTCCTTTGGTTAGTACTTCCTAGCATTCCGCTTAACATGGACTTCTCTCTGTGTTGCTTTTGAAAGGCTTTTTCACCAAGATTGGTGGCCTTCATCCGGCTGGCAGGAGGGTCTCTGTGTGTATGAGCACGTGTTTCTGAAGGCAGCAGGGACGTGCACAGACTGGGGAACCCACGTGCCTGAGTCTGGATCCTGGCTCTACCAGGAGTAGGCAGTCGCACACATTCCTTCACCTCCCAGGGCCTTAGGGTACCCCAGTTATAGAATGTGATCACCTCACTCCTGGGATGGTTTTGAGGATTCAGTAGGACAATACATGGTAAAATGCTTAGACCAAAGCTTGACATACAGTGAGCATTACCAAATGGTAGGAGGGCTTAATCCCTTACCATTTATTGTCATCACTGATATTTTGGATTTATTTCCTTTTTCTTTTTTAAAAAAGATTTTATTTATTAGAGAGAGAGAGTGCATGGGCAGAGGGAGGGGTAGAGGGAGAGAGGGAGGAAGAAGCAGACACCCTGCTGAGTGCAGAGCCTGAAGCAGGGCTCCACCCCCAGGACCCTGAGTTCATGACTTGAGCCCAAGTCAGGCGCTCAACCAGCTGAGCCACCCCCAGGCTCCTTTTTGGGTTTATTTCTATCACCTCATTTGCGGCCTCCTTTTACTACTCTCCTTTCTTGTACCCAGTCTAATCGATAACGTTTTTTTCCTCTGTGGATTTGAAAACGATAGATTTTCTTCCTATCCTTTGTGTACCCTTAAAATCTTGATACACATATTTAACTATAAATTTTGAGCATGTCTAAAGTTATTATTTAAAAAAATAAAGTTATTATCTCGGTCATCCTTCAAAACAATCACAGATCTTTGCACGCGGGGACTTCACACTGAATAGTCTCTCCTTCCGTCTTCCTTCCTATTATAGTGGAGGATTTCTTTTGATCTTAATACACAGCTGGTATTATCAATATATAGAGTCGATGGTTAATTCAATTTTCTGACAAATTTTTATCAATGGTGGTGTTTTGTAAATCCTGCTCAGTTTCTTTTTGGGTTCATTTTTATTGCAGGAATGTATCCTTTTGTTGTTTTTTTTTTCATTCAAAGACACAAATTTTTTCATTAAAAAAATAGAATGACCCCTCTTTACCTATAACACTTAGAAAAAAATGTATACTCCTTCACTGTCTTCTATTGGTAGGTAATCTGTCTTCTTTCTGGTAAGCTTTAAGATTTTTCTTTTGAGTTTTATTGTGAAGTTTTACTAAGATGGGTGAATTTTTTTTTACCTTTATCCTGCTCAGCACTGTGTATACACTTCCAGCATAAGAGAGCATGGGTTTCTTCAATTCCGGAACATTCTTAGCCATATCTCCTTAGTTTATTGCTTTTCCTACCAGTACCCCATTCTCTTCTTCATAAACTCTGTATTCAGTGAATGGGGTAATTCTTTCCAACGATTGTATAGGATTCCAGAGTTTGAATCGACCAAAACTTAATTAAACTTTCAGCTACTGATGGGAATTTATATTTTTCCACCTTTTTTTTTATTAAAAACAATGCTGTAGCCCACATTTTAATCTCTTTCTTTTTTCTTAGATTCTATTTTTATTGCATTCTTTTAGATAATGACTTCTATTGAGGTTTTTTCCCCCCGCAGTGTAATATAAGCCCATTTTTCTAAATATTCTGAGTGATTGAAAAAACTGTATTCTATTTGCTGAGTCCAAAGGTGTAAGAGGGAGTACCAGAGTCTTATGAGTCAGATCTTTACTATTCTTATGTAATTTTGCTTGCATAATTTGTTCATTTAAAAACTGTTAAAACCTTTATGACTGGGGATTTGTTAAGTCTCCTTTTGCCCTAATCATTTGCTTTATGGAATGAAGCTATGTTGTATGATATATCAGTGCCTGTCTGGACAGGTCACTCCTGAAGCCGCCGCTGCCACCGCCGCCTTCATCTTCTTCTTTTTAAGATTTATTGGGGCACCTGGGTGGCTCAGTGGTTGAGTGTCTGCCTTTGACTCAGGGTGTGATCCTGGGGTCCTGGAATCGAGTCCTGCATCGGACTTCCTGCAGGCAGCCTGTTTCTCCCTCTGCCTGTGTCTCTGCCTCTCTCTGTGTGTCTCTCATGAATAAATAAAATACTTTTCTAAAAAAAAATTTTTATGTATTTATTACTTGGGCAGGGGAGGGACAGAGGGAGAGAATCTCCAGCAGACTCCCTGCTGAGTGTGGTGGAGCCTGGCTTGGGGGCTTGATCTCATGACCCTGAGATCATGACCTGAGCCAAAACCAGGAATTAGATGCTTAACCTGCCGAGCCACCCAGGGCCCCCTCTCCTGAAGCCTTCTTGGACCTCCTCCATGGGTGCTCAGGCTCTGCTAGGCACCCTGACCTCCCAGTGGCTGCCCAGTCACCCATCCTGTGCCCGCTGCTCTGAGTTTGCAGGATTTCCTGGTTGCACCTGGTTCCCTGCTGTACCCTGAGCATCTTGCCTCCATGCATATAGGCTCCATGCCTCCACCCCCTTTTTGTACTTATGGAATCCTTTTGAAGGAAATTGAGTGGGGAAGGGATCAGGCTATTGGGGCCTACCGCCACCCTTAACACAGAAGTCCCTTTTCTTCTGACAGCTGCTTTGCAAGCATGAAAGCTCTTCCCTTACTCAGCTTGACCTCCTCCCTCAGCTCCAGCCTACCCACGTGTCCACGTGAACGTTGCCCATTGAGGCCCACGTCCATGGCAGGAAGGAAGGTTCCCAGCACCCTGGCTCTTACACGGGGACACAGAAGCTGTGTGGGGCTGGCAGTCTGGGCTTGATTCCAGGAGAGAGGCTTCTCTGCTTCCCGGCTTGGTAACGAGGCCCGGGAACTCGTTCTGCGGCTGCGACGTGAGCGCCCGCCAGCAGTGGCATCTGCTGCGTCCCTCCCGTGGGCCTGGCGCTTGGTTGGGCACCGCGCGACCTCACACATTCTTATGGCAAAGCCCCGAGAACTGCTGATGGGGAGGAGGAACCCGAGGTTGAGCCCCGGGTGTGTGGTCTTCCAGCTGGTCGGGGGTCCCGGGGGATTTTCACCCAGCTCCTCCATTCCTGGCCCTCTCTTGAATTCCAGCTCAGTACCCCTTGGAGCCCCTCTTTCTTTCCCAAAGGGAGGGTGCATGGAGCCCTTTGCACCAGGGGGTCTGGCTGCACCATCTGGGGAGAGGCAGTGCCCACTGCCCAGCTGCATGGTGCCCCGGAGCCTGCACAGCCCCCTGCCCTTTGGCTGGGTGCTCACCCAGTGCTACGCGGGCTGCCTGTGGGTGGGTGGGATGGACAGGCGGACAGCTACCCTCACCTCTCCATATCTCTTCTCCACCACCAGCCAAAGTGGGTCTTTTTTTTTTTTTAAGATTTTATTTATTTATTCATGAGAGACACAGAGAGAGGCAGAGACACAGGCAGAGGGAGAAGCAGGCTCCCTACAGGGAGCCCGATGTGGGCCTCGATCCTGGGACCCTGGGATCATGCCCTGAACCAAAGGCAGATGCTCAACCACGAGCCACCCAGGTGCCCCCAGAGTGGGTCTTTTAAACAAGAGAATTTGCACCCATCTGGTGGGAGAGGCTGATGCCCCTGCTACCAGACCTTTGTTTGGGGGTGCCCCCGTCCCTTGCCTGCCACTTCTTCAGTCCCCACCTCACACATCCTAGGCACCGGTGCCTTCATTTGCCCAGATCGGGGCTGTGCACCATGGTGGCCTTGCTTCAGGACTGTCTGCATCCCTGGGAACCCCAGGAGGGTGGGGTGCACGGGCTGGCCCACGTGGGTGCAGTGCTCAGTGAGGGTGGTGCAACCAAGAGGCAAGGTGAAGGTGGGGGAGCCGATGGAGGCAGAGGGAAGGGGAGGGGATGAAAAGGTGGGGGAGGATGCTCTCGAGCCAAGCTCCAGGCTCTGCGTGTTCCGAACGCCTGCCCGCCTTTGCCGCGCTGTTCCCAGAGGGTGCCAGCTCTGAATGCCTGCTTAAGTCACTCCACGAAGCTCAGCTCCTCAATCTGGTTTTTATTTGCAAGGGCCAGATTCATCTTCCTTTTTTAAAAGTCAAGCTTCTGAGAAAGTCATTTAAATTCACAGTGATTCTCCTTTCAAATAGCTTCTTTGAATGGAGTTTTCAAGAGTCATGGATCTTAGGGCCTCTGCCAGGAGAGGCTGAGGGTCATGCAAAGACTCATTGCCAGGATGCTTATTGTGGGCAAGGACCCAGGGGCCCCCAAGGTGGGGGGGTATCTTCCTGTAAATGGGGTGGGGATGATGCGTGTGCCCACAGGGCCTGCAGTCCGTCCACTGAAGGTCGCTTTCCAAGGTGACCGGTGGTTATTGATTCTCCCAGGAAGGCGAGCTGCTGCTGTCACTCCCGGTGTTTGTGTGCCTCGAGATTAGAGTTTGCAACAACCCACACCTTGGAATATATTCTGGACAGTGAAAAAGCTGTGAGGTAGATCTGTATGAACTGCCTGGGAAACGGTCCAAAAATGTATTGTTAAGTGAGAAAGCCAAGTGTGAACCATGCGCACACATTTGTGGCTCGAAAACACATACCTGTAAAAAAAGAAAAAAAGCCACAGGGATAATATTCGCTATTCCTGTGTTCATAAGTATCCATCTAGAGAGGAGTCTGGAAGAGATTACACCGAATTTCATCAGGGTGGAGTGGCCTGGATTGGGGTGGTTTGCAAAGGGATCGCTAATTGTGCTGTAGAGGGTTTATTCCTCTGTGTGTGTGTGTGTGTGTGTGATTTAAAGAGACGTGTGGATTTGGGATTGGGGCTCTTCACGATTTACCCTGAGCTTCTGGGATTTTCGGTTTTATTTCTTCAAGTGATGGTGTTGAACGGCTCACCCAAAGTTGATTGGCCGTCCCCAGGGGTTATTGGATGATTGGTAAATAAGTCACGTTTATAGCTTAGGTCAGAGCTCAGCAAACTTTTTCCCAATGGGCCACATAGCAACTATTTCAGGCTTCCTGGTCCGAAAGGTCTCTCCCTGAAGCTGCTCACGTGTGCCACCTTCACGCGAGGCAGCTGTGACGATAGGAGGAGGTTGGACGTGGCTCAGGCCCGATAAAACTTTATTTATAGGGATCCCTGGGTGGCGCAGCAGTTTGGCGCCTGCCTTTGGCCCAGGGCGCGATCCTGGAGACCCAGGATCGAATCCCATGTCGGGCTCCTGGTGCATGGAGCCTGCTTCTCCCTCTGCCTATGTCTCTGCCTCTCTCTCTCTCTGTGACTATCATAAAAAAAAAATTTAAAAAAAAAAAACAAAAAAAAAACTTTATTTATAGACACCGGTGGCTGGTAGGTTCAGGCCTGTGCACTGACGGTGGTTGAGCCCTATGGGGTTTCATTGAACCTTAAGACACAGAAGGGTATGAAAATAGAGAAAAATGGCAAGTGGAAATATTTTAGGGGTTTAATCAGAGCTGTCATGTTGAAAGCATTGTTCAAGGGGCCACAGGTTAAAAAAAAAAAAAAAAAGCATTGCTTTTCTCAAGTACCATCCTGCAGCCTCTTCCAGCCTCTTCCAGGGGGCCCTGGACAGGGAGGGGGGCTGCCAGCAGGAGAGGGGCCCCAGTGAGTGCGTTCTCTGTGGCTCTGGGGGGAGCAGGCCCTCCAGAAAGTGCTCCCACAGTTCCCCGATCCTGTGCACGTCTGTGAGGTGCCTGGTCTTGCACATGGTTGGCCCTCAGTCAGCTTTGGTCGTGTGAACAGGGCTCCAAGTGGCCCGAGGTGGGGGTCCCCCCCCAGCCCTGGGGAGGCGGTGGACAGGGCCAGGCTTGGGGCAGATGAGCGGCATTGCCAGGGTTGGGGAGACACCACTGGCCTCCCTGAGGCTGGATGCTGAGAACCGGGGCTCTCCCAGGCCAGTCTCCGCCCTCCTGGATGGGGGTCAGAACCCTCCTCCTGCCTCAGTTTTGTGCAGGGTCACAGGGCTGACCCTGTGACTCCCCTTTGTTACCTTAGCGAGCTTTGGGGATAGATTTAATGAGAGGTTGGTTGTGAAATGGGTATTTTTAAATTCAGTTTGTTTAAACTATACAAACAAAAACAGTTCTTGGGGCAACCCAGGTGGATCAGCGGTTTAATACTGCCTTCAGCCCAGGGTGTGATCCTGGAGTCCCGGGATCGAGTCCCACATCGGGCTCCCTGCATGGAGCCTGCTTCTCCCTCTGCCTCTCTCTCTCTCTCTCTCTCTCTCTCATGAATAAATAAATAAAATCTTTAAAAGAAAAGAATAAAAAAAAGAATTAAAAAAAACAGTTTTCTTCCACCCCCCCCCACACCCCACCTCTGGCAACCACTAATCTGTTCTCTGTGAGCTTGTTTTTAAAAAAATCAATTGATCGATAGTTTCCACATATAGGAAAGATCACATGGTATTTATCTTTGGTTTATTTCCTTCAGCCTTTCCTTATGCCCTTGAGGTCCATACCTGTTGTCATGAATAGTAAGATTTCATTCTTTGTCGAGGCTGCATAATATTCCACTGTGTGTGTGTGTGTGTGTGTGTGTGCGCGCGCGCGCGTGTGTGTGTTGTGGATCACATCATCTTCATCCATGCACCCATCGATGGAATATGGAAATACTCTTTTTTTTTTTTAAGATTTTATTTATTTATTCATGAGAGACACAGAAAGATAGAGGCAGAGACATAGGCGGAGGGAGAAGCAGGCTCCTCCCGATGTAGGAGCCCGATGTGGAACTCGATCCCGGGACTCCAGGATCACACCCTGGGCTGAAGGGAGGCGCTAAACCACTGAGCCACCCAGGTGTCCCAAATATGGAAATATTCCAACACTTATGTTTCCATATCTGATTATTGTAAGTAATGCTGCTATGAACATGGGGTGCAGATACCTTTTCAAGTTAGTGTTTTCATTTTCTTTGGATAAATACCCAGAAGTGGAATTCACTGGATCATAGGGGAGTTCCATTTTTAATTTTTTGAGGAACTTTGTACTGTCTTGCATAGTGGTGACACCAGTTTGCATTCCCACCAGCAGCATATGAGGGGTCCCTTTTTCCCCACATCTTTGCCAATGCTTGTTATTTCTTATCTTTTTGATAATTATCTATTCTAATAGGTGTGAGGTGACATCTCATTCTGGTTTTGATTGACATCTCCCTGATGATGGCCATCTGTATGTCTTTGGAGAAATGTCTATTTGGATCTCCTGCCTGCTTGTTAATTGAATTACTTGGGTTTTGTTTGTTCGTTTGCTATTGAGTTGTAGGAGTTCTTTATATATTTTTGGGCATTAGGCCTTTATCAGATATATGATTTGAAAATATTTTCTCCCATCAGTGGGTTGCCTTTTCATTTTGTTGATGGTCTCCTTTGTTGTGAAGAAATGTTTTAGTTTGATGTAGTCTTTGTTTTTGCTTTTGGTGTCAGACTCAAAAAGTCATTGCCAAGACCAATGTCAAGAAGCTTACTACCCATGTTTTTTCCTAGGAGTTTCATGGTTTCAAATCTTTCATTCAAGTCTTCAATCCAGATTGAGTAATTTTTTGTGCAAGGTGTGAGAAAGTGGTCCTGTTTCATTCTTTTGCATATGGCTGCCCAGTTTTCCCAGCACCATTTATTGAAGAGACTATCTTTACCCCATTGTGTGTTCTTGGATCCTTTGTCATAAATTAATTGACCATATACATGTGGGTTTAATTCTGGGATGTCCAATGATCTGTGTCTGTTTTTATGCCAATACCATTATGTTTTAATTACTATAGTTTTGTAATATAGCTTGAAATCAGAGAGCATGATACCTCCAGCTTTATCCTTCTTTCTCTAGATTGCTTTGGTTATTTGGGGTTGTTTTATAATTCAGTATAGATTTTAGGATTGTTTGTTCTAGTTCTGTGAAAAATGCCATTGGGATTTTTATAGGGATTGCACTGAATCTGTATATCACTGTGGCCGGTAGGGACATTTTAACAATATTAAATCTTCCAATCCATGAGTATAGACTACCTTTCCATTTATTTGTGTCTTCAATTTCTTTTCATTATTGTCTCACAGTTTTCCATATACAAGTCTTTAACCTATTAGGTTAATTTATTCCTAGGTATTTCATTCTTTTTGATGTGACTGTAAATGGGATTGTTCTCTTAATTTCTCTTTCTGATAGTTCCTTATTAGAATATAGAAATGCATCAGATTTTTGTGCATTGATTTTATATCCTGCCACTTCACTGAATTTATTAGCTCTAACAGTTTTTTGATGAAGTCTTCAGGGTTTTCTGTATATAAAACATTATACCATCTACAAAGAGTGACAGTTTTACTTCTTCCTTTCCAATTTGGGTGTCTTTCATTTCTTTTTCTTGCCTAATTGCTCTGGCTAGGACTTCCTATGTTAAATAAAAGTGGCAAGAGTGGACGTCCTTGTCTTGTTCCAAATTTTAGAGGAAAGACTTTCAGCGTTTCACTGTTGAGTATGATGTTAGCTATGGGTTTGTCATATGTACTCTTTGTTATGTGTAGATACATTCCGTCTACACTTGCTTTCTTGGGAGTCTTTTTTTTTAAATCATAAATGGATGTTGAATTGTATCTAATGCTTTTTCTGCATCTATTGAGATGATTGTATGATTTTTCTCCTTTGTTTTTGTAATGTGGCATATTAACTGATTTGTGAATGTTGAATCATCCTTGCATCTCTGGAATAAATTCCCCTTGATCAGAGTATATGATCCTTGTAATGTATGTTGAATTCAGTTTGATAATATTTTCTTGAGGATTTTTGCATCTATGTTCATCAAAGATATTGGTCTGTAATTCCTTTCCTCATGCCTTTCTTGTCCATTTTGATATCAGAGTATTACTGGCCTTGTAAAAAGAGTTTGAAAGAGTTCTTTCCTCTTCGGTTTTTTTGGAAGAGTTCTTTCAGGGCTTTTGGAAGAGCCCTGAAAGGGCTAGTATTAGTTCTTCTTTGAATGTTTGGTAGAATTCATCAGTGGAGACATTTGGTTCTGGACTTTTGTTTGTTGGGAGGTTTTCCTTTACCGATTGAATCTCCCTACTAGTAATCAGTCTGTTCAGGCTTTCGATTTTATCATGATTCAGTCTGGGTAGCTCCTATGTTTCTAGGAATTTATCCATTTCTTGTAGGTCATCAAATTTGTTGGCACATAGTTGTTCACAGTAGTTTCTTAAGATCCTTTAGGATCTTAAGATTTCTGTGGTATCAGTTGGAACATCTCTTCTTTCATTTCTGATTTTATTCATTTAAGTCCTCTTTATTTTTTTCTCTTTATTTTTGTTCTTTGAGTCTAGTTAAAGGTTCGTCAATTTGTTTTTGTTTTATCCTCAGTGAACTGGCTCTTAGTTTCCTTGATCTTTTCCATTCTGTTGTTAGTCTTTTTTTTTTTTGTTAGTCTTTATTTAATTTTTTTCTGCTCTAATCTTTATTTCCTAACTTCTACTAACTCTAGGTTTCATTTTTTTCCCTTTTTCTAGTTCCTTGAGGTATAAAGTTATTTATTTGAGACTTGTTTCTTGAGATAGGCACTTATTGCTGTTAAGTGCTCTCTTATACCTGCTTTTGCTGCTTTACATTTATTTTGGTATATTTCTGTTTTCATTTATCTCAAGGTATTTTCTAAATTTTCTCCTTTTGTTTCTTCTTTGACACATCGGTTGTTCAGTGGCATATTGTATTCCACTTATTTGTGAATTTTCCAGTTTTTTTCCCATGTAATTTCTAGTTTCCTATGATTGTGGTCAGAAAAGATGTGTAATATGGTTTTAGTCCTCTAAAATTTATTACGGCTTGTTTTCTGACCTAACACATCATCTATTCTGGAAAATGTTCCATGTATACTTGGGAAGATTATGTGTATTCTGTTGCTTTTGGGTGGAATGTTCCATAAATATTTAAGTCTATCTGGTTTAATGTGCCACTTAAGGCTGATGTTTCCTTATTGATTTTCTGTCTGGAAAAACCTATCCATTTATCTAAGTAGAGTATTAAAGTCCCCTACTATTATTGTATTGCTATTTCTCCCTTTAGGTCTGTTAATATTTGCTTTATATATTTAGGTACTTCTAAGTTGGGTACATAAATATTTGCAAATATTACATCTTCTTATTGGATGGACCTCTTTATCATTATGTCATGTCCTTCTTTGTCCCTTATTACTGCTTTTATTTTAAAGTATATTTTGTCAGATGTAAGTATATAGCTACTCCAGCTTTCTTTTGGTTTCCATAGAATATCTTTTTTTTTTTTTTTAAGATTTTATTTATTTATTCATGAGAGACACAGAGAGAGGCAGAGACATAGGCAGAGGGAGAAGCAGGCCATGCAGGGAGCCTGATGTGGGACTCGATCCCTGAACTGGGATCACACCCTGAGCCAAAGGCAGACGCTCAGCCTCTGAGCTACCCAGGGGTCCCGATAGAATATCTTTTTTCACGCCTTTATCTTCTGTCTATATGTGTCCTTGCATCTGAGGTGAGTTTTTGGAGGTAGCATATAAATGTGTCTTTTTAAAAAAATCCATCCAGCCATTCTATGCCTTTTGATTGGAGAATTTAGTCTATTTACATTTAAAGTCATTATTGACAGGTACATGCTTATTGACATTTTGTTCACTGTTTTCTGACTGGGTCTGGAGTTCTTTGTTCCTTTCTTCTTGCTATCTTCCTTTGTGGTTTGAGGACTTTCTTAAGTGGTATGCTCTCATATTCCTTTCTCATTATCTGTTGTGTATTTCCCATAGGATTTTGCATTTTGGTTACCATGAGGCTTACATATAACAACCTAAATCTATAATAACCTATTTTAAGTTAATAACAACTTAAGTTTGATCCCATTTAAGCTCAACATTATTATTCTCACTCCCCCGTTTTATGTTTTACATCTTTTTTCTTATGTATCCCTTAACTAATTGCTATAATCATACTTACTTTTTACTACTTTTGTCTTTTTAACTTTCATACTAGCTTCATGAATGATTAAAATGGATTAAGTGGATCTATTTCTTTTTTTTTAAAAAAAGATTTTATTTATTTATTTGACAGAGAGACAGCATAAGCAGGGGGAGCCATAGGCAGAGAGAGAGGGAGACTCAGGCTCCCTCCCCACTGAGCAAGGAGCCTGTTGTGGGGGCTCGATCTCAGGATCTTGGGATCATGACCTGAGCTACAGGCAGATGCTTAACTGACTGAGCCACCAAGATGCCCTTAAGTGCATATTTTTCTGAAAGGGACCTCAAGGATGCCAAAGGCAGCCTCATGGACTAAGCCCTGTGTGGTCACAGTTGTACGTGTGTGCATGCATGTGTTTGTGTGTGTGAGTGTCTAGGTTTGGACATGCTGACATTAGCCCAAATGAGTATAGCCAGCATCATTTCACGTTGAAGAATGGTGTTCATAGAAGGAGGATGAAGAGTATGTCCATTTTTTCTGTGTCCTGGCAGGTGATGGCCAGCCTCATGTGGATATTGCCCAGAGCCCTGGGCCTGGACCTGGCTGTGGGAAGGGCAGTGGGAGAAATGACATAGGAGAAAGCCTTAACGCAGCACCCAAACGGAATTTCCTCCCCTGCTAGAAGTTAGATCCAATTCACACCCTCGCGCAGCTTGAAGGCTGGCTCTGGCTCTGTTTGGTAACATCACAGCAAACGGCTGCCTCGTCTCTATTTTGGTTCTTGCCACTGCAGCTTCTTTCTGCACCTTTCAAGAAGTGTTCCTTCCTACTGGAAGGCTGGGGTGCCAAGCTCCCCCAGCTCCTTCCCATTTTGGTAAATTAAGGAACAAATGGTGCCAAATTGTCCTCGTCTCTTTCACAAGATTATTTGTAACCAGCTTATTTTCTTTCCCTCTATTGAGTTGAACGCATTAAAACTAAAATTAAATCATTACCCGAAGCACAGACTACGATCCCTTTCATAATTACATCCTCTTAATTGGCATCTGAGGGCCCAGCTCATTTTCATGCCTGCTGGAAAATGTCTCAGACCCGTTTAATTTTTTTTTTTTTAGGTTTAAAGGTCAACAAGAATATCTTACCCTAATTTGACAAGTGTGTAAGAAGTAAGGTAAGACTGGTTTTTGTTCACGCAATGCACAAAGAAATCTATAAATCAAGCTGGGTGAATATTAGATGATGCCATATCGGAACCATCTGCCTTCATTCTCAGAAGAATCAATACCACAGAGAAAGCGCCGAAGATGTAGTGATTTATGCCCTTGTGTCAGGGGAGAAATATTGGCCGTTTTCAGAGTCACTTCCTACCATCCTAAACAACAGGGCATGAGGGAAAGAATGAGAGCGACCATGACCCTACACGTGTCGAGGAGCAGATCTGGCTGCTTGATGTTTGATTATCTCTGCTTGAGAAAGGGTGAGTCTGAGGTCCCTTCATGCCCATGACTCTGCCCCCCTGCTATTGTGTGGGGGAAGGCTGCCATGAACGCTGAGATGGCGCAGAAGGGAATTCACTGAATTGCATCTGAGTGATTGTTGCCAGGGGATGGAGGCTTGGAGCTCGGGGACCCTGGGTTTTCCAGGCTAGCACGCTGCTGAAAACCCAGCCTTCCTTTGGCCAGCCTTCCTGGCCTCCCTCACCCCTGGGCTAGGAGGACCCACAACCTCCAGAAACTCCACCCTCTGTTATGTTGGATGTTGGGGCTTGGTCCCGACACCGAGATATCTGCAAGGGAAAGAGGTGCTGTGGCTCTCCGTGGCGGGAAGAAAAGTCTCTGAGCAATTAAGGTTTGGAAAAACAAGTGACGTTGTCTTACCACCTTCCCCAGAGGTGGTGGTCGACAGCAGGATGTCTCCAGGGAGACGGGGCAGGAGGGACAGATCAGGGGAGCTCAGGCAGGTGCATCCATCTCTGGGGAGGCAGAGGAGGATTCGTAAGGCTTGAAAAAAGAACACTTCGTAATTGGAGACGTTTTCTTGCACAAGGGGTGGTTCAAAGCATAAAGTTGTATTTTCGTACTCAAACTAACATGAAGCATAGCTTTTCACCATTTTCCTGGTTGCGGGGGGCTCTGCAGACTATCACATACAAGAGATTTCGCAGTTTTGCTCTGTGATGCCTGTGTTAGGTCTGTTGCGGGCTGTCATTGTGTGTTGGTGTCGCCACGTGTCCTCCAGTTCCCATTCTGTGTCATAAACATCATAAGCGCTTCCTGTTCTAAGGTGAGGATGGGCTTTGAGGAAAAGTTTGACTTTTCTATTTACTACGGCGCAGCACAGAAAAGGGACTGTGAGCCTGTTACATCTCCAGTTTTATCCTTTCCAAGAGTCGAAGTTGGTCCTAACACTACAAGCTTGAAATCAAAGTAGGATCATTTCCATCGCCACAGGCGCCAGTACACTGTGCTCATGACTTTTTGTGCTAAACAAACCCACAGACACATCCTGCTTCTCGGAGCCTGGGCATGGCTGGATGCCTGGCCCGGCCACACCACCCTCTGGCTGCTGGCCACGGAGGTCACATTGCCGTCTGCAAACCGAACTCTCGAGCATCAGGGCTCTTGATTTTGCTTTTCTTTGTCTCTTTTGGGGTAGCTGACGGTGCTTGAGGCTCAGATCAAGGGCACTTTATATCTATTGCGAAGACGGGGCACACCTTCCTTGAGGTGTCGGCAAACTCTGGGCGGTGATGCCAAACCGCCCTCATCCCTTAAATAGTGTTGGACTAAGATCACATGAAATTCATTCTAAAACCTGGGAGTTTCATTTTTTTTTTTTCTGCAAAAGATCACTCTCTGCTTCACATGAAAGAAACTAGCAGCGCGGAAAACACATCATTAGGATCCGAAATGCTTGTCACCTGTGTGTTTTCAAACCCCTTGGCATCCTTAAGGACGGAGACCCTCGCCTTATTGGAGACCCCCATGAAACGTACACCAAGGGCCTCCAGGGTCTTCCAGACCTTGCCTGGGAGAAGAAGCTGAGAGCACAGCCTCATGGAGCTCATTGCCAAGGCCAAACTGGCGACTTAGCGAGGGCAGCAGGTTGAAAGTTTTGCAAAAAGTCCTGTCTGTTATTTGGCTATTAGTTGTCGTGATTGGATGACAAAGGACCCCATGCCCAAGTACCTGGGTATAGGTGACCCATGGCTATAAAGGCGATCAGAGGAAATGCTGTTTTCTTGAGCCTTGGTGACCACTGGTAGAATTGGTTATTGTCTAAAGTGGAGTCAGACTTCCTTGAAGCAAATAAGCTTAATTGGAAATTAATATTAGACTTCCAGTCTAGGTGTTCTTGCAATGCCAAACTCAAGACAAGGGCTCCGTGTGTGTGTGTCTGTTTCTGTGAATATAGAGGAAAACCTCACAAATATTTTCAGAATATGCTCCATCATTCCTTGGCAAGCTTCAGCTTCTAGAATTTTGCCAATTTTTAAAGAAGATTCCAACCTTGCTTGCAAAGTAATTAATTATGTACCAAAGGAAAAAAAGAAAAAGAAACCAACCAAAAAAAAAAAAAAACAAAAAAAAAAAAACCACAACCCACCACCCACCACAACCCAGGGCATCAGATGCTGTGCTGTTTTCCTAATTCGGCGAAGACCTGACCGCCGTCGAGTGCACAGAACGGACGCCCGTGGATCTCCCTTGTCAGAGGGTCGGGGCGAGCGTACGGGCCGCAGGTAGAAGCTGCCGTATTTTTTTAATCATCAGGGGAAAGACCAAATGCCTTCAACTTTCAAAACTGATCATTCTGACGTGCTTGGCCTACTCCGCAGACAAGACTGCAACAGTTTAGCAAACACCGAATGTCAAAATAAATACCAACCCCTTCAGCCCAAGGCTGGCGCGGGCGCAGGTGCAGTGCTGAGAAGGGCTGCTCGTTTTCCCTTCTTCTTCTTTTTTTTAAAGATTTTATTTATTTATTCATGAGAGACAGAGAGAGAGAGAGGCAGAGACAGGCAGAGGGAGAAGCAGGCTCCCCGTGGGGAGCCTGATGCTGGACTCGATCCCAGGACCCTGGGGTCACGACCTGGGCCGAAGGCAGACGCCCAGCCGCTGAGCCCCCCAAGGGTCCCATCGGTTTCCCTTCTTGATAAAGTGCTCCGGGGCCAGGTTCAGGGGAGGCCTTCTGGGGGTGGTGCGGGTCCTCGTCGGCCCAGGCGACGCCCAAGGGGGGTTGTTGTTGCTCCAGGTGGACGGACCTGCCTGGGAGGGAAACGTCCGGGAGCTCTGGTCAGCACGGTGGGGCGCGCCAGCTAGCGAGGCCCTCGTCACCCCATTCTGCAGGCGGGAAGACTGAGGCGCACAGAGCCTGGTGGAGCCGGGACGCTGCGCCCCACGCCCCCGTCATCGCCGTGTGTCTGTGCCCCATGTGCGACCCCCTCATGTGTTCCGAGCCGCCAACCTCAGAATCCTCACGTCGGCAAACCTCATGGCCAGCAAGTGGGCCCAAGACACACGCTGCCAGCAGAGCATCAAAGTCAAAACGTGTAATTTTCAACGTCAAACTAGAGTCTTCCCGTACAGGTGCCAGTTCTCATAAGAGAGGCCTCCTGCCCGTTCACAGCTGAAGCCTCCCGCCCCGCCCCGCTTCTTCCCTGGCCCTCGCCTGCCTGTGTGGCCAGAGGGGTCCCGCTGCAAAGCAAGCCGGACAGCGCCCCCATTTTACCCACAGTCAAAGCCAACTTCTTTTCAATGGTGCACCTGACCCCCCCATTACTTCTCTGACTGTGTCTCCTTTCCCTCTTCTTTACGTCCACTCCTCTCCAGACACACTGGGTCTCAGGAAGGTTCCCACCCCAGGCCCTTTGCACAGGCCGATATCCACATGGTTCACATATCACCTTCTCAGTGAGGCCCCCTTCTTCACGCTTAGGTCTTGAGACCTGTCTCTAGCCCCCAGCTCCCCACCCAGCCCTCCTCACCCTGCTCTGTTTTTCCTTCTCTCCATAGCATTTATCACCCTGTCATGTTAAAATAAGTTGCTCATTTCTTTTGTTTATGGTACTTAGAATACTCTGTCTCTCTGCTCTTTGAAATTTAATTCTACAAGGGCAAGATCTTTATCTGTTCTGTTGACGATGGATCCCGACTGCTTAGAATAGTGCCAGGCACTTAGTAGGTGCTCATTAAATGTTTACCACACATCTGGTTACCCTTGGGGGGGGCATGGGAGTAATAATGCCAGGCACTTAGTAGGTGCTGTTAACGAGCATTAAATGTTTACCACACATCTGGTTACCGCTGGGGAGGGGGGGGTGTAGGGAGTAATAGGAAGGGATGCAAAGGGGACTCCACATACTGGTGGTTGTTTTATTCTTTGACAGTGAGTGCACTGGTGGTTCTTCATATTCTTTTCTTTTCTTTTCTTTTCTTTTCTTTTCTTTTCTTTTCTTTTCTTTTCTTTTCTTTTTTTTCTTTCTTTTCTTTTCTTTTTTTTCTTTTCTTTTCTTCTTTTCTTTTTGAGAAAGAATCTGTGCACCTGCATGTGCAAGCAGGGGGCAGCGGCAGAGGGAGAGAGAATCCCAGACAGGCTCCACGCCCCAGCACAGAGCCTGACGTGGGGCCTCAATCTCAATGACTCTGAAATCATGACCTTAGCGGAAATCAAGAGTCTGACACTCAACCGACTGGGCGCCCCCTTCATATTCTTTATAAAAATATTTTTGTGTATCTGAAATGTGTCATTTTGAAGAATCAAAGAGGGTCAAAGAGTACGATTGTTATATGGCATGTAGCAATCATACTAAGTGGAATAGTCTCCTTCCCCATGTGAACCTATTGCCTTATTTTGGGGTGTTATCCTGTGTCAGTGGCTGAAAGTAGAGCTTCCTGGGCAGATGCATTTGTAACAGGGGAGCTGCAGAGGGAGAGAGAAAAAAGGGTGGGGGGCAGTTCTGGCCATCAGGGCGGCTTGGCTCATGAAGGGGTTTGTGAACAGAAGGAAGGACGCTCCAAGCCAACTTGCAGAAGTGACTGTCAAAGCATATTGGGGACAGATGCCAAATCAGGCGGGTCAGCTAAGATCACGACGGCCTGGGCCCAGCTTCCGAGAGCAGGGTGCCTGGGGGCAGGTGTCTGATGACCCTTGGCGGAGGGCTTGCCAGAGGAGAGCCGGGAAGAGGAACGATGTTACCTGAGCCACCAGGAAGGACAAGGGCAGAATGGGAAAGGGGTTCTGGGTTCAGGGATCTGACGGAGGACTCCTGGGGCGGGCCTGACCTGAGCAGGACGGAACTCAGAGCTAAGCTCGGTGACATCCAGTGGCCCCAGCAGATCCCCAGAGCCTCCAAGGGAAAGCCGTTGCTGGATTTGTTCATCATGCTCAGGTTACGTCCGTGATGCTGAAGGCAAGAGCGTCTGGGCTGCGGGGAAGCTCGGGCGCAGTGCAGGGCCCCGGGTCCACGGATGGGGTGAGCTTGCCGGGGCTCCCAGCCGGCGGACACGTCTCCGCCCCGCCTCAGTGCCCCTGACGAGCACGGTTCCTTCAGAGGAGCACGATTGATCAGGCCGGACGCAAAACAAGTGGCCAGGACTGGGATGAGTGAATATTCATTTGGAAATGTCAATGCGCACGGGGGGATTATGCCTGCCGTGCCCTGCCTGGCAGGATCGATTCAGGGCCTGAGGTGAATCTGATGTCTCCAGGGGCTGAGGGCTGGGGCCGGGGATCCTGGGTAGCATTGGGGGTGGGGGGAAGGGGCCCTGGGACGTCTGGAGCGGGGGGGTCAGACATTCACAGCTCTCGAGATGCTGATTGAGGCTGGGGCTTGCCTGTGTTTGTGGGGTCTGGGTATCCTGTCCGGGCCTTTGTCTTCAGGGGCCACTCCCTGCACAGGGGCCACCAGGCTGGGGACAGCTGTATGCATGGTCGGGGTTGAGGGACCTCATGACACCCAGGTGCTGGGGGAGGGGGGCGGGAGGGGGCCTGCTGAGCCCGCCTCAGTCCGAGCGTCCACCCCCCCCACCACTGCCCTGGGTACACTGAGGAAAGGGGCTTCACCATGTCCAGCTGGGGCCATCTCTAGTCTCTAGCTGAGCCCCTTCCCCCTGCTTCCATCAGTACATCTCTGCTCTGCACGAATGGGGCCCGGGTCCCCGGGGAGGCTGGGAGATTTGGGACCAGGGTCCCGCGTCCTCACCTTGCGGTGGGCGGGTGGATGTTTGGATTCACCCACTGCACCCTGGGAGCCCTGGCCCCTGGCTGGAAGCCTCCTGAGCAGAGGCGGGAGGTCATCACGGCTGGCCTGGGACGCCAGGGCCCTTGCCAGGTGCACGGTCACCTGGGTGTGGCCCGCCCCCCACGCCCCCCTCCCCGCCAGCCCCAATTAGCCATCTGCAGGAGCTGCTCTCGGCATGGGGGAGGGCCGCGGTCCCTCTTCTCTGTGCAGACTGCTCGGCTAATGAGGGGGTTTGTGAAATTTTTAATTATGGCTTCCATGCCTGGCTTAATTATTTGCATATGGCTTTTACAAGTGAGAAGAGGACGCCTGCGTGCAGGGCTCCTCCTCAGCCCCACGTTTGACTTTAATTAAAGGCAGAACCTGAGGTCTTTCCATCACTAATGATCGTGGAAAATTAGCTTCCAATTCCCAGGGGTCGCCGGAGTGATGCACCCTGAGGCGGAGAGGGGGTACGGAGGGGGACGTGGAGCGGGAGGCACAGATGGCAGATGGCCTGCCGGGCTGCCACTTCCGAGCCCCTCTCCAGCCCACCCTCCCCACCCCGCGCCCGCCCCACTCCAGGCCCCTGTGGGAAAGGGAGCCTTGTCTCCTCTGCTGATGGGGGGAGGGATCCTCATGGTCATTGTCCTCGTGGACACAAGGCAGAGAGGTGGGAACTCTTGAAAGGCCCCCGTGCGTGCGCATGGACACGTCCCCTCACACCTGTGCTCGCCCAGATGCACGGACACATCTGCAGGCCCACGTGTCCGTGTGCACACATGTCACAGACCCGCTCACAGGTGAGCCCAGGTCCTTCTCGGGAGCCAGCAGGCTAGTGCTGCAGGCAGGATGCGACCATGTGCAGAGGGCAGGCTGACAGCGGGCTCGCGGAGGGCTCCCCGCGGAGATGGGGGGGCCCCGACCCCTCCCCGGTGACAGGGCAGGCCTGTGCTGTCGTGTGCCCGAAGCGCGGCCTTCTCGCCCCCAGGCGGCAGGGTAGACCCTGGGACGCTACACGCAGAACGTTGGACGGCACTGCCTTGGACTTGGACCTGAATCCAAGTGTGTCTCCACCACTTCCTCACAGGGTGGCCTTGAGCAAGTGGCCCGGCCTCTCTGGGCCTGTGTCCTCAGCTGTAAAGTGGGGGTGATAGCTTTTCCCGCAGCTTTTGTAGCCGACTCTGGGTCTCCCGTCCCCTTGTCTCCCAGCTCCAGGAAGGGCGGTTTCGTCCCCCTGGTCTCAGGCCTGCGCCCACCAGCATGGGGCCTCCCCCCGCCCCCGCCCAGGAACCGGGTCAGGGAGGTGCTATGGGCTCAGAGTCTGGGAGTTTTGTGCCATAGCAAGGGACGGGGTCCCCCTCCTCCGCTCGATGTAGCAAGGATGCCAGTAGGCTGCCCTGTGGCTGCAGCCACCAGGCAACCATGCAGAAGCCACCTGAGGATCAAACCCGCCCAAGGGGGCACCTGGGGGGCTCAGTGGTTGAGCGTCTGCCTTCAGCTCAGGTCATCATCTGGGGTCCTGGATCGAGTCCCGCATCAGGCTCCCTGCATGCTGCTTCTCCCTCTGCCTGTGTCTCTGCCTCTCTGTGTGTCTCTCATGAATAAATAAATAAAATCTTTTTTTAAAAAAACCTGCCCAAGGACAGAGGACCCCCAGGAAGGACCTGGGTCCCCATGACACTGTGGGACTACAGGATTCCCACGGAGATAGGTTTTCTGTCGCTCACCTCCCAGCACGTCCTGCTTGTCACAAGTCTTGTGTCACATGCTGACCTGACACTGTCTACACACAGTCGATGACAAGCGCTGACACGGGCAAGAGCGGGTCTCCTGGCAGCGGGCCAGCCACGCCCCCCGTCCCCCCCCCACCCTCCCCAGGATGCTGCTGTGCGCCAGGGCTGAGCCTTCCCCGCAGGGCTGCTGCAGCAGAATCCCACAGACTAGGGGGCTTCGGCAGCCAAACTGCATTGCCTCTCGGTCCCGGAGGCTGGAAGTCTGAGCTCAGGGTGTCAGCGGGGTGGGCTCCCTCTGAGGGTGGTGCAGGGAGACCTGCTCCAGGCCTCTCCCAGATTCTGGGGGTGGGGGGTAATCCTTGGCGTGCTTTGCCTTGTAGCTCTCTGCCTTTACCCTCACGTGGCTTTCTCTCTGTGCGCATGTCTGTCCAGATTTCCCCTCTTTGTAACAACACCTGTCATCTTAGGTTAGGGGCTCAGGCTACTCCAGGGTGACCTGCTTTCAGCTCATTACCTCCGCTGTGATCTTTTCCCAGATTAGGTCAGATTCTGAGGGACTGGGGGTTAGGACCGCAACTTGGTAATTTGGCAGGGGTGACACGGTTCAACCCGTAACTGGTGGGTATGAGTGTGACTGTGTGTGTCACTGCTGGGTGGACCCTGTGCCGCCACAGTGACTGTCCTCCCGGCCGGGGCAGAGGCCCTGTGCTGGAAGCCCGTGTTTCCGCGTGAGTGCCTCCAGTTACAGAGCTGTGGGAAGCGGCTCCTGACCGAGAGGCTGCTACAGCCTCTCCCCACACCAGCTGACTCATAGGCTTTTTCTCCTCTCAGCTGCTTTGGCACGAAATTCCTTGAATCATTTTTATCCAGAGGTCGGGTGCCTTTCCCCAGTCTGGGTGATGCTTTTCATGGCTGCAGTGGCGATGAGTGAACCCCAGGCCAAATCCAGCCTGGATATGTGTTTTGATTGGCCCAAGTAGGTTTTCAAAATGTGTGTTGCTTGCCAATTTGAGAATCAAGAAATTTCAAGTTAAAAAGCCCAGGTTTCCTGGGTGCCGGGGTGACTCAGTTGGTTAAATGTCCGACTCTTGATTTCGGCTCGGGTCATGACATGGGCTCTCTGCTCAGCAGGGAGTCTGCTTGAAGATTCTCTCCCTCTCCCTCTGCCCCTCCGCCCTCGTTTTCTCTCTTTTTCTCTAAAATAAATGAATAAATTCTTAAAGAAAAAAATCCGGGTTTCCAAACTGGAAGATCTGAAGGCCTGGATCTGCTATCAAGGGTTATTG
The DNA here is from genome assembly GCF_048418805.1 of Vulpes vulpes. Lineage (NCBI taxonomy): Eukaryota > Metazoa > Chordata > Mammalia > Carnivora > Canidae > Vulpes > Vulpes vulpes. The sequence goes on from NC_132780.1 coordinate 4,176,835, forward strand.
GCTATATCATTCTGAAAATGATTTTTCACTATAAAAATATCGTGTAGTTAGTATAGGAAATGGCCTGCTTCCAACAAGTGTGTTCACTGAAGACCAGTGATTGGCCACACTGGATCTCATCATGAAAATGTGTATTTCTGCCTGTGTCTTTCTCCTTGCAGCAACCATGCAGGATTTAGGGCTCAAGTGTCCCTTCTTTTGACAAGATGACACAAGGGCATGGGTGGGACTTGCATGGATGCCATTCTGCTGTGGGGTGCTCCCAGCCAGTGAGCGCTGCCTACATCCTTGGCCCAGCAAACATACCATAGGATATCATGTCCAGGGATCGTAAAGAGTTAGCACCTTTTCTCTCTGTGTCCTCGAGGCTGAGAGACAAGAAGTCAGTGACCTAGGACAGCAGAAAAGAGGCAGAAGGCTCAGGGAGAGAAAAAACAGATCCCCTGTGTGTTGTCCAACGTAAGCAAAAAAGTCAGCAAAGCCTTTTGGAGACAAGAGCAAGACCACCCAATGAGGAGCACGTGCCCTGAAGGAAGAGGACTGGGACCCAGTGGCCCCCTCACCTGTCCTGAGCCACTTCCCTCTACCCAAGGACTGTAGGAAAGAGCCCAGAGCTCTTTCCTCGACATTAGTATCTCATTGATGTTAGAGGAAAGCCCAAGGGGCTTTGGGAACACACAGGAGGGCCCCTCACCTGGCCTGGGGTCCATCAGGGAATGGTGAGAAATGAGACTGAAGGCAGGAGAGCTGCAGACACTGGATACTCAGTGGGCCTTGTGGACTATGCTAAGACATTGAGACTTGGACCACTGGGCAGCTGGGGGCCCTCAGACCCTTTTGAATGAGGGAGTGACAGCAACTGCCCTATGGGGAGTTGACTGAGGACTTCAGAGGTGGGGGAGCTGTCCAGGCACCCGGTGCTGAATCAGCCTCACCGAGAGGCTGGCGGAGAAAAAGTTAGACAGGAAACACCCAGGAGACTGAGTCTACAGTTGGAGTGGGGAGAGGGGGAGGGAGGGTCAGGGTGAGCCCACATTTCTGGCTTTCCAACACCCTATGGTGAAAGTGGGGGGAGGCATTGAGGGTCAGTAGGGTAGAGGAAACTTGAAGCACCGGATGTCCCCGGGAGGGGGACGGGCGGCAAAGCCTCATGGAGAAGGCAGGCTCCCATCTTAGAACTTCCAGGTTGCTCACAGCTCTGGCCCCCTCCTGGTAGCCTGAGGGAGACCCAGTTCTCCACAAAGCAACCAGAACAGGGCCAGCAGACTTGATAGCTCTGCCGTGTTCTTAGTCTTTGAGTCCTCAGGTCGGACGACACCAGCTGTTCTGAAGAGGGCTCCAGGGAAAATCATGCTGGACTAGTGGGGATCAAGAATGTGATGGTTAGCCACGGAGCCAGCTGGAAGAGGCCGGCCTGCTCCCAAAGGGGACGCACCGCGCGTGCACACTGTGCACCGCATGCCGGGCTCCACATGACCTCAACCCGAAGGATTGAGCTGGTCCTAGTGTGCAAGGAAGGATCCCTTCCTCTCCTCCCCCCCCCCCTTACTAGTTCTCTCTTTGCTCACCACACATTGCCCGAACACCTACTCTGTGCCAGGCATTATTGGCAGCTGGGAACACAAAGGCAAGTCCTCTGGGGCCTCCCTGTGCCAGCCACAAGGAGAGGGATTCCCTGGAAGGAAGCCAAACCTCCTCGCCATTCTCTCTTCTTCTGGAGTCTGTGGATTGCCATTTGCAGCTTGGAGGCAGCTGCACCCTGCCAGGGGCCAGGGCATTCTAGGTTTACTCATACACTCCTTTCTGTCCATATTATACCCCAACTTTCAATTTTGAGAAGTAAATATGCAATTTTTTCCTCCCTGTAATTTTCCCTGCTGTGGCTGTGGATGTCAGAGCAGCTGGAAAATGTGAATAGCTCAGTGCTTTCTAAAAGTAAAAGGAGGCCGTGCAGCATCATACATCGTCTGCTGCTCTTGGCGAGACCCAGTGGCTCTGCTGGGGGGGTGCAGGGAGATGCTCTCCAGGCTGTACTGTCAGGGGAACTTTTAACCCAAATAATCCATGCCCCTGCCTTCCATTAGCAATGAGATAATCGCCAAGAACAAAGCATGTGTGTGCGCACACGCGTGCGTGTTGCAGGGATGTTAGCAGAGGTGAGGTGAGGGTATCTGCTTACGCAGTCAGACTTTCTGCGTGTTCCTCTGGAGACTTTCAGACCTTCATGTCTCAGTAGCTGAAGGTCAGGACAGTTTGATCTATGCTTCTGTTTGGGAGAAGCAGTGAATAGGATGCAGAGAGGCAAGATTTGAGTCTGGCAGATCTGGGGTGGCTTATGTAGAATGTAACCTTGGCCGTGTTTAGTCTCCCTGGATCTTAATTTCATCCTCTGTGAGATGGTGGGAGACCTGGAGATGCACTGTCCAGCTCCCCCTCCAGGAAGGATTCTCTGAGCACCCACGGGACATGTGGTCAACAGCCATGCCCCAGCTGTCAGCTCCTTCAGGATCTGCTTTGGCTGCAGCAGACTGTCCGATCTGGGGTCATGCCTTCCCCTGGGCGTGCCACATCCAGCTACTAAGTAGGGTGAGGCATGAAGATGCAGCCATTTACGCCTGCTACAGGACACTCCCATGGGCTACACCTACTTCAGCACTCTGCCCAGGCTATGTTGGACCTACATCCCCTGTCTAACTTCTTCTTCTTGCTTTGACTTCCTCCCTTTTCCCTTCACAGGCATTGATCCCTAATAAATATTTTGTACCCTAGACTCCATCTCTGCATCTCCTTACAGAGAACCAAACCGGTGTCAAACAGGGATAATGATTTTACTTTGAGAAGTTATTGTTCGAAAGCTAAATGGGATGTTTATGTAGTATCCAGCATGGCACCTGGAAGGTTAACAAAGCATGATACACATCTATTCATTCTCCTTGCCCTAAAAACTATGACATTAAATCCCATTCCAGGCCTTGAGCAGTCGTTCATAGCCTGTGCTCTGTAATATCAGCTTGGAGAAAGTGGCCCTGAAAGCCTGTGCCTCCTGCTAGGTTGGAGGGTCTGGCGGAGGACTCTGGAGCCAGTCTTGTCCCTGTGAAGTTCATTATCCATGGATCACATCAGCTCTCTTCAAGGTTCCTCACTGAAAAGAAATTGAGCATGCAAATGCTCTTTTATCATAATCACCACGTATCCACAGGGTAATTCATAAAAGAGCTGGAAATATATTGAAATTCAATATTGTTTGAGTCCAAATCAATATTAATAATTGTTTGCATTTTTAAAGTGCAATTTGCAATTGAAAAATGCACAAAGATCAACCAGTAGTTGCTAACACATCAAATTTTTCTATTAAAGGCATAGTCCCTTAACTTTAAAATGTTTCTTATACAACAAAGGATGGCGCTGATCCATGAAAATGGTTATCTATTATTTACGTGCACAACATTAGAATTTGCTTCCATTATGCATGAGTTGAAAGGCCAGTTACTTTTAAGTTCTTGATTTTTAAAAAATTAAACTGTTCATTTTGGGATAATTTTAGATTCACATAACAGTTGTAAGAAATAATACCGGGTGATCTCAGTGTATCCTCTTTCCTGTCAGCCTCCTCCCGTGCGTGTTGTAAAACGAGTCACAACGAGGATGTTGACATTGATATAGTCAAGATAGAGGACATCTCTGTTGCCACAAGGGTCCCTCATGTTTAAATTCTTTAAAAATTGAAGATCTTTATCTATTTATTTATTTGAGAGAGAGCATGCAAGTGGGGGTAGGGGCAGAGAGAGAATCTCAAGGAGACTTCCCTCGGTGCATGGAGCCTGACAAGAAGCTCCATCCCACAAACCATGAGATCGTGACCTGAGCCAAAACCAAGAGTTGGATGCTTAACCGACTGAGCCCCCAGGGGGCACCCAGATGCCCCCCCAAATTAAAGATTTTTAATCTTAAAAATAGTAGTGGGATCCCCATCACTAGGCCTGTTTAGATTTCTGCCTTAAAATGAATTCCTAAAAAAAAAAAAAAAAAAAAAAAAAATCTTAAAATGAGGCACTATCTCCGCTGGGCTCCGTGGAGATGTTCAAACAGAGAGAGCAGTGGTCATCTAGGGAGGGAGTGGCCTCAAGTGGGACTCACCTCAGCCGGGCAGGCCTCAGGGGAGCAAGGTTTTGTGGCTCAGAAAGACCCTGAGAGCACAGTTTCCAGTTTAACACCTACATCCGAGGCCTCTGCTTCTTCCACAAGGACTGAGTTGCCTTAAAGGGAAAGAGCTTGGCAGCTTCGTCCGTGGAAGCCCAGCAGCGACTCAGATTTGCAGCAAGGGGCGGATGGCAGGTGTGCATAAGGGATGTCCTAGCCAGAAGGCCTCCTGCTCTGCCTGAAAGTGGCCTTGTGCAAATGAAATTCACTAACACCTTTCTGTTTTGACACTTGTCTCGCACCAGCGCTGCAAGGAACTTGGGAACTCATCTACAATGGATATTTTGGGCGCAGGCTGATTTGGAGATTGGGAAATACAATCGTAAGGGTCCCACAACTTGGAGGGACAGATGGGCCGAGAACCTGGGCTCCCCCCTCTGAGCCTGGTGTCCATCTCGTGGCATCTGGCTGCTTTCTTCAGGCTGCCTCGACCACAAACCCAGCTCCCCTCTGTCCTGGTCGTGTTTCACAGGGGCACGAACTTGACCCTTCTCTCATCCTCAGCTCCTGGGCCCATATGTAGTCACCCGTGAGATGAGGGAAGCTAACAGGTAGAGGGTGGTTTCTGCTCAGTTTCAACCTTTAGTTTGCTTTTGTTTTTGTTTCTTTGTTTTTACTGTGGTAAAATACATATAATATAAAATTTACTGTTTTTTATTTTTTTAAAGTATTTTATTTTATTTTTTTTAAGATTTTATTTACTTATTCATGAGAGACAGAGAGAGAGAGAGAGAGGCAGAGACACAGGCAGAGGGAGAAGCAGGCTCCATGCAGGGAGCCTGATGCAGGACTCCATCCTGGGTCTCCAGGATCAAGCCCTGGGCCGAAGGCAGGTGCTAAACCACTGAGCCACCCAGGGATCCCAATTTACTGTTTTTTTTTTAAGTTTTATTTATTCATATAAGTAATCTGTACATCCAACATGGGGCTCGAATTCATGAACCCCAAGGTCAAGAGTCACATGTGCCTCCGACTGAGCCGGACAGGCACCCCTAATATATTACTATTTTAATCATTTTTAAGTCCAGAGACATTCAATACATTCACATTGTTGTGCAGCCATCACCACCACCCATCTCCAGAACCTGCTTCAACTTCCCCAACTGACACTGTACGGATTAGTTAACGATTCCCCATTCTTCCTCCCTGGTGACCTTGATTCTACGTTCGGCCTCTGGATTTGACTGCATGGAGTCATACGGTGTTTGTCCCACTGTGCTGGGCTAGTTTCACATAATACAACGTCCTCAGTGCTCCTCGACGTTGCGGCATGTGTGGTGTTTGTCGACTTGTGTGTTCATTGTTTTGTATTTAGATTCCACATGTAAGTAAAATCAGGATATTGCCTTTCTCAGTCTGAATTATTTCACTTAACATAATACCCTCTAGTTCCATCCCTGATGCAAATGGCAAGATCTCATTCTTTTTTTTTTTTTATAGATGAATAACAACCCGTTGTGTGCTTGTATGTATGTGTGTATATATACACGGTATCTGTGTCCATTCACCCATCGTTGGACACTTGGGTTACTTCCGTATCTTGGCTATTGCATAATATGCTGTAGTGAATATAGGGGTGCATGGTATCTTTTTTGAATTACTTGTTTTTGTTTTCTTCGGGTGAATACCAAGAAGCTAGGTCATAGAGTATTTCCATTTTTAATTTTTTGAGGAACCTCCATACTGTTTTCCATAGTGGCTGCACCAATTTACATTCCCACCAATAGTGCACCAGGGTTCCTTTTTCTCCACATCCTTGCCAGCATTTGTTGTTTCTCGTATTTTTTTAAATTTTAGCCATTCTGATAGGTGTGAGGTGATATCTCTGACCAATTTTTTAATTGGATTCTTTGTGGCTTTTTGTATTCAGTTGTATGAGAGCCTTATATATTTTGAATATTAATACCATATCAGATGTATCATTTGCAAATATCTTCTCCCATCCAGTAGGTTGCCTTTTCATTTTGTTGATGGTTTCCTTCACTGGATAAAAGCTTTTTCATTTGATGTAGTCCCAATTGTTTGTTTTTGCTTTTGTTTCCTTTGCCTGGGGAAACCTATCTAGAAAAATACTGCTAAGGGGCACATGGGTGGCTCAGCCAGTTAAGCATCTGTCTTTGGCTCAGGTCATGATCCCAGGGTCCTGGGATCGAGCCCCCGTATTGGGCTTCCTGCTCAGTGAGGAGTCTGCTTCTCCCTTTCCCTCTGCCACACTCCTGCTCATGCTCTCTTGCACACTCTCTCCCTCTCCAAATAAATAAAATCTTAAAAAAAAAAAAAAGAAAAAATATTTCTGAGGCCAATGCCTACAAATTTACTGCTTATGTTTTCTTTTAGGATTTTTATGGTTTCAGGTCTTATGTTTAGGTCTTTAACCCATTTTGAGTTTATTTTTGTGTATAGTGAAAGCGGTCTAGTTTCATTCTTGCCTGTTGTTTATTTTTGCCTCTTTGGTTGAATATTAATTGACTGTGTAATTGTGGATTTATTTCTGGGCTCTCTATTTTGTTCTGTTGATCTATGTGTCTATTTCTGTGCCAGAACTATACTGTTTTGATTACTATAGTTTTGTAATATAGTTTGAAATCTGGGGTCGTGATACCTATGCTTTGTTCTTTCTCAAGATGGCTTTGGCTATTTGGGATCTTTTGTGGTTCCACATAAATGTTAGGATTATTTGTTCTAATTCTGTAAAAAGTAATATTGATATTTTGATTGATATTGCATCTGTAGATTGCTTTGGGGTAGTATGGACATTTTAACAATTCTTCCAATCCATAAGCATGGTTCTATCTTCCTATTAATCATCTTCAGTTTCTTTTATCAATATCTTATAATTTTCAGAATATAGAGCTTTCACCTCCCTGGCTAAATCTATTCCTAGGTATCCTATTCTTTTTGATGTAATTATAAATGGAACTGTTTTCTTAATTTCTCTTTCTGTGGGTTATTAGTGGATAGAAATGCAACAGATTTCTGGATCTTGATTTCATATCCTACAACTGTACTGAATTCCTTTATTAGGTCTAATAGTTTTTTGGTGGAGTCTTTAGGGTTATATTTTTATGTCTATATATTGTAATATTTGCATACCATTTGCAAATAGTGACATTTTGCTTCTTCCTCACCAATTTGGATGATTTCTATTTCTTTTTCCTGTTCAATTGCTGTGGCTTGGACTTCTAATACCATGTTGAATAAAAGTGGTAAAAGGGGCATCCTTGTCTTGTTCCTGGTCTGAGAAGAAAGGCTTTTGGCTTTTCATCATTGAGTATGATATTAAATATGGGTTTGTCACATATAACTTTTATTATGCTATACCCACTTTGTTGAGAGTTTATCAAGAATGAATGTTGAATTTTGTCAAATGCTTTTTCTGTGTCTATTGAGATGATCATATGACTTTATCCTTCATTTTGTTAATGTTGGGTATTGTGTCGATTGATTTGTGAATGTGAACAACTGTTCTGCATCCCTGGAATAAATCTCACTTGATATGTTGAATGATCCTTTTAGTGTATTTTCAAATCCAGTCGGCTAACATTTTGAGGATTTTTGCATCTGTGTTCATCAGGGATATCGGCCTGTAATCTTTGTTTTTTTTGTCATGTCTTTGTCTGGCTTGGGCATCAGGGTGATGCTGGCCTCGTAGAATTAATTTGGAAACATTTCTTCCTCTTCTATTTTTGGGAATAGTTTGAGAAGGATAGGTATTAGCTCTTCCTTAATCATTTGGGAAAATTCACCTGTGAAGCCATCTGGTTCTGGACTTCTGCTTGTTGGGAGTTTTTTGATTACTCATTTAATTTCATTACTAGTAATTAGTTCAAATTTCCTATTCCACCCTGATTGAGGTGGATTGTATGTGTCCAGCAATTCATCCATCCGTTGTAGATTGTTCAATTTGTTGGCAGTTTTTGTAGTAGTCTCTTACAATCCTTTGTATTTCTGTGCTCTCGGTTGTAACTTCTCTTTTCTTATTTGATTTTATTTATGTTACTCTTCTCTTTTTCTTGACTAGTCTAGTTAAAAGTTTATCAATTTTGTTTATCTTTACAAAGAACTGACTAATGGTATCATTGATCTTCTCTATGGCTTATTTGTTTTTCTTGTTTTGGTTTTGTTTTGTTTTGGTTTTGGTTTTTTTGGTCTCTGTTTCATTTATTACTGCCCTGTCTGATCTTTATGATTTCCTTCTTTTTGCCAACATTGGACATTGTTTTGTTTTTTTTTCCTAGTTCCTTTAGATAGAAGATTAGATTGAGATTCTTCTCGCCTTTTGAAGTAGGCCTATATCACTATAAACTTCCCTCTTGGAACTGCTTTTGCTGTGTCCCAGAGATTTTGAACCATGTGTTTTTGTTTTCATTTGTCTCCATGTATTTTTTTGTTTCCTCTTTGATCCATTGGTTGTTTAGTAGCATATTGTTTAGCCTCCACACATTTGTGTTTTTTCCAGTTTTTTCTTGTAGTTGATATCTAGTTTTACACCATTGTGGTTGGAAAAGATGCTTGATGTGATTTCAATCTTAAATTTATTGAGACTTGTTTTGTGGCCTAACATATGATCTATCTTAGAAAATGTTTTATGTGCACTTGAAAGAAATGTATATTCTGCTGTTTTTAGATGGAATGTTCTGTATATATCTTTTAAGCCCATCTGCTCTAATGTGTCATTCAAAACTGCTGTTTCCTTATTGATTTTCTGTCTAGATAATCTATCCATTGATGTAAGTGGGGTGTTAAAGTCCCCTACTATTGTTGTATTACTGTCAATTTCTCTCTTTATGTCTGTTAATATTTGCTTTATATATTTGGGAGCTCCTACGTTAGGTGCATAGATATTTACAATTATTATATCCTCTTGTTGGAATGATCCTTTTATCATTGTATAATGCCTTTCTTTGTTTCTTGCTGCAGTCTTTGTTTTAAAGACTATTTACTGTGATTGCTGCTTCGCTTTTTTTTTTTTTTTGCTTCCATTTGCGTGGAATATCTCTTTTTCATCGCCTCAGTTTCAGTTCTGAAAGGAGTCTCTTGTAGGCAGCATATAGATGAGTTTGTTTTCCTGTACATTCAGTCACGCTGTGTCTTTTGATGGCAGCATTTAGCGCAGTTGCATTTAAAGTAATTATTTACAGGTATGTATTGTCATTTGTTAATTATTTTTGCGATTGTTTCTGTATTTCTCCATTCTTCTTCTCTTGCTCTCTTCCCTTGTGTTTGATGACTTTTAGTGTTACACTTGGATTCTTTTGTCTTCACTTTTTATATAGGTTATAGGTTTTTGGTTTGTGGTTACTATCAAGCAAAACATACGTAACATAACATCCTATGTATATAGCAGTTTATAATAAGTTGATGGTCATTTAAGTTTGAACACATTCTAAAAGCACTTTTTTGCTCCCCCCTCCACATTTCATGTATATGGCATCATATTTTGCATCTTTTTATTTTATGTATCCCTTGACTAATTTTTGTAGAAATAATTGATTTTACTATTTTTGTATTTTAACCTTCATACTAGCTTTATAAGTGATTGATCTACTACCTTTACTGGATGCTTGCTTTTGCCAGTAATTTTTTTTTTCTATCATAATTTTCTTACTTTTAGTCATGGGTCTTTTCTTTCACCTGAAGAATTCCCTTAAACATGTCTCATGGGCCAGTTTAGTGGTGATGCACTCCTCTAATTTCTGTCTGGGAAACACTTTGCCTCTCTTTCAATTCTAAATGATAACTTCGCAGAGTAGAGTATTCTTGGTTATTGGTTTCTTCCTTTCAACACTGAATACATCATGCCGCTCTCTTCTGGCCTGAAAAGTTTATGCTGAAAAAGCAGCTGATAGCCTTTTGGGGTTTCCCTAATATGTAACTGTTTTTCTCTGGCTGCTTTTAAGATTCTCTTTTTATTGGGACACATGGGTGGCTCAGTGGTTGGGTGTCTGCCTTTGGCTTAGGTCGTGATCCCAGGGTCCTGGGATCGAGTCCCACATCAGGCTCCCCACAGGGACCCTGCTTCTTCCTCTACCTATATCTCTGCCTTTCTCTGTGTGTGTCTCATGAATAAATAAATAAAATCTTTTCAAAAAAAGATTATCTTTTTATCTTTATTTTTTGCCACATTATGTGTCTTGATGTGGACCTCCTTGGGTTCATCTTGTCTGGGGCTCTCTGTGATTCTTGGACGTGGATGTTTGTTTCCTTCCCTAGGTAAGGAAGTTTTCAGTTATTATTCCTTTAGATACATTTTCTACCCTTTTTTCTCTCTCTTCTCCATCTAAGATCCCTGTAATGTGAATGTTTTTATGCTTGATGTTGTCACAGAAATCCCTTAACCTATTTTCATTTCTTTTTTTTTTTTTTTTTCAGTGTAGTTGTTTTTTACTACCCTGACTTCCAGGTCACTGGTCTGCTCTGCATCCTCTAATCTGCTGTTAATTCTTCTAGTATATTTTTCATTCCTCTGAATTGTATTTAGCTCTGACTAGTTCTTTTTTATACTTTCTATTGAAGTTCTTCCATTCTTCTCTCAAGTCTAGTGAGTATCTATAATCATTAATTTGAATTCTTTATGAGATAGATTCTTTATCTGTGTTTTGTTTAGCTTGTTTTCTAGGGTTTTGTCTTGTTCTCATGTTTGAATCACATACCTGTCTCCTCACTTTGTCTGACTCTGTGTTTGTTGCGTATGTGTATATGTGGTGCTCCCCCATGTGGGCTGTGAGCACCTCCTGTTGGGACTGGGCTGACTGCTGAGGGTGCACTGGTGGGCTGGGCTTGCCTCACAGGCAGTTGGCTCAAAGGGCCAACTAGCTATGGTGTGTGCTGGTTGGTGGGGCTCAGTCCCCCACTCCCTGGGTCAAGATTTGCTCTGGAAGCGTGCCAGTTCTGACCAGAGCTGCTTGTTGGTGTGGCAACTGATGTTCCCTCTAGAAGGGCATGGGTCCTGTCTGGGGCTGCCCAGTGTGGGAGCTGTTTTACAGGGGAGTCTTCTGGTGGGTTGGGTTGGGTGGGGCTCTTCTGCAGGGGAATGCTGAGGCAGGGCAAGGTGCTAACGAGGTAGATGGAGAGCATCAGAACTGGCTCCCACAAGCATCTGGCCAAGGCAGAAGGAGGGCAGGAGAAATAGCACCTGTCAGCACTTCTGTTCCTGGAGAAAACTGCAGAGCCCTAATCCTCCAACACATATCCTAGAATTAGTCAATAAATCCCCTTCATGTATACCCCCAGACACTTTTTAAACTGATGCTTCTGTGCTGGGTCTTGGGGCCCAGTGATATAGTGCACTGGTCCTTTAACGCTGGAGAGTAGGATTCCTATAAACCTCCAGCTCTTCTGAAGGTAAGTCCCGCTGATTTTCAAAGCCAGACATCATGGGGGCTCATCTTCTCTGTGCAGGTCCTCAGAGCCAGGGATGCCTGGTGTGGGGCTTCCCCTCTCACTCCTCCATGCCTGTGATGTCCCTCCTGCTTGTGGGTTGTCACATCCAGGGTTTGGTTCCCGACTTTGTCTCTGCCCCTCCTGCTCTTCTCAATATGGCCTTCTCTTCATGTCTTTAGCTTGGGAAGCTCTGTTTGGCTGGTCTTCAGGTTGTTTTCAGAGTGAGTTGTCGCACATGTAGTTGATGCTTTGGTGTGTCCGCAGGTGGAGGTGAACTCAGGATGCTCCGTCTCCGTTATCTTCCCCCTACGCTCCTCATTGACTTTTGATCAACACATTCAAATTTTAATTTCAAGTAGCAATTTCCTAGCATAATCCATTTTATGGCATCTAAATGACTTGTCTATTTGTTTGTACATATATTATGTTAACTAATACATGTGTATACGTAGGACTAGAGTCCATTTACCTCCATGAATGTATTAGTCTTCAAGCCTCATGATTTGAAATCTGCCCTACCAAAATGCAGATACAAAAGTGGGGTTCCGCTGGTGAGTGTGTGTTGGGTATGTGGGAGCTGCCAGGTTCCATCAGGCTCTCTAATGGAGCTCACTTCATTGCCTCCACTTTTCTCACAGGTTTGGGCTACTCTTTGGGCCTAATTCTAACCCAGACCTGATCAAAACAAACTCACAGCTCCCTAAAACATGCATGGCCTTTTAGAAATTCTAGGTTCGTGGAGTGCCTCTCTGGAGATGGCCCAGACATCCCGATCTGTCAACCCCTGCTCGTGCCACATGCAGCGCAGATTATTGATCACCTGCCCTGTGCCAGGCACAGTGCTGAGTGCTGGGAATACAAAGATGAGGAGAGGCTGTGACACTGCTCTGGGGGCCACATCATGCGGTTGGAGAAGGGCTGTCATAGAGGTACACATGCTCATGGGTTTGGGGGGTGGGTCCCCATCCCACATTCTGCCAGGATGGGACTCAGTTCCTCTACCTGCAGAATTACTGTCCCCTACCCTGCCTCATAAAATGCCCCCAAAATGAAGTCCTGGGCAGAGATGGTATCCATGGTGTGGTCCTACCCCCAAGCATTCAAGGGCATCATAGCTTGTGACATCTTGGCCAGGCTCTCAGGACCCCCTCGCTGCAGCTGTGTGTTTGCAGGCTTCCTCTCCGCCTCTTTGTGTAAGCCATGATGGGAAGCTGGGCTGTAGCCTGGTGGATCCGGGGGGTGGGGGGTGGGGGGGTGGGACAAGTCTTCAGGGCTCTTTGAGCCTGATTTATGCCTTGGGGCTCCCTTTCCTCCCACCCAGAGGAGGGTATGGGGAATTGGAGGGAATCCCTGCCTTGTAATGGGATGAGTGTGGCGGGGGGATTGCCTCCCCCAGGAGTGGGGTGCACCGTGCGGGCTAGGATGCGCGGAGGCTGGGCCCTGGGCACTTCAGGACCCTGGCCAGCGCCCTCCCGCGGCAGGTGGGGCTGCAGGTGGGGCGGCAGGTGGGGCCGGCGTCACCCTTGCAGAGCCTTGCAACTTTATGCCTACGCATAAAAACTGGAGGGACTCATCCCGGAGTTTGCCGCCGCCGCTGCTGCTGGGAGAACGGTTTTAATTAGCTGCAGGATTTTAATGAGCTGAAATCAAGAAGAAGCCCATCTCAGAAGCACGCAGGAGCCGCACACACGGAAGAACTCGTCTGACAAAACAGATGGAGGTGGTGTTCTCGGGGGACGGGCTGTGTGCTCCGATCGGCGAGGAGCGGCTGGGTTACCGGGGCCGGGGGGGCTGGGGGGGCGGGGGTCAGCCCGGCGCGGGAGCCTCGGAGGGGCAGAGGGGGAACCGGGTGCCGGATTCAAGGTGACGCCGGTGGCTGGCTCCATCCTCCTCAAGTTGCCATAGCAGCCTCTCTCCCGATGAGCAGCTCCTCCTGGAGCCCTCAGCCGGGAGGGACGTCATTGTTCGCTCCTGCCCGTGCAAGGAGGAGACTGACTGGACGGAGAACTTTCTGGGGCCCGGGGTCCACACACCAAGTGGGTGCTCCCATGGGCACAGGGCCGGGCGCCTCGGGCTGCCTCCAGGGGTCCCCACGGCCACAGGGGGTCCTCTGGGTGACCGGGGGAAGCATCCAGGCCTCGGAGCAGCCGCAGCCAAGCGTGTCCTTGGAGCCATCCGTCCATCTGCCTGCCGGCCTGTCGCCACTGGAGGTGCGTGCGTTTTGGCTGAATTCCCAAGTCCTTGCTTGTGCCCTAAAGTGAATTTTCCCAAGAGACAAATTTTTAAATCAGATAAATAAGGAAATGGGAGGAATCCTTGGCCCTGACCTGTGTCCCAGGAGGTGTTTACAAGATTAATTGGATTTTTTTTTTTTTTTTACGGTAAAAATTAGTGATGCCACTTGGTCCTCAGGGAGAGCGAGCCGCTGGGAAAACTAGGGATTGTGAGGACAGGACCTTCTAGAAACTAAGTGGGCTGTTTGTTTTTCTTGCTTTAGTCCTCCTGGCTCTGCCTCAGTTGTTTGAATCTTCTTATTGTCTGTTGGTCTTGGAAGGGGGGCAGGGGGTGGGGGGGCAGTGCAGGGTCTTCCACTTGTCAGTGGAGCTGAGCGTGATGCAGCGTGTGGTGAGGATGCGACGGTCCCAGGTGGGAGCGGAGGCCTGTGAGTGTGCTTGTGGGGCCCTGGGCAGCCTGGCCCCGGCCTGGGACGGATCGTAGAGTCTACTCCCCCCGGCAGCAGCTCGACTCCCGGGAGACAGAGACAAGCAGCCTTGGACCAGCATCTCTCTGTTACCTTAAAACTAACGTGAGACTTTGAAGACAAGGACCCCCGAGGGAACAATAGGGGAGCAGATAGGCACACTCTCTGGGGTGTCTGCTCATCTCCTGTGCACCCTCCACCTTTAAAGGAAGGAGGTTCCTCTGGTTCTGTGACGGTGGCCCCCTCCCGGGGCAGCGAAGACCCAGCCAGACTGCAGGCCAGTCACCCAGGAGGGGAGGCGTGCTAACCTTCCAATTCCCATTTGCACACAGCAGGCAGTTGGCTGGGTAGGTGGTCTGCGGCGAGAACAGACACAGAGGAGAGTCTCAGAGGGGAAGGCTGGGCCCTGATGCTTAGGGGGCGGTCAGGGAAGGCCTCTAGCACCAGCTGCCCTGGGCCCGGAGAGGGGGCCATATGCTCCTGGGGGGTCAACAAGAGGGAAGGTCTCTGAAACCAGACCCTCGAATGGTTGATGCTCCAGCCGTGGTGCAGGTGCAGGTCCCAGGGCTGGTTTCCTCCGCCCACCCCCAGATTCGGGGGCAGGGATGTGGGTCTCCTGCTGACTCCCAGGCACTTGGGCTGCTGGAGCCTGGCTCCACGCGGGGGCTTTGGTTTGGGTAGGGTCAGAATCAAGCCAGGACAGGTCACTGCTGCAGGACAGGAGACGGCTCTCCTGGCTTGTACGGTGACAGCGTGACAGGCTGGGGAGCGGAGGGGACTGGCCAGTTCTTCCAGAGCCATTTCTGCGGCGCCGGCTACTGTAAACAATGCAGCGATGATTGCACATGCTTCTGAGGTCCCCACCCCCTTTTTTTAATCAAATAGAGCCTTTGGGCCAAGACTGGGTGGCACTTTATTAGCTGTTTTACTGGGCAGCCATGTATCCTGGCCTTAAACTTGCCGCTGTCTTTACCCTCCTTCCTCTCTTTGCCTCACCCGAGCTCAGATTGGCCTCGTGGCCTTGCGTCGGACTCAGGAGGCCTGGGTGGCTGCAGGCGGTCAGGCAGTGTGCCGCCACCACCGCCAGTGTCATCAGGGCCTTGTGGCGCTTTCTTTACAGCGGGGATCTTGCTGGGGACGTCGATGGTGTGTGTGCCTATGTGTGTTTGCGTGTTAGAGCGTGAGCATCTTCTCCAGAGAGGCCTTGAGTGCCTCCCCGGCTCCCTATCTGAGGGCCTTGCCCCCCCCCCCCGAGTCCGTTTGTGTGACCCCTTCTGCTCCCCTGCCTCCTTTCCATGACTGTCAGGGCAGCCCCGGGGGTTGAGCCAACTGCTTTGGGGCAGGAGGGCCCAGAGTGAGGACGAGAGAGAGAGAGAGAGAGAGAGAGAGAGAGAGAAAGAGAAAGAAGAGCTCCATCTCCCCCACCGTCCCCCAGACCTCGAGGCCCGCCCTGGTGGTCCCTGCATGCGGTGCCTGTCATCATGGAGGGAAGGGCTTGGGAGACCCAAGGACACAGGGCATTCCGCGGGCAGTGTTGAGAGTGACCCCCGTCCTCCGGTGGGGCCTGCACTGCTGCGTCTGTGCCTTTGCAGGATGAGCCAGGCCCCCAGGACAGTCCTGTCCCCGGCAGCCCTGGAGCCAGAAGCCACAGGGCCCCCCACAAGGGACTTCAGGGTCGGAGCCTTTGGGGACCTGGGGCTGCCTACTTTGACCCAGTTGGGCCAGACTGTGGGTCGAGATTGGGGCACCCCAGGGCCATCTGCTCATAGGAAGGGTAGCTCCTGCCGTGGGGTGAGGCAGGGCTGGAGTGGGACAGGTGGCGAGCCCCATGCAGGGGTGTCCCTGCTGATGGCAGGAAGCAGCCGTCTCTCCGGGGCGGGGGCCACAGCAAACCTGAGCCCTGCTCGGCTGCCTCCTGAACATAAAAGCTGGGAGGTCATGGGAACCGCCTGCTCGGCAGGGCCCAGAGAGCCCGGCGCTCGGCGCGTTCCCGCGCGTGGAGGCCTGGGGCGGGTTAATTAAAGTTAACTGAGTGAAAACATAATTACAGAGACTGCAGAGGGGAGAAACCCAAACCTGCAATTTAGCACTCTTCAGCCCCAGAGCTTTGCGGAGAACAGTCTAGACCTTGGGAATTTTTGTCTGGGCTGGGGAGGGAAGGACTCCTCTTCCCATTCCTGCCTCGTGCCCCCTGCCCCCTCCCCAGGAGCATGAGGACACAGAGGGACGATAGCTGGGGCTTCCTCCCCCAGCGCCTGGGTGCCTGGGCAGGAATGGGTTCCCCAACCAAAGTACCGTGCCCAGGGAGACCCCGGGCAGAGAAATGCCCTTGTGCCAAGCAGCCACATCTGGTTGGGGGGTCCCAGCCACCCACCTGTGATCTCAGAGGCTGCTGGAAGTTGCCCGCCTGGCCTCAGCCTCCCTTGGTGCTGCCCTGTATCAAGGTGAGAGAAGTTCCTGCAAGGCTTCTTGGGTGGAGAGGGGGTGGTATCTCTGCGCCCCGAATACTAGGGATGGGCGAAGGCACAGAGCGACCCTCCTCTAAAAGGTGAAGTCCGGGACTCCCTGCCCGTCTAGCATGGCCTCCTGTGCAGATCCTTCTTCACCTGTCCTGCTCCAGCCCTGCCTCACCCCACTGTAGGAACCTACACCCTTCCTATGAGCAGATGGACCTGGGGTGCCCCCATCTCGACCCACAGCCTGGCCCAATCGGGAGTACTCATTGGTTTTGGGGGTGTTTGGCCTCTATTTCTCTGCCCTTCAGGAGGAACCAGGGTGAGGGGCAAGTCACCTGGGCCTGCTCTGGGACTGCAGTGGCCAGAGCAACAGGTGTTCGTCTGCAGGGACACAAAGGATGTTGTCACCTGCCTCTGAGCCTGGGATCTGTCAAACGCAGGTCTGGCTGCCTCAGCTCCAGGCCTGAGGACCTCGAAAGTGGGAGTAACTGTGATCTGGCCAGAGCTTCGGTTCCCCTGGTGCACCACTGCCTGGAGGGGTCTCTATTCCTCTAGCCCCCCCATCTGACGGGGAGACCCAGCTCTGGCTGTTGAGAGGAGCAGCCCAGGAGGGGGAGTCTCTGTCTCTTATAGTTATAGCCTCTCGGCCTAGAAGGCTTCTTCTCAAAGCATCTTGCTCTGTGGAGACCCTTGTCCCCAGCATCCTGCAGAGAGGAGCCAGGGCAGAGAGATCCAAGAGCTTCTCTGTCCATCAGGCCAGTTGCAAGGGACGAGGACCCATATTGCTGGATCTGTACCTAGGCCCCCTCCAGGGAGCACACTTGTTCTTCTGGAAGCTCGGAGAGTGCAGGGGCTCGGAGTGCAGGGGCTCTTACTGGCTGTGGGTCTCTGGGCTCCACCCTGGACTCCCCCAGGTAGAGGCCAGAGTGTCCCAGAAAAACCATGGGGGTGCAGATACAGGAGACCCTGCTAGGAAGCTCATGTCCCAGGTACAGATGGTGACGGACTTCCCTCAGCCTCCTTGGGCTTGAAAAGGTGGAAGTGCTCAGTGGCTTAGTCAACCGGTTAAGCATCCAGCCCTTGGTTTTGGCTCAGGTCATGATCTCAGAGTCCTGGGATGGAGCTCTAGGTCCCTGAGCAGGGAGCCTGCTTGTCCTTCTCCCTTTACTCCTCCCTGAACTCCCCCCACCCCTGCCACCAAAAGAAATAAATAGTCTTAAAAAAAAAAAAAAGTAGAAGGGAGATACCTGAGTAAGTTCTAAAGGATGGAGGGATCCGGGATTATGCTTGATCACGCGGTGACTGGGGCCTCACCCGCACGGGGTGTCATGGCCTGGGTGATGGACCGTCTTTCTCTCCATCTGCCCCCATAGACCGTGGCCTGATGGACGCTTGGTGTGGATGATGAGGGAAGAACGCGCCTCCCACACCCGAGAGGTGACCCCGGAGCAAGCCCCGGATGACCCCACGAGCCGGAACCATGCGGCTGGCCTGCATGTTCTCATCCATCCTGCTGTTCGGAGCCGCAGGCCTCCTCCTCTTCATCAGCCTGCAGGACCCCACGGAGCTCGCCCCTCGGCAGCTGCCAGGTGAGCCCTTGCGATCGCTTACCCCGGCTTTCCTGTGTGGAGCGCAGGCCTCGTGGCTGCCCCGGTGCCATCTGCGCCAAGACCCCCGGCAGGCAGGGAGGGGTCCTGGCCTGCTCCTGGCAGGCATCAGCCTCTGGCCTCTGACCCAGCCGGTGGCCTCTGGCCTGTGCCCTCCTCTTGAAATGATAGCCAGGCTGCCCGCGTCTCACCCACTTGTTGCCTTTGGGGAAGCTGAGGTTTCAAGAGGACTCTGCTGTCTCCCAGGGCCTCTTGCACATGGTCTGGGACGTCAGAGGGTGAATGACTCTCCCCATGGGACTCTCCTTCTGGGCCAGCCCAGGGACCCCTCAAACCCAGCTCCTCCGGCCTGGGCCGAGGGAGTTCAAGGTACCTCCTGCCTTTGCGAAGCTGAGATTGCTCCTGCTGGTCCCCACTGCTGCCTGCCTCCTCCTGCCCCGTGGGAGCCGCGGAGGGGCGTCCCCTTCCTGACCTGCAGAGGTCTGCTGGGGATAGGTGGGAGGCAGCGACGGCAAAGTGGAAAGGATGGTTCTGGAGCCTCAGGCAGGCCGAATATGGAGACGGGGAGCTCGGGCAGGGTGCCTGCTGCTGAGACACAGCCCCCACTTGTCTCCCAGCCGTGGGCCTGCGAGCCTTTAGCAGGGGTGTCTGTGAAGACACCAGTGTGTCCGGGACATGGACAATACGGAGGAGGAGTAGGGGCTGTGGATTTAGGCAGAGAGATTCCCACACCACTCTTGCCTGCAGCTCATTGTACAGGGAGGGGACCCCGGGTACCCAGGCCTGCAGCCCCCTCCCCAGCCCCACCCCCGGCTCTGGGCGGCCCTCCCCTCCTAAGCACAGACTGATGACCAGTAGGCCTCAGGCAGAAAGTCAGGAGGAGCACCAGGAGGCTGGAATGGGGCCCCCCGGGGGCCTGGCAGCGGCTACCAGGGCCCTGGGTGGGGAGGCCAACGCCTTCGTTCTTTCATCAAGAGGCAGCAAGAAGCAGCCGGGGCAGTGGGATCCCAGGAGACAGCAGGCGAGTCACTGGTCCTGGCTCATGTCTGGGCCAGACCCTCGTGAGCGGTGACTGGGAGAGGTGGGCCTGGCTTCTCCCCTTCTTCTGGAGAAGCAAGGACATGTGACTGAGCCGGCTCCTCCGGGAGCCGGTGGGGGACGGTGCAGCCTCACGTGACCTTTAGGACGGCCATCGGCCCCGTGTCAGCAGAACCCGGCCCTGTAGGGTCGGGCTGTCAGGCGGGCTGAGACTGGCTCCCCACGTGTACATTATCTGTGCAGAAATGAGGTCCTGAACGAGGGCCCTTCAATATGGCTTGGGGTGAATGGTGTGTCCTCAGGGTGACCCGTGGATCTTTGGTGCCTGTTTTGGGGTGTGCATGGTTGTGGCGCATACATAGGGTCCTGCGTGCGGGGTGTGCGCTCTGTGGGACAAGTGTGGGAGAGAAGGCGTGTGCGCGCGCGCGCGCGTGTGTGTGTGTGTGTGTGGTGCCCATCTGGGCAGGTGTCCCCCTCCGTGGTACCCTGCAGGGGCAGAGGCCGTATTCCTGGGGTGAGACGGGTCTGGTGGCCAGGACGCGTCGCCGGCCGAGCCGAGCGCTCGCTCCTCGTGTCTTCTCTACCCGCCAGCGTCGCCGGGCACCGCTGCCCCTGCCCCTGCACGAGTGGATCCTTTCCATCAGCGGTGGGACTGGGCCCCCCCAAGATAGCTGGGGGGTCCCCCCCAAGACGGCTGGGCTTTCCAGGGTGGAGGGGCGAGCCGGGGGAGGAGCTCAGAGCCTCGGGCTGGCGGGGCGCGGAGGGTGACACGGAGCTCAGGCGAGTGTCCCCCTGCGGTGGGGACGGCGTGGGCCGGGCCGACCCGGGGTGCGGGCTGCAAGTGGAGCCGGACCACCTTGGCCACGTGGCCGGGGACGGGCAACCTTGACGCTCGACGTTAAGTCACATCAAACACAGTCATAAAACTTTAAGTAATGCTTATGTTACATTCCCTGAGCAAAGTGTTCCTGACACAGGCTGTTTGTGTTGATTTGTTACTATTCATTTATTCTTTCCCTGTACTTCTCACAGCAGCCTAATTGTGATTCGGTACCAAGAAAGCAATATCAAAGTAATTTTCCACAACATTAGTTACAATTTTCTTCTGATCTTTCAAGTGAAACAATCCCATCCTGTTGGCTTCTCTGAGCATATAAACCTTGATTACATTTATCTGTTGGAAACCAGTGCTTACAAAGTGTATGTATCCAGTTGCACGGGTGGGTGGCCCCGAGGGCCTGGACAAGCCTCTCCCGGTGGCCGTCTGCCCGTGGGAGGTACAGAGTCGGGAGGCTGCCCTGCCGTCGGATTGGAGGAGGCGTTGGGGATGCCGTCCACAGAGGAAGCCCCACACAGGCCCCTGTGGCTTTCACAAGTGCCAGCGACCCCCCCACCCCCTGGGAACTGGGGAACGCGGTGTCTGGGAAGCCGCCGACCAAGGTGGGAGGGAGAGGATGGGCAGGTGGAGATCTAGAAACAAGCTCGCGAGTGGGAGAAGGAGCCTTTAGTTGCTGCGGTCCCTTGGGTCGGGGTGCCGCTCGGGTTCTCCCCCGTGAAGTTAGTTATCAGGTGTTAACAGCACGCGAACCTCTCTGGGACCACAGCACACCTCACCTGCCTCGTGCATTAGATGGAACCTTACGGGCTTGCCAACATTTGTAGATCAAGCCATTTATTTTTTATTTTTTAATTTTTTTAAAGGATTTTCTTTATTTATTCATGAGAGACACAGAGAGAGAGAGAGAGGCAGAGACACAGGCAGAGGGAGAAGGAGGCTCCATGCAGGGAGCCCGATGCAGGACCCGATCCTGGGACTCTAGGATCATGCCCCAAGCCCAAGGCAGATGTCTAACTGCTGAGCCACCCAGGCATCCCAGATCAAGCCATTAAAAAAAAAAAAAAAGTTTGCTGTATTTTAAGTCAATCGACCCTTTTGACATGTGAATAGCTGCTGGTTAACCAAGCGTCCACCTAAGATTAGCTTTTGGGGTGTAGTGTGTATCAGAGAATTCACCTGTCCCATGATTTCCCCGTCTCCAGAATTGCCAGGCCCTGAGGCCTCAGGAAACTCCCTGCTTGACCC
Organism: Vulpes vulpes; assembly: GCF_048418805.1. Classification (NCBI taxonomy): domain Eukaryota; kingdom Metazoa; phylum Chordata; class Mammalia; order Carnivora; family Canidae; genus Vulpes; species Vulpes vulpes. The sequence goes on from NC_132780.1 coordinate 4,198,303, forward strand.
AAGAGACTAGACTTGCCCCCTTCTCTAAGTGGAAGACTGAGAGAATAGGCCAGAACCAGGAGTAACACATCCTAGCCTGCTGGCCCTGGGGATGCGGAAGACGGACGCCACACCGCACGCGTGGCTGGGCAAACTGTAATTTTGTGAGTGGCCTTTTTCTGTGAACTTTTTATTATACAGGGTTTGGAGCACAGAGAGTCGATTGGAATAGTACAGTGACCCCAGGCACCCAGTACCCAGTACCAGCACGCTCCATCATGGCCAGGCCGGCCCCACTCACAGCCACACGCACCCCTCCTCCTTCTGAGTTTTTGGGAGTATATACCAGGTAGCCTATCAGTTCAGCCGTGAATATTACAATGTATTGCCAGATTTAAGAAATAAGAACTTTTTTGTTAAACATTCAACAGTTCTTTAATATCATCCAATATCCAGTGTTCAGATTTCTAGTTGAATCACGAATATTATCGATGCCTTTATTTCTACTTTGTTTTATCCAGTGTCCAGATAAAAAAGCCCACACAGTGCAGTTGGTGGATGAGTCTTTTATGTCTTTTCTGAACCGTAAGATTCTCTCCTCATCTTTATTTTTCTCTTGCTGTTTATTGGAGGAAACTGGGTCCCAGGTCCTGCAGAGTTTCCCACCGTTGGGATTTTTGTCGATTGTGCCTGTCGAGAGTAGTTCAACATTGCCTTCTGCTCTTTGCATTTCCTATAAATTAAGTAAATCTAGCAGCTTGATCAGATATAGATTTTTTTCCTTGTTCCTTATTTATTTGAGAGAGAGAGAACACAAGCAGGGTGAGAGGCGGAGGGAGAAGCGGACTGCCACTGAGCAGGGAGCCCGACATGGGGCTCGACCACGTGGACCCTGGGATCATGACCTGAGCCGAAGGCAGATGCTTCACCCACTGAGCCACCCAGGTGCCCCCTTTTCTTTTGGGGACAAGAATGCACATGTGTCCTTCCATCAGGAGGTGCACATCTGCCCAGCATTCTTTTGTGATGCCAGTTAGCCACTGATAATGTTCCCACATCCATTCATTCATTCGTGGCTGCACAATGCCATGTCCTGAATCTCTCATTCCTTCTTCACTCTTTTAAGTGGGATGGATTTTGTGTTAGTGGGGCAAGGTGAGTCATCATTAGTGACCCATGAAGCCAAAGTGATGGTGAATTGATTGGTTTATTCATTGGGAAATTTAAAAAAAACATGACCTTATGATACAGATTCTGTTGCTAACACACTATAGATCTTTCTTTCTCTTTTTTTAAAAATTTTTTTAAATTTATTATTTATGATGGTCACACACACAGAGAGAGAGAGAGGGGCAGAGACATAGGCAGAGGGAGAAGCAGGCTCCATGCACTGGGAGCCTGATGTGGGATTCAATCCCGGGTCTCCAGGATCGCGCCCTGGGCCAAAGGCAAGCGCTAAACCGCTGCGCCACCCAGGGATCCCTCTTTCTCTTTTTTATTTTTGGTTTCTAGAGTGAGTTTTCTTAAAGCGGGACCACCCCATGTTTCAAAGAAGTAGCTCTTTGTTCTCCTGAAGCCATGGAGCTTTGGGGTAGGTGGAGCCTGGAACGGGGTCGATGCTGGGGTGTCGAGGAGGGAGGCAGCCACAGTGACAGCAGGAGTTTCTGCCCAGGGCCCCGTAGCGCAGATGAGGTCACCAGCCCATGGTGACTTCCTGGTCTGTCACAATCTGCTCCACCGCACAGGGCATCCAAGGATGGTAGTAATAACAAACACCGATCAGGCTTTTTAACACTTGCCAGGTCTCATGTCAAACACTTTATATGTTTTAATACACATGATTGTTTGTGTTTTTTGTTTTTTTTTTAAGATTTATTTATTTGAGGGGGATCCCTGGGTGGCTCAGTGGTTTAGCACCTGTCTTTGGCCCAGGGCGCGATCCCGGGGTCCCAGGATTGAGTCCCACATCGGGCTCCCAGCATGGAGCCTGTCTCTCCCTCTGCCTTTGTCTTTGCCTCTCTCTCTCTATCATAAATAATAAGATATTTTTAAAAAATTAAAAAAAAAGATTTATTTATTTGAGAGAGACAGAGAGTGTGAGTAGAGGGAGGGGCAGAGGGAGACAGAGAATTAGAGAAACAGACTCTGCTGAGTGTGGAGCCCGACCTGGGGCTTGATCTCAGGACTCTGAGATCTTGACCTGAGCCAAAATCAAGAGTTGGAAACTTGCTGATTGCACCACCCAGGCGCCCCAGTGCATGGGATTCTTAAAATAAACTGATTTATTCCCATTTACGGATGAAGTGCTGAGCCGTCGCCGGGTGGGCACACGGCAGCACTGCCCTGAGTCAGTTACTGCGTGCCAGGCCCTGTGCCAGGCCCTTTCCAGGTATTGAGCAATCACTGAATATTTTCAAAGCCCCATGAGTTAAGCACGATTACACCAGCTGACAGACGAGACTACCGAGATGAGAGAGGCTAAGAGCCATGCCTGAGGCCACACAGCTTTGGGTTTCAGAGCCGGGGTTTGTCCTTAGGCAGCAGGCTGTTGCCATGCACCTGCTGCCCCCCTCACAGCTGTGATGCTCCGTATTGCCTGCCCTGGCCCCAGAGCAGAGCCTGGGCAGAGAGAGCGCCCGCATCAAGATTTGGAGGCCTGAGGGAATTTGGCCTGGGAGGAACTCCCAGCGGATTAGGGGCCAGAGTGTGATCCGTGCGGATCTAGACTCATGCTGCAGACACAGCCAGTCCCGGGACCCACAAGCCCTTCCCTGGAGCATCTCGGAGGAGTGAGCCCTCCCTACAGGCCAGGGGGAGCTCCAGGGGTCCTGAGGTGGGGGTGGCCATTAGAAGGCTCATGTCTGGAGCTGTGAACAGGAGCAGGGGAGGGGACAAGAGGACGAGGAACCCGGCAAGAGCAGGTGCAGAGTGGTGCAGGAGAGAAGGGGGGTTCTGGGGAGGCAGGGACTAGAGAGGGTGGATTCAGGGTGTCGGGGCAGAGTCCCCAACTACACAGTGGGACGACGATGAGGGTGAGGAGGCTGCGGTCTCAGTCCAGGATAACTCTGGCTCTGACAGATTTGGGACGGGGTACCACTCACTGAGGCCGATGCACCAGATGCGGAGCAGTTTTGGGAGAAGGGCCTGGAGACCACGTGTTCGGTTTTGGGCAGGTGGCATCTGAGTTGCTGGGCAGGGTTGCTCTGTAACTCCTCCACCCGAGACTCCAGCCTCGCAGAGAGAAGCAGAAAGCCCCCAGCTCTCCCCAGCCCTCCTCCACCTGCATCTGCTCGCAGAGGCCACACTCTCACCTGGTCCCTCTCATACACCTGAGGGCAGAGTCATGGCTAGAGGAGGCAGGGGGGCTGCCTGGAGGAGGGGAGCTGTGGGCTGCCTGCTTGCCCGCCTTAGCACACAGGAGGTGACCAGGTGCTGACCTACTGCGGAAGCAGTGCAGTAGGTGTGGGTGAGACTGTGGGAGCCTGGGGTCTCTCTCCAGAGCACATGCCACCGAGCATCTTGCCTGGTCTCTCATAGCTAGAAATCGGCAGAGCCGGGATGCCACTGCCCAGGGGCCCTGCCAACCCTAGGGCTCTTGCTTTTGTCCCCTGGGGGTAGGAATGTGTTGGCTGGAGAAAGCGTGGCCCTCACTCTTGGTCCCATGGTTACCAGGGACACACAGCCCTGCCCGCATCATGCGGAGCCTACACTTGTCTCGTTTGTCCTGTTTCTACAGCAACTCTTTGCCCAGGGATGTCCACTTGGAGCCCTGAGAGCACTCCCAGGCTGGAGGCCCCGGGTGGACCAAGGCCGCGGGAGTAGCTGCCGAGGGGCTCGGAGTGGCTCCCCCGTGGGAGGCTGGTGGAGTCAACAGAGGCAGGTGGCCGTCCCTCCTCAGCCCTCGCCGGCCTCCGGAGCCCGGGTGCGTAAGCTCAGGCTCCTTTGGGGCCAGGGGAGCCAGCACCCCCAGTTTCCGGGGAGCCATCTGCTTTCCTCCGGCAGGTGGGTTTTATTGGAATCCTCTTGAGTCTGCTTCCTGAAACCATTTTCCACCAGCGTCGTGGAGCACCATATATATTTTCTACAAACCTTGCGAGGCTGACACATCCTTGTTGTGACTGTGAGTATCAGAAGTGACATGTAATTGCAGTGATCCATCCTGTTAAGTAGCTGGCAATATATCATTGCGGAATCAGCAGGGCTGGGACTCTCAGAACCCGGTGTTTCTGAACAATGCACCTGTTACCAGACACCGCTGAGGGCTCGCGAGGGCCGCCTCGCCCTCCCGCGCCTCGCTTTAGCTGTGACCCCAGCACAGGTGAAACCAGCCACCGAGTTTCCTGGTCTTCAGAGCGCCCTGTCCTGGCCACAGAATGCACGGGCTCAAAGTCAGGGTCGGGACCCTTGGAACAGTGCTCCTTGTGCGTGTGGCCACTGGGGTCTTCTCGCCCCTCCTCTCCCTTGTAATGTCCAGAGCGGCTCTGGGGGCTTCCGTCTGAGGCCATGGGGTGGGCAGCGAGCTGGGACAGCCCTGCCATCACTGTGGTGGCGGAGGGAAGGACACCCTGGGCTCAACGATTGCAGGAGTGGGGCGCCTGGGTGGCTCGGCGGTTGAGCAGCTGCTGCCTTGGGCTCAGCGCGTGATCCTGGGGTCCCGGGATCGAGTCCCGCATCGGGCTCCCGGCAGGGAGCCTGCTTTTCCCTCTGCCTGTGTCTCTGCCTCTCTCTTGTGTCTCTGTGAATCAATAAATAAAATCTTAAAACAAAACAAAAACAAAAAACAATTGCAAAATTGGAGACCCAAGTGGCCAGAAGCCCAGGGGCATGACGGCTGAGCCCGCCTTGACAGGATGGGTTCATTGAGGCAGAGTCCGCATATTTTGGGGTACCGCTCAGTGTGTTCTGTGCTAATTATGGGGTAGTGCTAACTCGGGCTCTGGGGTGAAGGGTGCCCCCTGGAAGTGCAGAGGGCCATACTGATGGAGGGACAGATACGGGTCCCCCACACGGTCGTCAGACAAAAGCTGCCAGAAAGGGAGGGGTGGTGTCAGGACACGTGGCCCTCAAGTGTGCGCACCTGGAGCCCCTTGGTTTGGTGGGCCTTGGGGTGCCGGCTTCGGAGCCTTGTCTGCTTTTGCAGGTGGGCTTCATGAAGCCGTCCCTGGGAGGCCCCGTGGGACCCTGTCCCTACAGCAGGGGTTGCTGTGTCCCCAGACTCTCAATCTCAACCAGGCCATTCCCAGGGGCGCCCCTGGCCCCGCAGCTCCCCAGCAGCATCTGCTTCTCTGATTCAGCCTCGGAATGTGAACGTTCCCCGCCCCCCCAATCCCTGCAGAAGATGCCCCCGGGGGGTCTCCAGCCAGAATCTCACTTTCCTTTGGTGCGTTAAAATATGCTAAATGAAAAATAATGAGCGTGTAGGAACTAATAACAGGAATCACCTAATTAAATTAGGAAACAGACATCATATTGCTGTAATCTGAAAATTGATATTAATAGAAAATGGTCCCAGAATTGTTATGCTAAAGGTTCCTAGGGGTGGGGAGATTAAAAAGGAGAGCAGAACCGAACACTGGGGCAACAGATCCCTGGGGCAACAGATCCCGTAACTTAGGTTTTAAAGGGACTAAAGGGAAACGGTAAAAATAGGAGAGGGGATCACTGTGTGGATCTCACTGGGCAGACGTGGCTCGGAAAGCCACGGGGCCCCACCCGCGTGTACGAGGATGATTCTTTAAATGAGACCATGTAATTAAGCTTCGGGGTGCGTGAAACATCGTGAGAGTCACGCTCCTCGGCGCCTGGCACTGACCCTGGGGCCCTCACTTTTTCCGACACCCTGGGAGGCGGCGCGATTGTCCTCAGCTCGGGCTCCGGAGAGGGTAAGTCGGTTGCCCAAAGTCCTGCGGCCAGAGGGGCCCGAGCCAGGACTCAAAGCCGGATTGGCCCGGTTGCAAAGCCCCCCTGGCCCCCCCTGCCTGCCTTGCCCGCTGCGACTGGTCCATGTCACGGTCTCATGTGGCAGCAGGACACCCTGACCCCAGCCCCAGGGCTCGGTGGCGGCTCGGCCCCTAAAGCCCACACAAAGCCGCCTTCTCTTCTGTCCAGCTGGAAAACTGGGGCCTCCTCTTGTGCCCGGGCCTGAGCAGGGGCTCAGGTGTGTGGTGACCCCTTTCCCACACTGCCCGGCCCAGAATGAATTGGGGGTGGGGGGACCCAGGGACGGGCTCGAGATCTGTGCGTGAGAGGCCCCAGAATCACATCTGGTCTGGGATGCTGTCGCTGCCCCTGGTCCCCGGCCGAGCCCCCAGGAGGACTTGGGCCAGGGTGTGGGGGGAGCGGTTGCTCCCAGGACGGAACTTCTTTCTCCCTCCCCACTCTCTCCCACTGCTGACCCCTGACCCCTATTCGCCAACCAGGTGGGGGTCACAGGCCCCAGAGCCAAGCCCCCAACTCAACTCAGGAGACCTGCCTGCAGGAGCAGGAGGGCAGAGCAGAGCTCCAGTCTCAGAGTGTCACAGGGCTCGGGGGGCGGCCTCTCTGCCTCGCTTGTCCCCCCCCCCCCCCAGCCACATCTGGCCTGGAGTCTGCTGTGTGGCGGGAGAGGGTGAGCTCAGGACACACAGGGAATCCGAGAGCTGTGCTCACCACCAGCATGGGGAAGGGCCCCGTGGGGTGTGGAGGTCCCCCTAATCTTTCCGAAGGCCTAAGTTGCCGATGCAGGCAGCAGAGAAATGGTTCTGTGCTAGGAGAAGGTCCAAGGGCAGGGCTGTTGCTATGGTTGCTGTCCTTCTCCATGGCCACTGGGTGGTTCTTGGTTTTTTAAACCCTGCAAAGGTCATGGTGGTAGTTATGACAACAGAAACCGACGCTGGAGCGTCGGTTCCGAAGGCTGATGCAGGTCTGGGGTGCAGGGAGCCCTGGCGAGGCCCACGTGCGTTTGGTTCAGGCCTCGGTGGGGTGCTCGTCGGGGCCCCACACCTCGTCCCCTCCTGGTTTTGGTGACACCTTTCTTGTGATTTAAGGGTCGGTGTGGGTCTTCTCCCTCCTGACATATTTGCGGGAAGTTAGAGGTTCAGGAAGACTCCGTCTAGGCCAGAAGCTCACCATGACCTATCTGCTGGGGTTTTCATCATAGAGCTTATTTCTGGGATTTGTGGCTCTGCGGTTTTAATTTGAATCATGGTGCAACTCAGTTCTCTCATTTAGAATGTTTTATTTATGTGGGAAAAACAGCCCAGCTTCCATGGGTTCCATTGACCCCGATAGCTGCTGCTTGGGGACCACCCCCCCTGCATAGACCCTGGCCTTTAATGGATGGGTAGGAAGCAAAGCAGACAGGCCTGGGCCACTGCTCAGCCCCAGCCAAGAGTTCTGTGCAATGTGGGCCCCCGAGTGCCCAGACTCTCCCGTCTATTTATTTATTGTTCCAAAGAAGCTAGGGACCTGCAACATATTTCTGTGAATTCTCCTGATTTTTAAAAAGTGGCCGATCAAATTTTTGAAGCCTAGAGGACTGTTCCCGAGTCGGACAACAGTTGACACTTGTACTTCCTATCGGTTGGATGGACAGGAAGGAGAGGGTCTGTCCCGTATCCCAAACCTCCCTGCGGCTGAGCACGGCCCCCTCCTGCCCTCACTGTGCAGCCCCCGCCCCCCAGGACAATTGCTCAGGTGCAAATATTTGCACCATTAGCACCGGCAAGCTTTTGTTGCTGTGAGCAAAGGAAGGATCATTTGTGGACCAACCTTCCCGCAAGGGGTGGGCTCTTCCCCCTTTGGGAGTGGGCTGTGGGCCCCCTGTGGGGCGGGCTTGGGTTAAAATGGAAATCCCGTTTCCCACAGTGACGGCAGGGTCGGCTACCCTGGTCTTGTCTCTTCCCCGCCTGGAATCCAGCCTGGGGTAGTCACACCTGTTGGGCTCCTAGGAGAGGGAGCCAGCCTGGCCCAGCAAGGGCCGCTGTGCAGTCCTCCTTCCCCGCTGCTTCCGTGGCAGGGACGGTGCCACCGGGGCTGGGAGTGGGACCAGAGAGTTCCAGAGAACACTCCCGAGAGCCTCCAGGGAGGCAGCACCGGGGGAATGTGATCTGAGCAGGGGTAACAGTGTGAGTGCTGAGCGCCTGCTGTATACCAGGCACTGCGCTTCACCAGCACCCCCTCACCGAAGCCTCCTAGCACCAGGTCTCTCATAACAGGTTGGGAAAGAGGCAGAGACATTTGCCCGGGGTTACACAGCCAGGAAGCGGCAGTGTCTAAACTAGATCCCCCAAGACACAAGGTCTCACTAGCGACAGCCACTCGGAGCTGAGACACGGTGCTGGAGGGCCGGCCTGGGGGCCTGTGCCACACTGCTGTGCTGGCGTTTGGGGTGTGCTTCATTCCTGGGTGTTGCAGACACGTTCCAGTCGGTGCGAACGTGTATGCTGGTGACGGGATGGGACCCCTGCGAATGCGTGTGCGTGTCTGGCTCCCATCCACAATTGTGTGTCCAAGTATGTTTGTGTACAACCATGACGTACAAGTGTGTGTGCTTCGGGCTCACAGCTCAAATGGGACAGTCTGGGGCTGGCTGCACACTGACCCACCTGCCCCGAGCAGGTGCAGGACGCACGCAGTCAGGGCTCCGGGCTGGGGCTGGTGACTTCAGCCCCCATGGGGGAGCTGTCTGCGGGCTGTCAGCCAGGGAAGTGGGTGAGGAATTGCCGTTCCAGCAGGAACCCGGAGAAACCAGTTATTTCAACCCCGTTGCCTGAGACCTGGGTAGACCAAATAATGAAATTACGTCCGTAATATTTCAGGTCGAATGATCGCCGCTCGAATTAGTTCCTCCCCAGAACCAAGCCAGAAGTAGCGGCAGTAATTAAAGGATTTGTGGGCTTAAACCAAAGTCTGCTCGTCGGGTGTGTGCAATATACGGGGTTTGCAAAGTGAGGGTGGGCCTCACCCCTTTCCCCAGGAGTGTGAGCGGGCACGAGAAGCCCACAGGCCAGCAGGAGGCGGGTTCTGATGGCTGGGGGCACTTTTCCACTTTTACTCATTTTATTTCAGAAGTACTCACTGGGCCGCAGCCTAGCTGGGCACTGGGATTCCGCAGAGAGCTGGACCACGAGGTCCCTGCCCGCGTGGAACTCACCGTGAGGAGGGTGATGGGGAACTCCTGGCGTCCGCCCTGTCTCCTTCCCAGGACCCAGCGAGGCCTCCTGCTCATCAGAGAAAGGGCAAGAAGGGCACTTGTATGGCCCGACCTCCACTTGCCCCATCCTGTGTCCTAGAGAGAGGGCCAGGGGAGCCAGACCCAACAACAGAATCATACCCAAGGCCAGAACATCCCTCCATCCAACCACTTGTTTTTTATTTTTATTATTTTTTAAATTTCTTCCATTTGCTTCATGGAGGGAAATACACAGCTCTCCTCAGGGGCCACAAAATGCCACAATCCCATGAAAGCAAATACCCAACCGTATGGTCAGCCTCGGCAGTGTGGCTACCTACCCTGGGTAAAATAGGACCTGAAACTTCTTTAAAACCTGAAAAGGAAAGAGAAATCCCAGGAGCCAGGAAAGGGGAGAGATTCAGGAGAAGCAGTGAGCTCCAGGGGATGCCTGCCAAGGCACCGGGGGCTACGACTTTCTTAAAAAAACAAAACAAAACAAAAAAAAAACAGCTTTATTCAGCTATAATTCACGTGCCATAACATTCACCTATTCAAGTGTACACGGCAGTGATTTTTAATGAATTTACGGAGCTGTGCAACTTTCCCCACAATCCAGTTTTAGAGTATTTCCATTGTCCCCCTCCCAAATCTCTCATGCGCATTTATGATCGCCTCCTGTTGCCCCACAGAACCACAAATCTGCCTTCTGTCTTTCTAGATTTGCCTTTTCTGACCATTTCACGTAAATGTAATCTTACGATATGTCGTCTTTTACATCTGGCTTCTCTCACTGAGCATAATGTTTTGGAGACCCATCCACACACTGTAGCATCTATCAGTAGTTCCTTCCTCTTTATCCCTGACTTAATACTCTTATCACATGGCATTGTGGTTTATCTGTTGAGCAGTGGATGGGCATTTGGGTTGTTTATACTTTTTTTTTGGCTCTTACGAATAATGCCGCTACGAATGCTCTCATGTCTCTGTGTGAACACATGTCTTCATTTCTCTTGGGTGGATGCATGAGAGTAAAATTGCTCAGCTGTATAGTAAATTTATGTTGAATTTTTAAAGAAACTGCCAGCCTGTTGCCAAAATGGCACCATTTCCATTTCCCACCAGCCACGCACAAGGGCTCCAATTTCTTCACATCCTCATCAACACTGGTTATTATCTGTCTTTTTAATTATAGCCATTCTAGTGGGTGTGAAGTGGTATCTCATTGTGGCTATAATTTGCATTCACTAAAGACTAATGATATTGAGCATATTTTCATGTGTTTATTAGCCATTCGAATATCTTTAGAGAAATATCTATTCAAATCTTCGCCCATCTTTTAAATTGAGTTATTTGTCTTTTTACCGAGTTGTTATTCTGTGTTTTGTAGATCCAAGGACTTATTAAATCTGCAAGTAATTTCTCCCATCTGCAGCTTGTCTTTTCATTTTCTTGATGGTGTCTTTTGAAGTGCAAAAGTTTTTAAATTTGGAGAAGTTCGTTCCATCAATTTGTTTTCTTTTGGGGATCATGCTTTTGGTGTTGCGTCTAAGAAGTCTTGGCTTAACTCTAAGGTCATAAAGACTTTCTCCTATGATGCCTCTAAAAGTTGTATAGTTTTAGTTCTTACATCTAAGTCCGTGAATCATTTTGAGTTAATTTTCATGTTTTGCAGGAGGTGAGGTTCTAACTTTATCTTTTTGCTATATGAATATCCAGTTGTCCCAGCACCACTTGTTGAAGGCTGTCTTTTCCCCATTGTATTGCTTGGATGTTTTGGTCAAAAATAAATTGCCCACAAATGTGAGGGTTTATCTGTAGGGTCTCAGTTCTATTCTGTGGAGCCATATGTCCATCCTTACACCAGTAGTACAACGTCTTGAATATTGTAACTTTGTAAGTTTTGAAATCCGGAAATGTAAGTCCTCCTGCTTTGTACTTCTTTTTTAAGATCATTTTGGTTACCCTGGGTCTATGTAAAGACTATGTAAATTTCCGTGTAAATTTTAGGATTTGTCCATTTCCACCAACAAAAAGCCTACTGGGATTTTGATGGGTGTTACATCCAACAATCGACTTCACAATCATGAGTCTTCCGATCCATGAACATGGAATGCCTCTCCATTTATTTAGGCCTCTCTAGTTCCCATTAGCAATATCGTTTGCTTTCAGCAAGTCTCATCCTCCTTTTGTTAAATTTATTCCTAAGAATTTTATTCTCTTCAGTGTCTTAGTGAATGAAATTGTCTTCTTAGGTTCATTTCTCATATGTTAGGTATTATTGCTAATATATAGAAATGTTCATTGCTAATATGTAGAAATACAATAGACTTTTCTATATTAATCTTATGCCCTGCAACGTATTAAGTTTAGTAGTTTCATTGTATGTGAATTCCCCAGGATTCTTGAAATACAGGGTCATGTTGCCTGCAAATTTTACTTCATTTTCCATCTGAATGCCTTTTTCTTCTTGCCTGTGTGCTCTGGCTACAACCTGTAGTACAATATGAAATAGAAGTGGTGAGAATAGACTTCTTTTGTCATGTTTTCAATCTTGGAAGGAAAGCTTTCACTCTTTCTCCATTAAGTATAATGGTAGCTATAGGAGTTATGTAGACGACCTTTACCAAATTGAGAAAGTTTTTTTTTCTACTGCTAGTTTCTTGAGAAAAAAAAATTTTTTTATCCTGAATGCATGTTTTGCCAAATGCTTGTTCTATATCTATTGGGATGCTTATGTAGTTTTATCCTTTATTCTGTAAATATGGTGTATTAGACTAATACATCAACCTTGAATTCTTGAAAATAAATCCCATGGGCTCACGGTATATAATCCATTTTGCATGTTGCTGGATTCAGTTTACTAAGGTTGTGTTGTGGGATTTTTTTTTTCTTTTTTTGTGGAAGAATTGTCGAGTTTTCTTGTGATGGTTTTGTCTGGCTTTGGTATCAGATTAATATAGGTCTCAGCATGAGTTGGGAGGTAGTTCCTCCTCCTCTTCTGTTTTTCTGGAAGACTTTGTGTAGGATTGGCATTATTTCTCCTTTAAATGTTGGGTAGAATTTGCCATGGAAGCCGTTGGAATTGGACTTTTCTTTGTGGGAAGATTTTTTTTTTTTTTTTTTTTAAGATTTCATCCATTCATTCATGAGAGATTGGCAGAGACACAGGCAGAGAGAGAAGCAGGCTTTCTGCAAGGAGCCCAGTGTGGGACTCAATCCCAGGACCCCGGGATCACGCCCTGAGCCAAAGGCAGACGCTCAACCAGTGAGCCACCCACGTGCCCCTGGGGGAAGATTTGTAAATTACTAATTCAATTCCTTTACTATTGGATTATTCAGATTTTCTGCTTCTTAAGTCAGCTTCAGTAATTTGTCTTTTTAAGGCTTTAGTCATTTCACTCAAGTTGTTCATTCACGGGCAAAAAGATGTTGATAGCATTCCCCTGTATTTGTTAGTGACGTCCCTTCTTTTGTTCCTAATTTTAGTAATTTGTGTGTTCTCTTTTTCGTTTGCAAGTCAAGCTAAAAATTTATCAACTTTGTCACTCTTTTCAAAGAACCAACTCTTAATTTCATTGCTTTTTGTCTTTTCTGCTTTCTGTTTCCCCGATTTCTATTCTAATATTTATCATTTCCCTCTCTTGGCTTGCTATGAGTTTTTTTTTCCTAGTGTCTTAAGGTAGAAGCTTAAGTTATTGATTTGAGATCCTTCTTTTCTAAGAGACGCCGCAGCTATAAATTTCCCTCAAGCACCGCTTTATCCATAGTCCACTTTAGTGATCTCCAGTCCCAGAACTCTTTAAATATCTGTCTGGTCTGCTGGTCTCTTGCTCCCCCGACCTTGCATCACAACCTCAGATGGCTGAGATTTTGGAATTCTTATTTTCATCAGCATTCCAGGACATGGGATTTTTCGATCTTCGTGGCCTGCTCTACGTTGGTAGAACTTCAGTCAACCAGGGAACTGGGTGGGGGTGACGGAAGCTGACCCAGGCTAAAATGCCATAAGCTCATTCTCCTCCTCCTGAGGTTCAGTAGAATTTCTTGACTAAATGCTTCTTCTTATTTTCTATATCTCAATTTCTAGAATGCTTACCTGGTTGGTTTTTTTTAAATTTTAATTTTTATTTTTTTCCTGTCCTGTCATTTCTTTTTGGGGAAGGAATTTGCCAGCCTCCTCACTCCCATCATTCCAGAAGTCCTTACGTCATTCCTACATTCAGGACCGGCGTCATGATGTCTACGCAGGCAGGAGATGAGGTCTCTGGCCTAACCAAGGTGCTGAGCTGGAGTGCAGCCACTCTGTAAATAGCACCCTCAGGAGGCATCAAAATCCCTGCCCAGTGGCCCAGTTTGCCAGAGACTGTCCCAGTTTACACCCGTGGTCACGTGTAATTATTACCAGTGTTTCTCCCACTCTTAGAGGTGGCTTAATTTTAATGACAGACTGTCGTGTAGCTGTGATTCTCTAAGATGAAAATTTAACCAGAAGGAGTGGGATGCAGGAAGTAATGGTAAAATAATAAGTTGTCAGCATGTAGATAAATATAAGTAAGTGTTTTCTTTAAAAATAATCGTAAGCACTCATTTTGTGGGTGGTTAGGAACTGCAGTGATATGGAAGTTCAGATGGGGGACAGTAATTAGGGTTAAGAAATCGAAGGGAGCCTAAGTCTGTCAGGTGGGGCCTGTGCCAGGTGCACTGGGGTGACCTATGACAATTAGGGGGTGTCGGTGCCGGAAAATGCTGGAATGTTGCGATTGTAATAAACTTTGGACTTTATTTTAAAACGTGTAGTCATATTTAGTCCATGCTAACCCCTGGAGGTATGATCCCTACCTCCTGAGCCTCTGGGTAGCCCCACTCCTAGGGCTGGTTGCCTGTGTAATCACTTCTTGTTCCCCTGGTGATGGGGGGATCCCCAGCCTGTGGTTATGGGGATGGCCAACGTGTCAGCACCAGACAGATGAGCTCAGCAGCAGTTGGTGAGTCACATGCACTCACAGCCTGGGGAGGAGGAGGACGCCCCATGCCACGCAGGGTCACAGCAGGCTAATAATATGAGGAGGGTGGGATGCTCCCCGGTTTTCGCAGGAAGATGTCCCTGGCTTATGTGAATAATTCTGTGGGCTGGCAGGGCTCCGCCACCTGTGCTCAGGTGAGCAGGAACTGTGCTGGGTCCCGTGGATGAGGGCGGTTGTCGGGCTCAGGGACCTCAAGTGCAGGAGCAGAGTGGAGAGGAAACTTACAGTGGCACCTTTGGGGGGTCCTCCCAGTTTTACCTCAAGGCAGCACGTGACACTGGGCCTGAGTAGAAACACGTCATCCCGAGTGGGGGCCGCCTTGAGGCAAAGGGAGCCAGAGAGAGACCTCCCCCTGCCCGGCCCCTGCCCAGCCCCTGCCCGGCCACGCTGCCTGTCTGCTTATCCATCCCTCTCTCCACCTGTGTCCCCATCTGTGTCTCTCTTCATTCACAGGGACGTGCTCTAAACCCATACCCCTGGGGCCTGGAATCCACCTCCTCCAAAAACAGCCTAGGTGGACACTGGCCAACCATGGGACCCGAGCTCAGTGTTGGCGCTTCTGGCACTGACCCCCCCCAACCCGCCCCAGGTACCCCAGGGCACCTGGCACAGGCCCCGCCGTCCCTGACCCACATGGGGCGTCTGTCGCCCATGGTCTGTAGCCTGGCAGTGCTTGCTGCCGTTCCCAGAACCACAGTGGGGTTCAGCGGGTGGGTGAAGTGAGGTCTCCCTGGCCACCAACAGCTCCTCCCAGCCCACGGGCTTTGCAGACGGGCCTCGTCTGGTATCTGCTCCCCCAGTGTAGGAGTGACGATGGGGCACCCCTGGCAGGCACCCGTGCTTGGGAGCCGCCCCGCATTCGGGTCAGCAGGAAAGGCCTCGCAGGCTCCCACCCCTGCCGTCTCTGGGGCACTGTCTCACATGCCACCATGTGTGGGCAAAGCACCTGCATCCCCTCCCTCTCCCCCTCCCTGGGGTCTCCGTCCTCAAGGCCTGTAGTGACAGGCAAAACCCAGACAGTTCAGGGTATGACTGCGGGAGAGGCTGGGACTGGGGTTTTGAACCTGCTGAGTAGCTTGAGCCGCTGCATCCTCCCCCCGCCCCCGTCCCCCCAGAGCCGGGTGGGGGGTACAGGGCTGGAGGAGGGCATGCGGCCTCCATCTGCCTGGAACCAGGAGGGAATGCTTGTTAATGAGGCCGTCAGAACCCGATGTCCGCGCTGCCCCCTGGACCACGCAGGCCCGAATCGCTGGGAGAGGCCCTCGGGCAACTCCATCGTGCAAGCAAGTGTGAAAGCCATTGGATTCGGAAGAGTGTTTCTCCGGCTCCAGTGTGACTACAGATCGCTTGGAACACCTGTGAAGATGCAGACTCTGATTCTGTAGATCTGGGTGGGGCCCAAGATCCCTGCAATTTTCTTTTTTTTTTTTTTTCTTTTCTAAGTTTTATTTTTTTATTTGAGAGAGAGAGAAAGAGAGGGAGGACCCACGAGTGGGGGGTGGAGGGGTCACGGGGGAAGCAGGAGAGAGACAATCTCAAGCCGACTCCTCGCTGAGCATGGAGCCAGGATGCGGGGCTCGATCTCACCACCCTGAGATCATGACCTGAGCGGAAACCGAGAGTTGGATCCTCAACCGACTGAGCCCCCCAGGTGCCCCAAGGTCCTACGTTTCTAACACGGAGGGTTTATATTTAGAATCATGCTACTTAATGTCTCCCCGTAGGCGGATAGAATCAGTAACACTTGGGAGCTTCCTAAAAATGCAGATTTTCATGGCCTGACCCCAGATCTACTCAATTAGAATCTGCATTTTAACAAGATCCTGGGTGGTTTGGATGCACTTGAAGGCTGAGAAATTGCTGGTTTAGGAAACGTTAATGGCCTCGCAAGCCTGAGAGAGAGAGAGGATGCTTTCAGCCCCATCAGGGATCACAAGCAAACATGTCTTGTCACCAGATGACAAAGCCCTGGCTCAGGTCCTTTCAGCTGCTGGCAGCTCTTTCTTCCCAGGACTAGAAGGCAGCTGAGTGTGGCTCTCCTTTGTCTTCAGGCCCCCTGCTCCTGCCCCCCTCCTTACCTATCCCACCCCATGTGGGATCCTGACTCCGGGCTTGCCCCAAGCCTCTGAACTTGGCTCAGCTTCGCAAAGTGGTCCAGCCCACCGGGAGGACTGTGCAGCCTAGTGACCACGCAGCACTCTCTCCAACACAGCTTCCCCCCTCCAGCCCACCCTGGCAGACGCCTGACCCCAGCACCACCCACTTCTCTTTAAGTGCAACACCCGTCCAGGATGTTTGCTGTGTTTTCATGTTTGCCCAGCTGCCATCTGAGGTGCACCCCACTCCTCCAGCCAGTAAAGAGCTCCAGCCTCGCCCCGAACAAGGTCTCTCGCTGGTCCTTCCCTTCCCCCACTCGCCCAGGGCTGCTGTTTGGTCAAGGCCATGGGTGTGCTATGAATGGCCTGAAGCTCCTAATCCACTGTCTAGCTGTCATCCCCTGCCTTGTCCCCAGTGTGGTCTGAGCCCCTACAAGAGCTCAGGGCCAAGCCCCCATTCCCAGGGGTGGGTAACATGGGGCTCTTGGCTGCAACTTCTTCTGGAACTGGGGTCAGGAAGGGAAAGCAGACCCAGAGGGTTGGTTTCTTGACTGATGGGGACAGGCTTTGGGGGGAGCACTAGTAGGTGTGCGATTTAGGAAACAGAATACAGTAGTTCCTGGGACCGTCAGTTCTGCATCAGCTCGGCAATTTCTCATCGCCTTGGCAATCCAGCAGCTTCAACCTCTTTTCTGGGCATCAGTGTCTACTCTGGCAGGAGGTGACAAGATCCCTGGAGCTGTGCAGATCTTCAGAGGGCAGACACTTGTCCTTTACCTTCTTGCTGCATTAACTGACCTTTATTGTCACCCAGCTGCCTGCATATCAAATGATCCTGTCCAACCATCTGTCCATCTGCCCATCCATTTGTCCAGCAAGTAGTTGTTGAGCACCTTCTATATATCAAATGATCCTGTCCAACCATCCGTCCATCTGTCCATCCATTTGTCCAGCAAGCAGTTGTTGAGCACCTGCCATGTGGCTGGCCTCATGCTGGCTTCTATGAGTTCAAGGCCCTCCAGGTCAAACAGCAATGCCTCTGTGGGTCCAGAGGTCCCTAGGGAAGCTTGGAGGTCAGGAAATCCACAGGGATTTTTTACCAACACGAATGTGAGCCCATTCAGAAGATACTCTCAACACGTGTACACTGCAAGCCTGCCTACCACCTCCTGCCAGATTCTTCTTACACAAATGTAATTTGCATTAACACAGTCACACTCTGCCTACCATAATCTCTTTCCTTGCACCTATCGCTAGGTGATAGGCCGCACTTTTCCACACTGATACATGTGGATTGTTTTTATCCTTGCTCGAAGGCAGCTGTACAGAACCCGCTGTAACAGTGTAGCATTGGTTTAACGAGCTCCCTGTTGATTTATGCTTAAGGTATTTGGAGTTTTTGGCTGGTTCCGGAATTATTTCTATTTCCTCTGGAGTCATCTTTTTCTATTTGCTTCTCTTGGTCTCTCTCGTCATGGAGGCCGTCCTCACATGCCTGGTGGCTCTCGTGCTTGGTGGCCCTTAGATATTCATTCATAGTTGAGCATGGGGGACCAAGCACCAGACGGACGTGGACTAGGGGGCAGGGCCTTCCTCCACGGGGTAGGTGAGGAGTCAGCCGTCTGGCTGGAGAGTTTCAAGGGGGGATGTGCTCATTCGCCACAAACTGCCGTAGACTGGGGGGCTCAGACAAGAGGTCCTGGAGGCCAGGAATCCAAGGCCAAGCTGTTGATTGGCAGGATTGCTTTCTTCCGAGGCCTCTCTGCGTGGCCTATAGATGGCGTCTTCTCCCTGTGTCTTCACCCGGTCTGTCCCTCCCTGTGTCTGAACTTCCTCTTCTGGTGAGGACACCAGTTGTATTGGACTAGGACCCACCCCAGCGACCTCAGCTTAGCTTCCTTGCCCCTGTACATTCAGCTCCATGTCCCCTTCACCCTGGGGAATCTGTCACTGCCCACCATCTACTTTCGAACTTCCAAAATTTTGTTGGAATCTGCGCCGCCCCCTTTCCAGCTCTTGCTGTTCCCATGTGCTTGTTTTGTTCCCTTGCTGTCATGACACTGGGATCTTGGGAGGAAGATGAGGCGAATGGACGTGTTCAGTCCACTGTGTCCGCCCAGAAGCTTCCTGGCTTCTCCCCAAGAAGAGGGACAAGCCCCGGCCTGCCAGGGAGGGCTCTGAAGCAGGATCCCATGGGAAGGGCTGCAGCTGCCTGGGCCTTGGGTGCCGCCTGTGGAGCTGCCCTTGGAAAATCCTGAATCCCTGTTGCTGTGCAGAGAGAGAAGGAGCCTCCCTGGGAGGCTCGGGTTCCCAGGGCCTGGCACCTGCCTTGCCTGCCAGCCTCCTCTCCCCCAGTGATGTCATAGGTGTGACACTGTCGAGCCAGAGACAAGGTGGGTGTCTGACACCTCCAAAATAATACGTGTTTTCCAAACTGTTGCTGAAGCTGCTAAAATGTTTTTTTAAAACCATTTACACTTCCCTTGATATAAGGCAAATACCTTCTGTCAGCCCGGCGTGGGTCGGGTGGGGGCGCCTGAGGCTGGAGAAGCCAGATCAGAGCAGCCCTGGGCCTTGAGGCTCCCCAGGACATAAGGGGGGCTCAGGGGAGACTCAGGCCTTGGGGGGGTGGGTATCTGCAAGGGAGGGGGACCTATAGGACGGGCAGAGGGCGAGCAGCTGTTACCAGGTAATCTGTGTTGACAGTGATCTGTGTTTGGCTCTAGTGAAATTGTCCCTTCCAAGGCCTCTCTGTGTCCTTGCGGGGGAGCGGCTTTGTGGCTGAGGATACAACACCCCCCCCCCCCCCCCCCCCCCCCGCTGCACACTTCTGGCTTCTGTTTTGGAAAGTCTGAGCTCATCAAGGGCTTGCTCTAGAGAAAAGGGACAGAGGGGATGTCTTTGAAAGACGTGAGGTGGGGCACCTGCGGGGTCAGTCGGTTGGGTGTCTGACTTGGGCTCAGGTCATGATCTCAGGGTCCTGCACAGCAGCGAGTCTGCTTCTCCTGCTCTGTCTCCCTCCCCCCCACTTGTGTGCACTTGCTCTCTCTCTGTCTTAAATAAATAAGATCTTTAAAAGAAAGACAGACAGACATGATATAGATGCAATGACCAAAGCTGAGGGCATCAGGGTTTGCCCAGGGCTAGGAAGAGATGGGTATTTGGAGCTCCCGGGGGGGTGAGTGACAGGCCCAGGGAGGTGACAGGACTGCAGGGCACACCTGGAGAGACCAGCCAATGCCAGAGGGTTTAACCATCCACCTGCTTGCAGTGGCCAAGGAGGACCAAAGCAGGGGGCCCTCCCTGGAGACCCCAGCCTGTCTAGGCCTGGGAGGGGAGCTTCCTGGGACCCTCGAGAGGGGGAGGGGCACACATGGCCTAGCCTCACCCTCCCCTTAGCGGGGTCGGCCCTGCAGCAATTTATTTTGGGGTACGAGATACAAAGGAGCTTGTGCAGTGGGACCCAAACCATCACAACAGGCCCGGGCTTTCCACGGTGTGTGACCTTCTGCCAGCAGCTCCCCAGCCAGGGAGGCCAGCCGGCCTGTGATGTAACAGTAGTGTCGATGGCAGCCGCTGCTCACTGTGTGTCGCCGCAGGGTGACTGCAGGGAGGCCTAGGGCCGTGAGGGGCACTTCCCATCATGAGGCTTCGGCACTGTCTGTTCCCTCCGTGAGCAGGTCTGGGAGGCAGGGCAGTCCTGCTGGCTGCCTCGGTGGCTCGCGGCTGCAGGGGCTGGGAGCTTACCCCTGGAGCCAGGCCCACCCAACCTGAGAACCCAGTCAGAGGACAGAGAAGAACCAGAGGTCCCTGGTACCCTGGGGAGTGGCAGGCAGGGACTGTGTGGGCCCTGTGGTGTCTACAACACACCACACCTGCTCACACCACACACACACACACACACACACACACACACACCCGCATCCCATTGGCATGTGTCCACCAGCCGAACTCCTTCCCAGCTGCAGCTCCTCTGCCGAGCCTGGCATGTGCTCACCGAAGAGGGAGCAGCCCTGTCCCCACCTTCACCCTCTGGGGCTCCCATGGTGGTTGAAGCACCCCGTGCTGATGGGAACTTGGCAACTTCTCCAGCCCAAAACCACGAGGATGCAGGACACAGGGAGCAGCAAAGGAGCGGGGAGCCTAGGAGCTTCCAAGGGCAGGACCCTGCTCACGTCTCCTGAACGCCACCCGTTGGATCCTTTCCCCCTCAGGGTCCAGCCTCGCCTGGGAGCTGGGGCCACAGGTGGGGGACCCTCACCCCTGCCCCATCAAGGATGACTGTGCACCCACGGTCGCTGAAAGCAGAGGCAGCCAGCACTGAGCTCTGACCTAACCTGGACACGGGGAGGAATGGTGCCTGGACACAAGCAGACTCAAGCCAGGGCAGCCGGAGCTTGGTCTGACCAGAGATGCTCTCAGCCCGTCCTTGGCCTCTGCCTAAGGCCATCCTCAGGCCCCAGCCCCTTTGTCTCAGATACGCCTGGTCTGAGGCAACAGGAAACCCAGAGTCCTCATATCTGCAAATGAATCCCCTGCGAGAATGACGGGGCCTGACAGGAAGCCTGGTGGTCTCTGGAGCCCTTCCTTGGGGTCCCCGTGGCCACTCCTTAGAAACCCAGTTCTAAGGTCTCTGGAGCCGGTGTTGGCATGAGACGTGTGCACTTGCCTTGCCACCAGCAGAGGGTGCCCTGAGCCAGCTCATGAGGGTCTAGTCCTCAGTCCTCTGACCTCCTCAGTCCTCTGAGACTGGGCAGCCCCAGGACGGGACTCAGGTCTGTTCCTGTCTCTGTCCTCCAACAGCCACCTTCCCATCTCCCATCACCATAATGGATGCAGGAGCAGCTCATGCTTGGTGCTTAATAATTGTCTGTTGGGTGGCTGCAGGACATCCATGGATGGATGGACGGATGGATGGACAGATGGATGAAAAGGAAAGGAAGGGAGGGAGGGAAGGACAAATGGTTGGTTGGATGGATGGATGGATGGATGGATGGATGGATGGATGGATAAACAGATGGGTGGGTGAGTGGATGGATGGGTAGGTAGATGGACAGATGGATGGTGGGTGGTTGGACAGATGGACAGAGTATGGATGGTTGAGTGGGTAGATGGACAGCTGGACAGAGGATGGACAGATGGCTAAGTGGATGGGTGAATGGGACGGTGATGGA
Source organism: Vulpes vulpes (assembly GCF_048418805.1). Classification (NCBI taxonomy): domain Eukaryota; kingdom Metazoa; phylum Chordata; class Mammalia; order Carnivora; family Canidae; genus Vulpes; species Vulpes vulpes. Next base: position 4,219,730 of record NC_132780.1, read on the forward strand.
TGGACAGAAGGCTGGTGGGTAAATGCACCATGAAAAGGAACCTAAAGGGGATCCCTGGTGGCTCAGTGGTTTAGTGCCTGCCTTTAGCCCAGGGTGTGATCCTGGAGTCCCGGGATCGAGTCCCGCACTGGGCTCCCTGCATGGAGCCTGCTTCTCCCTCTCCCTGTGTCTCTGCCTCTCTCTCTCTCTCTCTCTCTCTCTCTATGTCTCTCATGAATAAATAAATTTAAAATTTTTTTAAAAAAATAAAAAAAAAAGGAACCTAAAGGTCAGTAAAGGTTTATTGGTGCAGCGAAGCCATAGCTCCAGCTGCGGATGAAACTCTCTTAGGAACCAGAAGCTTAACAGCATCTCCAGGCAGAGATCCAGGTGTTGCTGAGGTCTTTCAGGCTCCATGCCCAGTGCTCCTGTGGTCTTGTCATCGGATTTCCCTCCGTCCCCCCTGTTCCCTGGTCACCCCCCTTCCCTCTCCGGCCTGGACCGGGCAGTCACGGCAGGGGACACAAACCCAGAAGGCTCGTGACTGCAGAGACAGGTTTCTGGGCAGCAACAACCGTGCCCTGCCGGAGGGTGACTGCGGGCCCCGCCCCCACCCGGCGCCTCCCTCCCCTGCTTCCCCTTTAGCGGGGGTGCTGGCGGGGGTGCTGGCGTGAGTAGGCTAAGTGGATCAATAGCGTGTCAGCCGTTGTCGGGAGCAAGCGGCATCAGTCCAGGGCTGAGTGACAGCTAATCATTTCTCACCTGGCGCTGCCCTCGCGGACACCTGCGGGCTCTGCTCCTGGCGGCTGGGGCCCTGCGGCTGGTGGACTCTGCCCCACTCCCCTGCAGCCCCTGCTCCCCCGCAGCCCATGCAGCCCCTGCAGCCCATGCAGCCCAAGTCCCTGCAGCCCCCTGCAGCCCCCTCCCCCTGCAGCCCCCGCAGCCCCCGCAGCCCCTGCAGCCCCCGCAGCCCATGTAGCCCATGCAGCCCAAGTCCCTGCAGCCCTCTGCAGCCCCCTCCCCCCACAGCCCCCGCAGCCCCTGCAGCCCCCGCTCCCCCACAGCCCCCTGCAGCCCAAGTCCCTGCAGCCCCCGCAGCCCCCGCAGCCCCTGCAGCCCCTGCAGCCTCAGGCCGCGTCTCCGCCCCTCGCCTGCCCTCCTGCCAGTGCACCGCTTAGGGGAACGCGTGCCCAGCCAGGACTTGTGAGCACACGCGTGCCAGGGAGTGTGAGAGACCAGCACGTGCGAGCTTACCTGGAGGGGGAATGCCTGGCCCTTGGGGCACGCCCGAGGGCACATGTGCCAGCGTGCGCATATGGCTGTGTTGGTTTGACAGTGTGCACATCTCCCAGTGCCGTGAGAGTGTGTGCACGCCCAGGCATATAGGAACACACGTCTGTGTGAGTGTGTGTGGTCCCATAATGGTGAGCGCCGGTACCTGTGTGTTGTCAGGCGCTGCCGTACGTGTCCTCTGCCCGGGAGGGGACAGTTTGCAGGATGCCGCTCACCGGGCCTCTGCCGTCACTCCCACCCGAGCTGGTGCCTGCAGCGGGGAGGGGTGGCCAGAGCCCTCTGCTCGCTCACTGCTCCTTCCCTGCCTGAGAGCAGGTGCCAGAGGGTCAGGGTGGCCTGAAGGGAGGAGGGTCCTGGGTTTACAGGAACATTTCTTTTTTTTTTTTTTTTGAGTTTCTAAAGTGTTTTTAGTCTTTCTTAAAATTTAAATTTAATTAATTAACATATAAGGTATTATTAGCTGCAGAGTGAGCGTCCGGGGGATGCGTCGGTTGCGTGTCACACCCACTGCTCATTACATCACGTGCCTCCTTAATGCCCGTCACCCACTTACCCCCCAACCCCGTCCCCTCCAGCGACACTCTGTCTCCTATAATTAAGAGTTTCTTACAGTTGGTCTCCCTCTCTGATTTCATCTTATTTTATTTTCACTCCTTTCCTCTATGATTCTCTATCTTGTTTCTTCAATTCTGCATATAAGGGAGATCAGATGATAATTGTCTTTCTGTGATGGACTTATTTTGCTTAGCATGATGCCCTCTGGTTCTATTGACGTCGTTGCAAATGGCAAGATTTCTTTTTTTTTTTTTTTTTTGATGGCTGAATAACAGTCCCTTCTGTGTGTGTGTGTGTGTGTGTGTAGACACATCACATCTTTATCCATTCACCCAACAGGAACTTTTTTTTTTAAGATTTTATTTATTCACAAGATACACAGAGAGAGGCAGACACAGGCAGAGGGAGAAGCAGGCTCCATGCAGGGAGCCCGATGTGGGACTCGATCCCGAGACCCCGGGGTCACGCCCTGAGCCCAAGGCAGATGCTCAACCCCTGAGCCACCCAGGGGTCCCCCGACAGGAACATTTTAATTGAAGGCATCAGGTAGGGATATATTCAGGTGCTGTCTTGGTGTCTCCATTCCTCCCTCTGCTTCCCCCTATGGGCTTCGCTCCCGGGCAGCCTCGCCCCCCTCACCCTTGCTTTGTCACCTGATGCTCCTTGAGCCGATTCCTGTGGTTGGGGGATGGACTGAACGGCTGGATCTCATGCCCCTCCTGGTGTGTATGGTGTCACCCTGTTCAAACTACAGGCTCTGAGAGCAGGTGCAGTGGGGCAGGAATGGGAGATCCAGTGGGTGGGTGGAAGCCACGTGGGGATCCTTTCTCTGCTGTCTGAGGTCCGTGTCCCAGGTGTGAACAGTTACATCCGAAAGGGCCCTGGGCTGCCTCCTTGGTGCCCCCAGCCTGTGGGCTCATAGCACCTACTACACGGGCCCTGGGGGAGGCTCTCAGTGACCCTGGCCTCTGATCACGTGCCCTCGACCAGGCTCCACTGGTGGTTTCCAGCCACCCAGGCCCTGAGCTGGCTCCAGGCCCTGAAACTCAAACCCGAGCCAGGCCCCATTTGTCTGATCCATCATTGCCTCATCCTCCCGACAGACCCCGACCTGCAGGCAGTGCCTCACCCCTGGGTGTGGGGCCCAGAGCCCCATGCAGCCTCTCCCAAGAGGGGGAAGGCGCTGGGCCAGGCCCCCAGCCCTGGGGTTAGGTACAATGAGGGGGACGTCTGGCCTTCCCTAGTGGGGACCCGTCCTAGATGAGGACACCCATGCTTCCTCGGGGTCACAGCCAGAGGAGCCACCAGCAGCCATTCCGCAAAGTGTGGCTGCAGGTTTGCTCTCAGCAGGCAAGCAACTCTTCCAAGTCTCCATGAATAATTGAAAACACCTTAAATGTGTGCCTGCGGCCTGGAGGATGCCCCCTCCCCCGTGGTGTGCAGGAGCCACCCCAGACAGTGTTGCGGGGGGCTCCCCATCTGCCAGACCCAGCACTAGAGTGGGGAAGACCAGGCCTGGGCCTGCCTCTCCCTGGCCTGCCACCTGGCCCTGCCCCCTCTCCTTCCTCACCTCCCTACCCTCAGAGCCCCCGGAGCAGGAAGGGGTCAGCTGGGAGGGCTTGCTGCTGCTGGCAGGCATGGCAGGCCCACCCAAGGGTTCAGGAGACAGGGTGCACCGAGAGGCTTGCTTTCGGGTGGGGGCAGGGGTGGGACTAGGGAGGACGGACTCCAGGGGACTGACTGGGGCATCCCCAGGCAGCCCCTGCTCTGGGCACCTGGTCTAGGGAGCCCGGAGGGAGGTGCCATACCCGGGCAGACCCCAGCTAGGGGCCAGGCCAGAGCATAGCCTGCCTGCAGGGGCTCCAAGGCATATCCCCGGAGGAGGGACCTAGCCAGTGATGGGTAGAGGGGGTGGGTGGGTAGTGACTGCCGTGAGCTCCAGGGAGCTGAGTGTGTGTGTGTGTGTGTGTGTGTGTGTGTGTGTGTGCATGAGGGTGCAAGTGTGTCACATGGTGTGGGTGCAGTGTGGCTGGGCGTGGGGGACACAGAGGGAGACCCAGGGAACGTACCTGGGCCCCCACGTCTGTGGCTTTGTGTAATCAGGAGTGACAGGTCCCAGAGGGCATCTCCGTTTGGCTGCAGGCTGACCCCCACCCCCCGCTACTCCGGGGCGCCCTGTGCCTGAGCTCCGTCTCCACCGCTGCTCTCAGGGGCTCCTCTTGGACCCTCACTCTGAGAGCTGAGCCTGAAGTCCTAATCCCTCCAACCTGGAATTCCTGGCAATGACATTTATGAAAGGTGAGAATTAAAAACCAACATGCTCTGGGCCCTGGGCCAGCCCAGCTCCCTGCCAGGCCCTGCGTGGGGTCTCAGAGGCCACACAGGGCTCTTCTCCTGGCTGTTCCGCTCACATGGAGGAACCTCCTTCCTCGTCAGTAGGAAGGGGTGACTCTGCTTGATTTGTTCCCAATGCCACATGAGCTGGAGACAGGGTCTCCCTGCAGCTCCGCCCCATCCTTATCTGGGACTTCGGGGGTCTGCGTAGACGGCCTGCAGAGGGAAGATGTCATGGCATGAGGGGAGCTGGGAGGACCAGGCTGGGTGGGCAGCTTCACCTCTGGCCCTGCCATTCCCCGTCCCCTGTTGTCCCCTTGTGTCCCATCATCCAGTGATGGTAGATCCTTTGGAGAGACTCAGGCCAGAGTGGCCTGGGTTCTCACCTGGTCCCATCCCCATGAGCCCACAGAGAAGCTGCCAGGATGGGTAGGAGTATCATTGGTGGGAGGTGCCCTGGAAAGGGTGGCCCGCTGGACGTGGAACAGTCCAGCTCCACCAGGAGACCTTCGTGGACTGAGCAGAGGACCCTGGGACCACTGATCTCTTGAGGTGACCGTGCTGCCCGCTGGGAGCAGAAATGGAGCATTGGGTAGGGCAAGGGATGAAGCCAGTTCCCACCAGATCACACAGAACGAGCCACTGGGAAGGGGCATTGAGCCACTTGAGTGTGGGGCATCAGCCTCGGTTGGGGGCTGGGGTTTGGGGGTGAGGTGCAGACCCTAGAGCTCCCTTCTGAATGGGAAGCAGGACGGAGCTGGGTCCGCTTCCCTGGAGCATGGAGAGCTGCCCATTAGGTGCCCCTCGATGACAGTACCAAGCACCTGACTTGGCAGGGGAAGGTGTGGCTTTGCTGCTTTGTCCCACATGCCACAAAGAGCAAATGAGACGTCCTTGAGGGCTGTGGGCAGAGCCCTCCCTCCCATGGGAAGGAAATGGGACAGCGGGCCTGGCTCCGGGCCCCCCGCCTGCCCAGCCTCGGGGCCACCGCTCCCACCCAACCCCGGCACTCCAGCCTGTCCCCCGTCCCCGTTGGTCCTGACTTGACATCCCCCTTCCAGCGCATGCAGAAGCCGAGATGATGTACTTTGTCCAGGATCACCTGGGGACCATGGATGGCCATGCGTCCTGCTCCCCGGACGTACCCCACAAATCACAATCCCCCCTCCACCTTCCTTTCTTTAGAACCATGTGTTTCCTTACTCCGCGGCTATGTTCCCTGGGAAAAACCTGATCTTGGGCATCGCCACCCCCAGGAAGCCTCCGTCCGCAGAGCTTGGGGTGGACAGCCTCGTGCTAACCAAGGAGGCGGGACCAGTTCCCTTAACAGCCCTGCGCGCCATGCAAGGGGTCCCCACCCCGGGGGGGAGCCGGGCACGGGGAGTGGGCCTGGGCATCTACCAGCCTGTGGGCGTGTGTGTCCACGCCATGAGCGTCTGTGCACGTGTGTGTGCCACGTAGGGGAGTGGGCCGTCAGGGGGCCCGGGGTCTGTGGCTGGCCAGCCCCCCGCCCCCAGGCTGCCCCTGGGGGTTGCGCATCCTGTCGCGGCTGACTTCTTTATTAATCCCCTTTGTGAGCAGACTCAGGAGTTCATGTGGCGAATCTGGCCGTTCGCTCCCGTTTCCTCCGTGCCCCCGGGAGGAGGAGCACATGTTAAATATTTGCGGTCTTGCTGCGTTAGGTTTTAAAGTTCAGCAGTAATTACCGTGACCAGGTGCCAAGCGAATCCGCTCCCCGGGGAAGCCTCCTGCCGGAGCGGGCTGGTGGCTGTCTTCCAGGCCAGCCTCCGTGTGCTGCTTGCACAAAGCTGTGTGCCTCCCCTCCCGACCCCACTGCCCCCACTGAGCCCTGAGCCCTGAGCCCAGCCAGGCTGGGGTGCAGACGGGTGCCCCCCAGTGGGTGCCCTCGCCAGAGGGCCACGGCCAGGCTGTGGGCAGGCTCCCTCGCCCTCGCAGCTGGCTCACGGCCACACCCGTGACCATCCCATCCATTCCCATCCTGGCATAGCGGGCAGAGCTGCTTTTGTTTCCAGGATAGATGTTAATTGTTCGGTTCCAGCCCCCCGGCGCCCCTGGTGTCCGACTACTTAGCGAATCATTCAGGTAAATTCAGTCCGAGCCACGATTTCTTGGACGCGTTCAGGATAATTAGGACACAGCCTTCCCCTTCAGAAATCTCTCGTGGCATTCTCCTCCACCGTGGATATCCTTCGGGGTGGCTGCCAGGTACAAAAAGGGGGAGGGAGGATGTAGTGCCAGCTGGTGCCTGGTGAACAAGAGGGCAGGTTCAAGCCAAGCATGCCCTGCGGGCCTCGTGCAGTCCTGGAGGGAGGTCCAGGCCCATCCCTGACTCTTTGGTTCCATAGCCTCCCAGGTGCTCTTCTGGCCATCCCCAGGCCGGCAGCAGGAATCCGGATGCATGCCTGCCCTCGACAGGCTCTCAGCCCGCTGGGGGAGACGTGTGGGGGAGCCCAGAGAGGGCATATGGGGAGGGGGGCAGACTCCACCCCGACAGCTCCCTGGGAGGCTGTGACCTGGGGGCAAGAGGAGTTGGGACCCCCTGGGAGAGAATGCACCATGAGTCAGGGTTGCCCCACGGAGGGAGCCTTGGGCCTCTGGGCAGAGACCAGCTTGCACACCACATAGTATTGGCTGCATTGGTTCAACCCTTGGGCTCACCCTCAATGGACCACATCCGAGTCCTTTGGGAGGGGCTGGGAACAGACAAGAATGCATCTCACCAAAGGCCAACAAAGCATTTGGGCCCAGGGGTGGGGGCAGGAGCTGCAGGAATGAGGGGGTGGTGGGCCTGCTTCTGTGCTGTGCCAGGCCGCCCTGCCATTGGGCATCCCCAGAGTGCCAGGGGGAACCTAGAGGGAAAGCCAGCAGCAGGCCAGAGGGAAACAGGCTTCAGTGGAGCTGTGCCTGGGGCAGCGGTCTCATCTGAAGGCTCAGCTGAGGGCGGATCTGTTTTTCAGCTCCGCCCAATGGCCGCTGGCAGGCTCCGCTCCTATGAGGCTCGGCCTGAGGACTCCCTCAGTTCTTGCTGCACCAGCCTCTCCCCGGAACAGCTCACCACTCGCTCGGGAGCTGGCCTCCTTCAGAGCGAGTAAGCAGGAGAGGGCAAACCAAAGAGAAGGCTGGGCGTCGTCGTAACTCACCCTCAGAAGTGACATGCCATCACGTTAGCTGCGGCCGGCCCACGCTCGCAGGGCGAAGGTGACGGGGACAGCTCACCAGGCAGCTGCCACCCGGGCCGGGATGAGAGTGAGGGGCTTTCGTGGGCAAATGGTGTGTTGTGGTTTACAGTTGCAAAAGGACCGCTGTGGCTGCTCCCTGGAGAAAGCTGAAGGCCGGGGGCCGTTCGGGAGAAGCTTCCCCATCTGTGAGGTGGGTGTGAGCCTTCCTCAGAGATCTAAGTAAGATCCTACGGGGCCCTGCTTGGCACGGGGCCAGCTGGCCACGTGGTCTTTACCCTCTGGATGTGCTGTTGCCTCCCCTCAGGTCCTTCAGTTCGCTGCAGGTGTCTTTGTGCGTCTCCGTGAGTGCGCACAGTGACGGAGACAAGGTCCAGGTTCTTTCTGGGGAGCCCCGGGCCTGTGTGGGAGGCTGCAGCCAGGTCCCCCAGTTTGCCTGAGAAGCAGGAAGAGGACAGGTGCGAGGACATGCTGTGCTCCTAGGGGGCTTCCTAAGACCCTGCTTCCTCCCCCCCACCCCCCCACGCAGCCCACACATCAGGGAAGCACGAGGCCCATCTCAACACCTCCACTCTGCAGAGACGCGGGTGAAGGGGGTCCCTTGTCCACGAGCTGGGACAGCCTCCGCTTCCACCCAGCCGTCCTGGCGCGGCCTTGCGAGTTCAGCTGGGGGCCGCGTGGCCCACTGGGATGCTGCCTCTTTCCTGAGCGGGTCTGAGAGCAGCCCCCGAGGCTCCTGACTGCCTTTAGGGGCGCTCACCCATCGTGCCAGGAATCCTCGTCCACAGTGGCTCTGGGGACACTCTGCGCGATGGGTGAGCCCCCACCCCCCTTCTCTCCGCCTGGGTGTTCCTGGGGCCCAGAGCCAGTGTCAGGCCTGGCAGGTGCATACGGCAGACACCAGCCACTAGCGGGGTCTCCAGGCCACCCCCTCCGCTGACCAGCAGGCCACAAAGTGAGGGGTTCCCACGACCCCTTCCAGTTGGATGATGCACTAGAATGACTCGCAGGCCCGGGGAAGTGCTCTGTTTACAGGACCGGCCTTATTACAAAGGCTGCAGAGGGCCAGGTCTGGGAGGGTCCTCAACAGTGTCCGTGCCCTTCCCGATGCGGCTCCCCCAGCACCCCAACGTGCCTGCCTCCCCGTGCCTGCCTCCCCGGAGCCTCACCTTCCGGAGTTCCTAGGCGGGTTTCAGTAGGTAGGCGTGATCGATTAATCATTGATCCCATAATGGAACTCGGGTCTCCAGCCCCTCACCCCGCCCTCCTCTGTCAGGTGCTAAAAGTTCCAGCCGGGTAATCACTAATGGGTAATCACTAATCGAGTGGTTGACCTTTCTGGTCACCAGCCCCCATCCGGAAGCTGTCTGGGGCCCACCACCAGTCACCTCATTAGCATGACAAAGACACCTGTCACTCAAGAAATTCCGAGGGTTTGGGAGCTCGCTGTCGCTGTCGGGAGTCCCAGGACGGAGATGGGGTATACTCCTTGTTCTACCACAGTCCATTCCCAAGCGAATGTGTCAGGGTGAAAATGAGACTTTCAGCCTTATTTCTGGATCCGTTTACATCCTGTGGTTTTCCTTCTTCCGTCAGCCCCGCTCTTAATCTATGCAGTCGTTCCTTGGATGCCAGATGGAGCGGAGCTGATAACCATCACTGGTTCTGGCTTCAGCTCCCAAAGAACGTGCGACCTAAGAGCAGAGACTTCCACGTGTGTGACACGGAACGGCTAGGAGCCCTGGGCCCTGGGGTCCCCCTCGGCCCCTGCAGCAGACCCTTCAGCCGCTGGGCGTGTGCGTCTCCCTGGTCCAGGCTCCTTTCTCTATGAGCAGACAGCGGCCCTGGGGTGGAGATGGGGGGCCTGGACGGTAGCTAGCCAGCCAGGCCGGACCCCGGGCTCCCCTGACCGCCGAGGGAATGCCTTTGGGTTGTCACCCCAACCGCAGGGTCTTGAGGGAACAGGAAGGAGGGAGAGCGGGAACTCAGAGCCCAGGCAAGGAAGGCACCAGCAGTGGAGTCAGCTGGGAGTGGGGACCCACCTCCCTGCACCCAGAGCTGCCCCTAGCTGGGCCTCGCCTGCCCCCTCCTGCCTTGCCCAGAGCACCCCCTCCCCTCCCTGGGAGCTCGGACTTACCTGGAGCAACTTCCTGCCTGAGGGGTGGGCTGCAGGGTGAGGTGGAGGTGAGGTCCCGTTGACAACCATGAATATTCCGCAGCTGGTTCTAGAAACATCCCCCAGCCCCAGCATCAAGCCAAGCAGGGGGTGAGCGGGGTCTCTGCCTTAGGGTCCTCCATGCTCTGTCCCGAGCAAGGCCAGGGATGACAGCAGATGCCCGGCAGGGAAGTCCCTGGCCCGAGGAGGGGGGGAGGAGGAGGAGGAAGAGGAGGAGGAGGAGGAGGAGGAGGAGGAGGAGGAGGCCTAGGCGGCAGCATCCTTTAGAGGCTCGAGCTTGGGCAGCCCCGGTGGCTCAGCGGTTTAGCGCCACCTTCAGCCCAGGGCATGATCCTAGAGTCCCGGGATCGAGTCCCACATTGGGCTCCCTGCATGGAGCCTGCTTCTCCCTCTGCCTGTGTCTCTGCCTCTCTCTCGCTCTCTCTCTCTGTGTCTCTCATGAATAAATAAAATTTAAATAAATGAATGAATGAGTGAATGAATGAATAAATGAAAAGGGAAGGCACGAGCTTGCTGGCAGGCAGCAGATCAAGCCCTGGCTTTGGATCAGAAAGTCCCAGCTGTTGGCAGAGGCCAAGACAACCCCTGGAACAGCCTGGGGAGAGGGTGGGGAGGAGCTCCAGACCCCCCTCCCCGGCTGGCACACAGCCTCCCACCCTGGGGACCCACAGCCTCCCACCCCAGGGACCGGCCTTGCTTCTCAGCAGGGAGCAAGGGGCACGTCCAGAGGCTTAAAGCACCTCAGACCCAGAGCAAGCAGTTGAGCAGAGGAGAGAAGCCAGGGCCTGATGGGAAAGGCCGCAGGGGTGCCCCTGGCAGCAAGGGAACCTGCGCTTCCCCTCCCGACCGCCCAGCCCGCGGGCCGCCCAAGGCTCGGCTCAGCGCGTTCTCTCCCTCCCCACCCCCCACGCCCCGAAACACGCGCACACACGTCACCTTCTGCAGCAGCCGTAGTAAACCACCCCCTCTGCCTTGGGGACCCCCCGACACCCGTAGGTGGAGTAGCGCGTACTGTCCACCTGCTTCGACGAGGGCAGCGTGTCCTCCGGCCCCGCCCCACCACCTACCCGGAGGACGGAGGACGGGGGACAGCTCCCCGTCAAGGGGCCGCAAGTGGCCTCGGCCCAGTACAGCCAAGAACGAGTGACCGAGAAAGACCCTGGGGTGTGCTGAGATTGCGGGCCCAGCTCTCCCGTGGGGGGGGGTGCTCCTGCTCCTGCCTCACTCCCCCGCGTGGACCCTCCGCTGGGGACGGTTGGAGGCTGTCTCTGGAATCCGCGCCTGAGCGAGAGCGCCCCCAGTCTGGGGAGTCTAGCACCACCCCAGGCCCCGCCCTCGGGCTGCATGCTTTGCTCTCTTGGTTCTTGTCCCCATCATTGCTGCTCCTGGGACTGAGGCCCGGGGCCCGGAAGGGCAGGACGGGAGGGTGGAGGACCCGCGAGACAGGTGTACTTTGGAAGGCGGCAGTGAGGAATTAGCCAGGAACTAGGCACTGACCTGGGGTCCCCGGTGCCCTCTGGGGCGCCCGTCCTGGTCTTCCCCACTCCACCCCAACCCCTGAGGGCCCCGCCTTTCTTCACCACTGTCAGCATGGATGGGGTGGCGGAGGGGGCGGCACCAGGATCACCCGGGGCTGTCACACCCTGCCAATCCGAATGGAGGGCTGGGGCGGGTGGCGCTGTCCCTTCCCTCTGCCCTGCCCACGATGGGCACCTGGCTGCTTCTTTGGCCGGGCACGGCCATCTGCAGAGAGCGAGACCTCACTTTGACAGAGAGGGCCCCTCTGAGGGCCCTTCAGGGGTGCTGTTGGATGTTGCTTGAGCAGACTGTGCTTGAGACTATGGAGACAGTCTTGCGGCAACTGGGATGACCACTTAGCTGGCAGATGGTGTGTAGGGGCAGCTTTGGGGACATGGGGCCCTGCAGGGTGTCCCATGTCCTTGGGGGCTGTGAGGATGCCCTGTCCAGACCCCTTCCTGTCCTTCAAGAGACGGGCTAGCCCAGCAGACACACCGGCCACCACCCTGTGCCCCCAGCCCCATTGCATAGGAGTTGTGGGCTACAGCCCACCCACCACCCAGTCCCCAGCACACATGGGTGCTGTGTCGTTGTCGTTCCACACCCACGTGCAGGGCCAGTGGGCTGTGCGTTCTGAGCTGTCCCAGCAGATTGGCTGGGGTAGGATTCGTTGTGGCCGTGATGAGAGCTGCGGCTGAGACGAATGGAGGACACGGTTCTCCTCCCCCTGCTGTCAGCTTTTCAGAAACCCAGAAGAAGCCTCAGGACAGAACTCTGGGGGGCGAATTGTCCCCAGGGAGTGCCTGGGCCGGTCACACTGTCCTCGGAAGTATGGCCATCCTCCCAGGAGCCTTAGCCAACCCTTCCACTGGGCTCCCCTGGGGTTTCTCCAGTTTGCTCTCTGCCCAGCGAAGCCCCCTCGCCTCATCCTGGGCTTCTCACCCTCCCCGGGACCACTTGTGACGTGGCCTCGGCCTTTGAGAGCCATGCGCCTGGCCCTGGGCTGTGACTCAGTGCCTATCTCCAAGTCTGGAGAATTGTCTCCTGTCATCTTCAGCAACAAGTGGTTGCAGTTTTCATTATCATAAGACCCCTCCCCCCAAAAAATGTAGCTAAGAAAATAGATATGTGCCTTCTACCCTACACTGGGAACATCTTGACATTTAAATCCAATTACCCTTTTCCCATTCTTGATGAGGATATGACATGCTTCTAGAGAACATTCTGCTAGATAAATATATCATATTCTGTGACTGCTCCAAATTTCCCAGGGCTGATCTGGGGACCCTGCACCCCCTCTGCCGCCACCCCTGCCCGTCACCATCAGCCCCCGGGAGAGGGTAAGGTCACGGACCCGCCAAGTGATGAGCCCTGGCCCTGGTAATGTTTGTTTGAAAAATTGGAGCAGCGTTTGACCTCTGCCCTTCCCCAAGCCATTAATTGGGAAAATGGAACAATTACAGATGCAGGAGGACTCTCGTCCACCTTTGTAAAGAGCCTGTGGCTGTTCCGAGCCTCCCCATCCCTGGGTTTCAGCAAAACGCCAGAAACCAGTTAGTTGGTGGGATTAATTAAACGCATTCCCATATTCCTTCAGAACTTCAGTGGTCTCAGAAGCAAAGGGTAATCGACTCCAGATGAATCAGGAAGCCAGCGAGGAGCCCTCGCACAATTATTCTGATGTAAATACTCGTTCTGTTTGACATCCGGAGAGATGAAGGCCAAGTTCCCGACCCAGCGCACAGGCCCGCCCGCCCTGGCTGGAGAGAGACAGTGGGAGGAGAGGAAATCGCCAGGGTTCATTAAGGCCTGACAGTCCTGCCTCCTCTGCCTTCCAGAAGGGCTCCCTGCGATGGGCTGTGTCCAAGGAGACCAGGCAAAGCTCTCCACGCCAGCCCTGCCTCGCTTCAGAAATCCATTTACCGCTTAAAGTTACAGGGTTTGCCTCGACTCTCCTTGCTCCATTTTCATCTGCAAGAGAGAGAGAGAGAGAGAGAGAGAGAGAGCGCGTGCACTCGAGCCCAAGGCAGAGATGTAAGTTCATGGAGATTTAGAGACTCAACTTAGTTCCAAACACTTGATCTGTTCCCCGGCCTTGACTGTCAGCAGCCCCAGCTGACTCTTCTAGAAGGTGTAGGATCATCAGGCAGGAGGAAGTTACCCCACCTGCCTTCAGCCATCCCCCAGAAGTCACGGAAACAGAAACTCTTCCCTCCTTCCCCTTCCATCGGGGCTGGGTGACCCGCTCT